>NW_026000005.1:32686740-32719295 GCF_001458135.2 Marmota marmota marmota | reverse complement strand
TATATATATATATATATATATATATGTAAAAACTTCATTAAAGCTATATCACATAAATTAGATTGGTTAAGATTTAAGGTGGGATGGGTACGGTGGTACACACCTATAAATCCAGCAGCTCAGGAGGGTGAGGCAGGAGGATGGCAAGTTCAAAGCCAGCCTTAGCAATTTATTGAGGCCCTAAGCAACTCAGTGAGACCCTGTCTCTAAATAAAATAAGAAAAGGGCTGGGGATGTGGCCTGGTACCTGGAAAAAAAAAAAAACGATAAAATTGTGCTAAGTAAAAAGCTAAAAAAATTAAAGCAGCAGGTATTTATAAAATGCTTTCTCTTGTTCTCATTATGCTCTATTTCATTAATGTTAAAGTAAATTTCAACTTACAATTTTTACAGTCTTCCTTAAAACTTAAAAGATAAAATTACAGTGACTTTTGATACCATTCCCAATTTAGGGACCCCTTCTCAACTCCCTAAAGATTACCACCAAAATGAGTCTAGTATATTTCACTTAAGATTTTTTTTTTTAGAGTTTTAAATTAGCTTACACATGTCTATTCACGTGTACATGCCAACAGAAAATAGAGAAGCAAAAGTGACTCTAAATTTAGGCTCTGCAGGACTCACCTTTACTATAAAAACAAAATGACAGATTGAAAAAAAAAAAACTGGACTCAGAAACATAGAAGCATGTCCATGGGCCAGAAACAGGGCTGAACTATCAGCCACAGGTTTCTAAGACCCTGGTTCCAAGAGCAGGTGATGGTGGATGAGGGTTCAGACCCCAGAGTGCAAAGGGGACTAAATTTATCCCAAATTAGATGAGGGGTAATTGAAAGCTCAGTTACTTAAGCACCTTCAGTGAATCTTCTCTTCTTTAAATAAAAACAGTGACTTACCTTGGCATATGTAAAAGCAGATCCAGAGAGTAAACATATAACAATTTGCAAATATCTCTCATGAAATAGGAGATTGGGAGGTGGGTGGGTGTCAGGGGAGGGTCACGTGCCTTCATCACACTCCTTAGTGTGTTTCTTTTCCTCTGTCTGCTACACCTTTCCTGTGGTCTCACAAGTATGGCGAAGTGAGATCTGTCCACCTGGGTGCAGACAATATTGGGGTACAATATAGACAACTTTTAAGCAATAATAGAACCAACTGTAGGACAAAATATTTTTGTTTTTTTTCAAGTATCAACAATTCTAAACAAGGTCAATGACCAAATATACCAACCAGGAAAAAAAAATTGTTCATGGGTATGGGTTCTAAACAACTGATGTGGTTACTACTGAGTTTTAATAATATATTATCAAACTTCTACGGAAAAATTAAAATCAAACAGATCAAGGCAGATCAGGGACCCTGAAATACAGGAGACCAGGCTTCAGTCAGGTCTACTGCCAAATAAACATTTGACCCTATACAACTTGCTGCACACTAAAGTTGATGTGCTGAGAGCTTTAGTTTCACTAGAGCAGGGCATTCCAATTCCACAGGTAGCCACCAGGGTCATCTCACCCCTACTCCTTTCCTTTCCCAAGAATTTCTTTTTTCTTGCTCTTTCCTCACTTTCTGAAAGTGACTGTGGGCAATATACAATTACCCAATTATTTTCTTATAAGACTGGATAGCAATCAAGCCCACACCAGACCAAACTCACGACACAACACATTATTCCCTCCCCACTTATGGTTTTTGCCTTTAGAACATTTGGAATCTGTAAAATCCCGGAGCACATTTCAGCCATCCTGAAATTTCTCTCCCAAGTTGCAACTGTAGCCCAAACAAGCTCTCTTTTTTTAACTTGTGCCTCGGTTTCTCTCAAGTGTCTGCAAGTATCTAGAACTTTCAGAAAATTATTACTTTTTGATAACCAGTGTGTTTTACCTGATGGTAAATTTGAAGAACATCCCATTACACACTTAACCTGGGACACCAGTAGCCTCTCCTCTTGGAAAATGGCAATATCTGATGTCACTGGGCTCCATCATTGTGTGGCTATAATAGACTAGAGCTGGCCTACAGGTGTTGGTGTCCGTGGGGCACATCCCCACCACCCACACATGGACACAGACAGATCTGTCCCTTTCTGGGTTCATGACATCCTGTATCTGCCTTCAGATACATTTGAAATTATGGCCCTACCACACTGTCATGCCAAGGGTTTCTCCTGCCAATCTTTTCAGCTTTTAACAAAATAATACTTCATATAAACCTTCAGTTGTTCATTCATTTAACAAATGTTTTTAGCACCTTTTCTTGAACCAATACCTCTTTACCTATCAGCTTCAGGAACTGCGAGATTTGACAGTGGGATGAGCAGGGGGTTATCTAGCATATTTGACTTTGACAGTAGATGTATTTTTGTGCAGAAATTATAGAACAGAAAGTTATTATGGCATACCCCCAGTTTTGGTGGATCAATGACATAGGTGTAGTTCGGTCATGTGCACATTGGAAAATTATGATGTTGAAAATTTTGACTACACAGAGTTTCCTAATTTTTATCTTTTGCTTTTTTGAATTCTAAATACCCTAATGGGCGGGAGAAAGCTTCTGGCTTGATTAAGGAAACTTAACTCATTTTCATCTTCAAGATGGTTGCTTTTGGTGTAGGGAAAAAATGCATCCAGGTTTATCAAGCAAGACTGGTCTGGTTTGGTTTACATGTGTGGACCAAGCTTAGTTATTAACAATGCTTCTTTAGATTCTTAAAACTGCACAAAAATCATATGGTCAATCATTATTAGGAGGACTATAGAAAGTATTCTAAAATATTAAATTATATGGAACACTTTTTAAATTATAAGGTTATATTGTTTATTTAGGGGTCAATAAAATATCAAATATAAAATATTAATAATATCAAATATCCTTCATGAAATACATTCTAATTTTGAACTAACAAATACTTTCAGGCCGAGCCCAGTGGCACAAGCCTGTAATCCCAGTGGCTCAGGAGCCTGAGGCAGGAGGATCAAGAGTTCAAAGCCAGCCTCAGCAAACTCAAGGCACTAAGCAGCTCAGTGACACCCCCTCTCTAAATAAAATACAAAATAGGGCTGCAGGTGTGGCTCAGTGGTTGAGTGCCCCTGAGTTCAATCTCTGGTACAAAGAAAAAAGAAAAAAAATACTTTCAGAAGTTTTGTAATTACTGACATCTGGTTACATTATTGTCCATTCCTTTGGATATGGCTTGAAGTTGATAAAAACTCACTGCCAGAAAAAAGTTATTAATTCCAGAATGTGTGGATAAAGAAAGAAACAGAATTTCCTTCCCTGGAGTGTTTTAAACATGGGATGAACCACATCATTTGAGGTTATTGATGAGCTTTAATTTTATACTGAAGGATATATAACAGAGATGGAATGATTCATAGCTATTTGGTAATGGCAATGTTCATAGTCTAAATATGAGAACTTGTAGGGGTTTTACTGAAAACTTGTGGGAACTATACACAGGAAGTCCAGGAGCTCAGGCGAGAGATTCACTTAGCTCTTTGCTTACTTTCTTTAAGTGATTTAAAGAAATCAGATTACAGCCTCAGCTGCCAGATTGGAAAGAGAGGTCCTTAAAGATCTGCTTCCACCACCAAGATCCAAACCCATCCAGTAATGCAAGGTCACAGCCAGGGTTCAACCTAAATAGTCCCAGCATCTCCTAATGGCCTGCACAAACCCGTCTTTGAACTACAGTTTAACTCAAAGCAAGCTCCTTTTGCTTGTTAAGAACAGCTCGTAGCTCATTATGTTTCCAAGTAGACAGTAAAACAGAGGTCAAATGGCACTCTTCAAGAACAGTTTCCTTCTTTTTCTTAGAAAGGAAAGGCTATGCAGAAGATACTTTTCTTCTGGGATCGCTATTATGTGTTTTAAGTCCTTCAAAGGATATAACACTCACTAAGACTGTCAAATGAAAATGAAAAAAAAAAAAAAACATAGCACAAATAATTTCTGAGTTGTCAGATTCAGGGTATAAATACGCTGACCAAACACTGCATGCTATTTTCCTGACCATAAGAATGACCATGACAATATGGAAAGTGACAACAGTGAACTAGAACAAAGAAACTAGAAACAATGAAGGTCACTCTTCAGGTTTTCATAATTGTGTTCATTTCGCACAGTCTAGTTTTTAATTCACATCTCACTTTCGTCCCCAAAGGAGATACTAACTCTTATTCCCATCACCTACATAATACTGTTGTCATGGAATTAGGAAGATGTCAGTCTCTTTTCCAGCACTATGTCTCTTTGGTGAATGAGTCCTCTAGTTCAGAAAGGTTTCCTTCAAAAAGTGATTTTCTTGGCCAGGTGCTGGGGTACACACCTGTAATCCCATTGACTCAAGAGGCTAAGGCAGGAGGATTACAAGTTCAAGGCCAGGCTCAGTAATTTAGTGAAGCCTTAAACAACTTAGTGAGAACCTGTCTCAAAATAAAAAAAATAAATAAATAAAAGGGCTGTGAAAGTGGCTTGGTGGTTAAGCACCCCTGGGTTCAGTCCAAAAAATAAAAATAAATTAAAATAAAAAAGCTTTATATTCTTTTCTTTTTTGTAAGCTACAAAACCTACGTAGTATAATTATTTTAATTTTTAAATATTTACCTAATGTAAATAAGATGTTTTCCAAAAGAGTTCATCCTGGATAATTTTTACTCAATTATTTTAATTCTTAAACTTTCAATTATTTAATGCATTTTAGAATCTAATTTATTTTTATCAGTTTTCTTGGATCTGAAATGTTTCAGAATTAGAAGGAAAATAAAACTTGGTCAAGTATCTCAGAAATCGTCATCTGATTATAAAAAGGAGATAATGAAAAAAAAATCTGCACCTAATTATATGGACGCAGGGGAGATTGCTAATTCTTTTTTTTTTTTTTTTAAATGAACAAAGAATTGCTTGTGACACTATCTATGCTTCAGGGTTGGAAAAATAAAGGGTCTCTTAGAAACAGCAAAGCATTAACACAATCTGGCATGATTTTTCCAAGAATCATAGCCAAAGTCTGACATTTATACTGAGATGTGAAGGAGAAGTTAGATAAAAAAGTTATGGAAATATGTAAATCAATGGATGTGTAACTGATGTGATTCTGCAATCTGTATTTGGGGTAAAAATGGGAGCTCATAACCCACTTGAATCAAAGTGTGAAATATGATATATCAAGAATTATGTAATGTTTTGAACAGCCAACAATAAAAAATTAAAAAAAAAAAAAAAGTTATGGAAAATAATTCCAAGTAAAGTTAGAAAGGAGCATGGGTATGGCTAATTATAATTTGCTTCTTGTCACAAAGCATGCATTTTAATTTACTTTTATAAAGCATTAATGACAATATCTACATATTATTTCCTTATTAAATCAAGGAATCTATGTCTCTAGTTTTCATTTTCTTCCATTTATTTTTATTTAAACCAGAGGAGAGCATAACTGAGAAATTGATGTATTTGGAAACATACCTACAGTGGTCCACAGTAAAAACCTCTGAATAACCTTAATTATCAGGCTAATGGCCAAGTTTCTATTTCTATCAGGTCATTTAACTATTTGCATATAAAACCAATGATAACTAAATTGATGGTGATTAGCATGACAATGAAGATCATTCAGAGGTTTTATTATGGTATTATAGGTATATTTATATTGTATATATTATATATTTATATTACATTATATATATAATATATATTATAGGTATATTTATATTATATTATATATATTATATTATAGGTATATTTCAAGCTGAATTAATTTCCTAGTCTTGGACTTTCCTCCAGTTTGAATTAATAAAACGTTGTTTCTTTCTAAACTTATTTTTTATATTTAATTAATAAATTATAATTATATATATTTATGTGGTCCCAAGTGATATTTTGATTTATGTTTACAATGTGGAAGGATTAATCAATCTAACTAGCATATCCATCACCTTGTATACTTATATTTTTTTGTGTTGGGGACATTTGAATTTTATTTTTAGCAATTTGGAATTTTGGAATATACATTGCTGTTAACTATCCTTATTATGCTATGAGAGCTAAAAAACTTATTACTCCTATGTGAAATTTTTGTACTCTTTCTTAACGTCTCTCCATTCCTCTCTCTTGTCCATCCAGCTTCTGGTAACTACCATGCTGTTTACTTTTATGAGTTTGAGATTTTTAGATTTCACACACAAGAAAGAATGTGTGATATTTCTCTTTATTGAGCCTGGTTTATTTCACTTAGAATAATGTCCTCCAGGTTCACCCATGTTGTCACAAATGGCAGGATTTCCTTCCTTTTTAAGGCTACATAATATTCCAGCCTAAATACAATAGATATTTAGGTTGATTCAAATGGCAGGATTTCCTTCTTTTTAAGTCTACACAATATTCCAGCCTAAATACAGTAGATATTTAGGTTGATTCCATATCTTGGCTATTGTGAATTATGCTGCAATAAACATGGGGTGTGAATATCTCTTTTCCACATACAGATTTCAAGTCCTTTAGATATACACCAAGAAGTGATCATGTGGTAATTCACTTTTAGTTTTTGAGAAATCATCTTAGTTTTCCATGATAGCTATGTGTTCCCCCACAACAGTGATCCCCCTTTTTCATCATCTTTACTAACATTTACCTTTTGTCTTTTTTGATAATAGCCATTCTAACAGATGTGAGGTGACATCTCATTGTGGTTTTAATTGGCATTTCTCTACTGATTAGTGATATTGAGCATCCATATACCTGTTGTCTTTTTTCATGTCTTTTTTTTTAATGTCTAATTGCCCATTTTTAAAAATTGGGTTGTTTGTTTTCTGGTTATGGATTTGTTTGAGTTCCTTACATGAATTGAATACCAACCGCTTATCCAATGTATAGTTTGTAGATATTTTCTCCCTTTCTGTAGGTTGTCTCTCACTCTGTTAGTTTGTTTGCTATATAGAAGCTTTTTAGTTTGATGTAACTGCACCTGTTTATTTTTACCTCTGTTGTCTGTGCTTTGGGGGTTAAAGCCAAAAGTCATGGCCCAGACCAATATTATGGAGCCCTTCTCCCATGTTTTTGTCTGGAAGTTTTATAGTTTTAAGCCTTTAAAAACATAAAATATTTAGGAATAAATTTATCCAAGGAAGTAAAAGATCTATACACTGAAAACTATAACACTGATAAAAGAAATTAAAGATACAAATGAAAAAATTTCTATATTCATAGACTAGAAGAATTAATACTGTTAAAAGTTCCATATGACCTAAAGCAATCTATAGATTCAATGCAATCCCTATTACAATTTCAATGTCATTTTTTACAGGAATAGAAAAAAAATCCAAAAATGTATATGTAACCAAAAATACCCCATTTAGCTAAGATAATCTTAACAACAAGGAACAAAGCTAAAGGCATCATACTGATTTCAAAATATATTTCAAATTTATAGTAATCAAAACAGTACTGGCATGAAAAAGACACATTGACCAATAGGACACAATTGAGATCCCAGAAATGAACTCTACATAGATGGTGAATTCATTTTTGACAAATGTGCCAATATCACATATTGGGGAAAGCATGGTCTCTTTAATAATTGGTATTGGAAAAACAAGATAAACACATGAAGAATAAAATTGGATCTTCATTTCATACCATTTACAAAAATCAACTCAAAATGGACTAAAGGCTTTAAAAGGAAGGAAATGCTATTAACATTATATTAGAGTTCACAATGCTTTGACTTAAATTGATCAGGGTTAGTGATATTAGAGTTCAAGAAAGGTTCTCTGTGTAATATTATGCTAAGCTGAAACCTGAAGCATATCTGACATCCTGAAGCATATCCTATAGCATATCAGCTATGTGGATATTTATCTTTTTCTGGATTCATTAGCATCACTGGGGAAGGTCTCAAAAAAAAAAAAAACAGGCTTCTGCCAATCCTCAAAAACTAAAGGCTAAATATTTTCCCTGATTAGTGGATACTGATCTATGATGGGGTGCCATGGAGGCATGGGAAGAATGGAGGAACTTTGGATTGGGCAAAGGAGAGGGTGGGGAGGGGTTTTGCAGGTAGAAAAGATGGTGGAATGAGATGGACATCATTACCCTAGGAACATGTATGATTGCACGAATGGTGTCTCTACACTGTGTACAACCAGATAATTGAAATGTTGCACTCCATTTGTGTATGGTGAATTGAAATGCATTCTGCTGTCATGTACAACTAAGTAGAACAAATAAAAATAATAATAATAACAACAACATCAACAACAACAACAAAAAAAAAAACAGGCTTCGGAATTCTCCACTGGACCCTAAAGAAAAAGATAAAAGAGAAAGAAGATTGGAAGTTGAAAGCAGAACCTTTGATTTATTCACTGTGGTGTGGCCAATATCCATCAGTGTGTACACTAGGTGTTCAATAAATATTTGCTGACTTACTGACTGATAGATGAAATAATCAACCGCTGGGTTCTTAATGACTGCTGCTCTGCGAACTCAAATACTTCACAGGCTTAAACTGAATATCTTCAGCTCAATTAGGCTGCAATGAAATGATGACTGTTTTTGCCCTATTGTATCTTGGAGGGAAAGCTAGTTGTTCCCATGAAAAATAATGCTTGTTTGAAGATCTTTGAAATGGCTTGTTAGGATGCATCCAGCTCCAGCAATTTGAATGTGATGCCAATCTTGGTTTTCATATTGGTCTCCATACACATTTTTTGAAAGCATATAAAAAGGGTCTCTGTCCTGTCGCCAAGCAAATCTAGGTAGATTTAGATATAAATATTCATTAGATCCTCCCTCCACCTCCCCTTAAAAACACTCTGTTGAAATGGAGATTTTGACTTTTAGGATAATGAAGAATATCAAAAGCCTTTATTCTTGAAAAATTAATAGATTAATAAAATGGCATTTCTGTATATTCATTAGGATGGATTGTTTTATTTTTTTTAAAGCAAATTTCAATGTACTGGGCTTGTTCTAGTAAGAAAAGCACCTTATCTTTCAGGGAATAGAATAGTTCCTTAATCAGGTGTCATCAATTCTGTATTCTCTATTAATCCTCAATTAAATGCAGCCAAAATTGCTTTTATTTTTGGTGCTTCATGGAAACTTTGAAGCTATCCTTGTCTTTAGTGAAAATATTGGAGGCCTTAGACTGTGCTCTTTAGGTAGGGACACACTAAACAAGCCACCATCTTCTAGGGTTGTTTTCATTCTTGTCCAAAGAGAAACAATAAAGTCAGTCATGATGTGGATTGAGTGTTCTCAAGTAATAGTTTACATTAAAGCTTATTGTTTGGAGGAGTGAAGACCTATGTTCTTTTCAGTTAAGAGTACAAAACTATGAAAAGAGAAACATGCCTTCAGAATATTTCAGATTAGGAACATTCATTCAGAAGAAGCTAAAATTTGGGGGGTTTTGCTGGATTCTTTTTTTGTTTTCACTTTTTCCTGAATGGAGTTGTTCCACTCCTGGAAAATCTATGTGGCTCTTGCGTGAATCAAGCCAAATAAAGAGAGATGATTTACTGTTGCCCTCTGCCTCTCAAACTGTGCCTATAAAATTTAGCTTTGGTTCGAACAGAACAGGTGCTCTCGTGTTTTCAGTTGTGCATCTGCTGTGGAATATAATTACCGCCCTGCAGTCTGTTCAATCTGATTGGTTTCCATTGTGCCTTTGTGCGCAGGGTCTGATTTCCTAATCATTTTACTAGTCAGTTGGTCTTTGCCACATTCCATTGAAAAAAGTGTGATTTTGTTTCTCAATTCATCACATCCTATTGTTTTTATTACTTGGAACTCTAACATCACAAGGTGGTTTCCTTTCTTTTAAATAGATTTAAAGGGAATTTGTAAACTGTATTTGAGAGAAATTGAAGAGGTTTAATTAGAATTAATTTAAAAATCTCCCTTAAAAACATATATGTCATTTAAAGGAAAACAAAAGTTTCATTAAACTAAAGTAACACTTCATTCCTACTAACTTTATTTTACTATGCTACAGTTTGTATATGGAATGTACCCAAAGGCTTAGTCCTCAGATGGTGGTGTTAACAGGTGGAAACTTTCAGATGTGGGGACCAGTGGCCCACTGATCATGGATTGAAACCTCTAAAACTGTGGGTCAAATAAAACTCTTCTCTCAATTTTTTTTTAATTGAAGGCACAGAGATTTATTCAGGAAAGCAAGGGTTGTACATACAAGTGAGAATATGTTCCATCTCAAGACTGAGCAACCAAAACTTTTCTCTTTATAAATTGATGATCTCAGGTCTGTTATAGTGTCAGAAAGCTGACTAACATATACCAAAACTATGGTAAAATGTGCTACAAATTATTGGCAGACAGTTGTCTTTCCAAATGTCATATTTCTTCCTTTCTGGTTCAGATGTCTTTCAATTAAAGAATCTCAATATGTTACACCTAAGTTTCTTAAGTTTCCTCATCCAGTTCAAAGATATGTGACTCACTCCTAGTAGGAGAGACCCAAGGGAAAGTCTAGTAGGAAAGTTCTGAGAAAAATTTTCCTTCCTATTAAAAAGATATTTAGTAGGACACTCTCCATCCTTTAGGGCAGATGATGTTACCTATATATCATACCTAAACTACCACTACTTTTATATCCAAGAGGTAAAATAAACCTAAGATTCAAGAAAATATTCTGAGATTTGAGAGCTAAAATATAGAGACCTGACACCTTTGTGATATTACTAATCTATCAAACCAATCCTGAAACTACCTTAACTTTGTGCCTCTTATTTTGGGAGATAACATGTTATTTTTGCTAAGCCATTTACGTTGAGTATTCTATTACTTCTGGGAAAAGAATATAATAGAAAATTACCACATAACTGTTGGAAATGTGATTATTTTTATGCAAGGTAAAATAATATCTCCACTAAATAATATTTACCAAAAATCCTAAATTACATTTATTGAAATGGTGTCTTCTATACTTTCTTTTTTTATTTTTTTTTATTTTGATGATTTTGTTATAATTAATTATACATGACAGTAAAATGCATTTTGACACATCACACACAAATGGAGTATAATTTCTCATTCATATGGTTGTACATGATACAGAGTTACACAGCTCATGTAGTCATATATGCACGTAGGGTTATAATGTCCAACTCATTCTATTATCATTCCTACCCCTGTGCCCTCTCCCCTCTCTTTATTATCCTCTGTCTAGTTCAAAATACTTCTATTCTTCCTCCACCCCTGATTTTCAGGGATCATTTCTATAGTTCATTACTGCATTTTCTTAAAGTGAACTTCTGTAATTACGTTTTTAAGTACAAAGAGTCATCTTTAAAGTGTTTCAGATCCTAATGATCTCTATTACCTTCCCCGCCACCCCCACCCCACTGCTTAAATATGGCATTCATAACTTGGTTATGGGCAGTTTTTGTTTATTAACTTGTTTGGGTCATTTCTTTAATTGGGATGAGGTTAGGAGAGTTCCTATAAAGTCAAATAAAGCACAGAAATAAAAATTCACAGGCATCTGGAATTCTTGAAATTAAGATAGGTGTATAATTGTATGGATACACATCCAACAATGTATACTATAGCTTGCCAGTGATAAATAATTTTTCCATCATGTCTTAATCTTACAGTTTGGTTCAAATATATGAAAAGAAATTTTACCTTATTTTTCTCATATTTAACGTGTTCTAAAAAAACGATTTCTCCTTTAAGTTAATGCCAACAAACCAAGTGGGTAATTTATAAGCCTATAACCTATTCCAGATCCACAATAACTGAGTTACCAGCTTTTCTTCAGTAAGTTTGGAATAGAGTTCTAATCTACTGTGGGTAATTTGGATGAAGAGATTGGCTTTAGGAAGAAGGTAAACAAGCATTCCACTTTGGCTGATAGCCTAGATAAATTTAATGTGTGAGTGGAGTCACAGAAATGGGATAGGATTAATGGAGAGAAAGAAACATGAATTTCACATTAAAAAGATTAGGGAAATCCCAACCTTTATTATAAAATATCTGTGAGCCTATAAAGATGATTTATAATACTGGAAAAGCTTTAGATATGCTTTGGCTAATGCTCCTGGGAGGCTCAGAAGACATAATCCAATTTACTAGTGGTGTACAAAAGAGATATACTTTAAAATAATTGCTATTTTAAACTGTAGCCTTCATGGAGCTATTGGCATATAACCACAACATAAGGATTAACCGAAATTGTTAAACTGCTACTTTGAAAAATATGGTATTTTTGTGTCAGATATACCAGAGCCCATGACATGAAAAGCCAAACTGTGCAAGAGAATTGTTTGAACTAATGCACATACCTCGCCTTGGCTGAGTCTCCGTAGTTGGGGGCGGGGCGGGAAGAGAAACAAGCTGAAAGTCACGAAGCCATAGAACCTCTTAATTAAGCTTTTCTGAGACGCCCAGTTGCTATTCTCTGGAGACAAAATGCATGGTCATCACACATTAACTATTGTTTTGGCAACAAGTCCTTCCTTTAAGGCATTTATTTTGTCAAAACTCTCCAGAAGCTTCAGAAGCATTTGAGTTCCAGGATTAATTGTGGGAACAAACTAGAATAATATGGGAGATGTATTTACCTGTCTGCCTTCTCGGGCAACCTTATTTATCTCTTCACCAGCAGAAGAACCAGTTTCTTGGAGGGATTGTCACATTGTGAATTATGCCTTCGAAACAAGTGGGCTCCAGAAATTTGACTTGCATCTGCTTCACTTTGCCCCAATCAACAGCCTGTGAATGCTGTTCTGCTACAGGCTACTCTGATTGTTTATTCCATCCTGACAGCCAGTTTTATGACTCATGTATTAAAGTAGCATCAAACCAGAGTCAAGCAATTCTGTTCTTGTCCCATTATTGGTATGATGGACTATTCAGTATTCAACCTAATACAGACTTCAGTAAACAGCATCTAAGGGCTAGAAATATACCTCAGCTGAAGGTCATTTTCATGGCTGATTTACCCAGAGGCACTGCTTCACAACCAAAAAAAAAAAAAAAAAAAAATATTTTCAGGGGCCAGCCTCAANTAAAAAAAAAAAAAAAAAAAATCTCAGCAACTAATCAAGAGATATTGTTCATCTTAAAAAAAAAACTTAATAGTTTTGAGCTCCTACCATTCCTCTGACAATAGTCAGATAACAGATGCCAATTTGATAGGTTTTGAAAGAGGCTTATGATATTCTTCTTTAAATTTACCACAAAAGCCAGAAGCTCAACTCCATTAATTGTGTAACTTAAATAGTTTATCTTTGAAGTAAGACCACAAGATAAAATAACAAACATAAGTAGACTATTTAGTCATTTAATAAAGTGCCCCTTGCATTTGGGGTATTGATCCAAACAGTAGAAATACATATGTGAATGAGAAAGACACAATCCCAAATATGCTTTAAAATAAATGTGTATTGATGGTGGGAGTGATACATGAAATATAAGGAGTCCTGCTTTGGTGATTCTTATACATGGATAAGCAAGTGAGTCCATGAGGATTTTTTACTGTTTTTTATTTAACTTAGAAATATTTAAAATATTTTTAAAGAATATAACAAAGGATATTAAAGTCCAGAAATTTAAAAGTTTTTTTGAAAAAAGAAATATTTAGATTGTAAACTCCATGAGAGCAGAAACTATCAGGGTGGGAAGCTAAAAATTCTGCAAGAACTTAAAGACATCAACAAAAAATTCAATTCGATGTTATGGGAAAATTCAAATTAAAACTGTAATTATTTCACTACCAACCAGAATGGTTAAAATTTACAACTGAAAATTTTTTTAAAAATTTAAAAGTATAGGTGAGGACATGGAGGAATTAACAACCCTCAAACACATCTGGTGGGAAGATGAAGCAGCACTTTGGGAAGGTTAAGTGTCTGAAACAGGGAAACATACACCTACCACAGGACTCTGCCATTCTACCCTCAGTTATCCAGCAAACGAAAACAGATCAACATGAAGACTTGTATGGAAGTGTTCAGACAATGGATTTGTAATAGCTCCAAACTGGAAACAACTTAAATTAATCCCTCATTTGATCTTGAATTAGTGGAACAAATAGTGGCATAGCTATATAATCAAATTCTATTCATTAACAAAATGGAACAAATTGTTGATTTGGGTACGATGTGAATTTCAAAAGCATTATGATTTTGGAAAGGAAGCCATCCTGAAAGACTATAAAGACTGTGTAGCTGTTCACTCTTGCTGTCCCAGTCCCAGGTAGCATACTGTTTTAGTCAGCTTTTTTGCTGCTATGACTGAACAACCCAACCAACACAATTGTAGAGGAAGAAAGGTTGATTTAGGGGCTCATAGTTTCAGAGGTCATAGTCTACAGACAGCAGGCTCCATTCCTCAGGAAATCGAAGGGAGACTGAACATCTTGGTGGAGTGTGTGGTAGAGGGAAACAGCTCACATGGCCATCAGGAAACAGAGAGACTCCGTGCCAGACATAAATATATACCCCACAAGCCATGCCACCAATTCCCATCTCCTCCAGCCACGACCTACCACTTCAGTTACCACTCAGTTAATCCCTATCAGGGGATTAATTCACTGATTGTGTTAAGACTCTCACAACTCAATTATTTCTCCTCTCAACCTTCTTGCATTGTCTCATAAGTGAGCTTTTGGGGAACACCTCATAGCCAAACCATAACACATACTTCATGCCCCAGGACCACAGAGTTCTGGATGATCCACAGTGCATGGGAGCTCAACAAGACTCAGCACATATAAGATAGGTGTGTAATACCTGCATCTGAATAAGCAGGACTCCAGCTAACAAAGAGGCATGAGCCAGGTTCTCTGTTACTGACACTGGTGTTCTAGGTAGGAGTACCTACAGAAGTTACTTCCCTGTTTTATGTTGGAAATGATGGTAGAGAAAGGAAAAGCCAGGCAGCCACTACAGTGTTAGAGGAATGTCCACATACCAAGAAGTGAAGTAAGGGCAGTTGAATTGCATGGGGGGTGCATTTCCACATATACATGCACAAGCCATAAAACACAAACTGTATAATTTTGATGATTCTACAATTTAAGGTAAATGATTGTGTTTATATTTAAGATAAAGATGAATGGTAAATTTTGTTCTAATCACTTAAGATTTTAATTTTTCTCTTTGAAATGACATTAAATGGCAGATTAAAGTACCATGCCAAGTTGAAAGACACATAACAGAAAGAAAAAATATATATTTCATTACTCTAAATGGCATTGTTTCTCTGCTTTTGAACAAATGATCTCACCTTCTCATTTTGCAATGGCCCTACAAATTATATAGTCCTATCTGGACTTGATCCTGAAGGACAATAGGGAGCATGAGGGATTATGAAAAGATATTAGAAAGGACACTGACATGGCCAGATTTGTGCTTTAGAAAGTTTACTCTGGAACAGGGTCATGCATGGATTTGAGTGATAGATACGTTGGAGAGAAGGAACACAAATAGAATGATAACAATGGGGAGATAGTGAAAAAGATTGATAGGAAGAAGTAGACTTTGAAATCTTAAGAATTAGAATTGCCAAGACTTGTTGACATGCCTTTTGTTATCTATTCTGTGTTGACATCCAAAGTCCTTAGCCCCCAAATAATTCTCTTTAGTATTTCTCAAGCTTTTGGCATCTATGAACAAGCTAATGCAGTTGGGCCCTCATAAAGGCAGCCGATTTGGGGTAAATTTAAAGATCTATCACAGTTTAGCTGCATTCCAATAAAATTTTATTCTCAAAATGTCCAGGCCAGCAGCTCCAGTTAAACCAGTCTCTGGGTCAATTTTTCAAGCTTGCTGCAAACCAGAATACACTGCGAAAATTTTAAATGTACAAATGTCCAGAGCCTACTCCCTGAGCCTCTCATTTAATCATCTGGAGTAGAGTTCAAGTATTTGTCAAAAGATCCGGCTATAATTTTCAAGGGATGTCAGGTAAAAAAAAAAAAAATCTACATATACTACTTTGCCTTTTAATCATTGTTGTGCGTTTCTTAAAAAGAAATTGTTAAATGTCTTAGGTGGCTTCTTTTTTATTTTTTATTTTTGTGTGTGTGTGTGGTTTTAGTACCCCTACCTGCCCTTTCTCAGAAAAGATTTATGACAGCATGTTTTGTTTAGTTAGATCTTCAGTGGCCTAAAGGCTCTGAATGCTAAGGAGATAATTTGGCAGTAAACTCCTGACTGATACAATTAAATCATGACCTGTAACAATCTAACTGTGCCGTAATATGAGGTAACTAAAATTCAGTTTTAAAGAAATACGGTGTAGGGGAAAGGTTTGTATAGTTACCTGGCCAAATTTTTAGTAAAATAGAATTGGTAATTATATTTAAATTCTACCTATATGTTATGGGGGAAAAATTATAAATTATTTTCATTTGGTGACTTGTCTTTTAAATATGGATCTAATATACTGCTTTCGATTATTCTCCATCTTAACTTTGAAAAACTCTGTTAACCTTCTCCTCTTTCTCTCTCTTTGCTTCCTGGCTCCCATAAATAAAATTGTTTCTGGTATATTTCAGAAATATATTACTGTATGTTCTTACGCCTTGTGAAAATTTAGATCTAAATCAAAGATGTGCTAGGACTCAGGCATTAAATAAAACCTGATGAAAAGTAAATGAACATAAGACAGTAAGAATTCTTCATTGCAATGCTACAAATTAGGACATATTGACATGTAGAGAAGGCTTAGAAAGTCAGAGTCAAGATTCTGGGGCAAGATTACCATGTTTAAAATTTATTTTCCCTCAACTTGGCATAGTTGAATTTACACTAGCTCCTTCCACAGTGTGCCTTAATGTCTGCTATAATTTGGATCTTGAATTTCTTCCAGTGGCTCCTGGGGTTGGTTTCCAGCCTTTGATACCATTGGGAAGTGGTTGAACCTCTAGAAGGCAGGGCCTGGTTAAGGCAGTTAGGTTATTAGTGCTATGTCTTAAAGAAGATATAGGCCCCTGGCCTCTCCTCTTCCTCTCTCTCTGCTTCCTGCCTGCCATGAGGTGAGAAGATTGTTTCACTATGCACTCCCTGCCATACGCTGCCTTGCCACAGGCCTAAAACAATAGGGCCAATTGATCATGAACTGGAATCTCTGAAACTTTAACTCAAAACAAACTTTTCCTCTTTTAAAGTTGATTATCTTGGATACTTTGTTCAAGTAATGGAAAGCTGACTAGTAGAGTGTCCTTACCCACACAATGAGAATAGTAATAGTACCACATTACCAGGTTGTCATGGGATGAAATGAGCCCACACATGTAAAAGGTTTAGAAATGTGCCTAGTAAATGTAAGTTACTGTTATCACAAAATAATACCACACTCTTTATTTTGGATCTGTTTCATAGACCTTTATTTTCTTCTTTAATTCAGGGTTGTTGAGGCCCTATCCAGGCCATAGCTATCTGCCAACCATTCAGTGCAAGATGGGGCAGGCATGAAGAGTAGCATCATCGGTATCAGCCAGCATGGGACCTGCCACTAAGAGGAGAGAAGCATTCAAAGCCAGTAAATAGGGCTGATCCCCAACGGTTGACACTGACAAGCAGAGGGTCAAGACTTGACCAGCCCCTCAGTTCCAGCTAAGGCCTGGACAATTGCAACAGGATGGCATGGCAAAGGGTCAGGTTATCTTGACAGGAGGAGAGGCTGACAGGGGGAGCTTGGACTGGGGATACTTAACAGTTCTACAGACAGAAAGGGGGCACGGGAAATATCCTTCATGAGGTGAAATAGTGATCCACGTGTAGTGGCTAACCCCTGGGAGTGCAGGACCCCAATCCATGAGGAATTTGTACCCCAGGTATCAAAATAACACCCCTAAAAACAGAAACTGAGGGTGAAGCTCAGTTAGAGGATTTAGGAGAATTAAGGATTCTCAGTTCTTAGAATAGAGAGGAAACTTCAGGTCAGATCTACACCACAGATAACTTAATGCCACGCCTCAGAAGATAGTCCTTCAAGAGTTTAAGTTTCTATTGACCTGAGAACTAGAAATGAAGCTGAGCCAATAGAAAAAGACCAGCTGGCCCCCAGATTATGGGTAGTCAAAGAGGCTATGGAAAATAGGAGAGAAAGGCTAGCATTTAGGGTTTATACCTGAGTTATCATTACTGTCAGTGAATTTACTTTAGCATCATTTTCCATCTTTGGTAATTCATTATTAAATTCATTTTTCACTAAAATGCCACAAACTGCCTTTATTCCAATTGTATGTCAGGTAAGAGTAAATGAGCTCTGAGTCAGACCAGGACTAGCCCTCTCATAAATAAGAAAATCCACTTTAATGTCTAAAACTTATATTACTATTTTGGCTCCTCTGAATTTTTTTCTGGTTTCTTCAACATTGTACCATATGTTTGAGATACCCAATTATGCATTGTTGAAATAAGTATGATGTTGAAATTATTTCCATACATTCCCAGATTTCTATTCAGCTGTCTCACAGAAATGATTCATTTTCCTCCCTCCATCCCCCATCCTAACAGCAGCATTCATCCCCTTTTAGGAGAAATGTGAAGGTGTGGTCTTGTTGTCTCTGTTGAGTGGTCTCACTGCAGGGTTCTCATGTAGTGTTGTGGATCATCCCCCTCAATTTCCAGTTCAGCCATGGAGCTATCCTTCCAAAATGCCAGTGACTATCCAAGGTCTGTGTTATAGTGAACCCGGAAGCTTATAAGGCCACAGTGTAAGGCTCCATATGTGCACAAATGCTTTAAGTAATGCTTCTCCCATTGGGAAGCATAATCTTCTGCCTCTACTCTTCCATCTATGCTGGCCTTAGAGACATAGTAAGCAGGGGAATGTGGCAGAAGTGACATTTGAGAATTCCTGAGGCCATCTAGCTGTACAGACTGTGTAAAGAGACCATGTGGAAAGACCCTGAGACTTCCCGAGAGAGACAGACATACACAGCCGGAAGGTTTAGCTCTCAGTCATCTGAGCATCCTTGCCAAGGTCCTGCCCAATCTGCAGATTTTTGAGCCCAATAATGTGGTTGTTATCTATGGCTTTAGGTTTTGGAGGTGGCTGTTATGCAGCAAGGCATAGCTAAAAGAGCTACTCTTGACTGATGCCAGAGATCATGAAATAAGAAAGCCTATTTTCCACCAGGCTTGGAAAATAGGCTCAGGAGGCTGAGACAGAAGGATCACGAGTTCAAAGCCAGCCTCAGCGACAGCAGGGTGCTAAGCAACTCATTGAGACCCTGTCTCTAAATAACATACAAAACAGGGCTGGGGATGTGGCTCAGTGGCCAAGTGCTCCTGAGATCAATCCCTGGTGCCAAAAGAAAGTAAAAAGGAAGCCTGTTTCCCTTTGATAAACCCAAACTTTAGTCTGAAATTTCCCTTAATAAAAGATTAAGGCAGTTTCAGGAGAGAAGTAAAACATACGGGCAATAGCTCATGCATAAGTATTATAGACAGAGCACCCAAGAATCGGGCCATGCAAAGAAAGGTCCCCTCAAGGGTTTCTTTGTGCTCTCTCGGCTTCCTCTATCTTCCTG
Organism: Marmota marmota marmota; assembly: GCF_001458135.2. Classification (NCBI taxonomy): domain Eukaryota; kingdom Metazoa; phylum Chordata; class Mammalia; order Rodentia; family Sciuridae; genus Marmota; species Marmota marmota. The sequence continues at coordinate 32,699,785 of NW_026000005.1, read as the reverse complement.
TCACTTCATCTGCCTGCCTTCCCACTCACCTTCACAGACCACTCTACTTCCTCATAAATCCACTTCCCTTAAAATAAATAGACACATCTGATGCTTGAAATGGAGTAGCAGACACAGCATTGGAATGTCCAGTCAAGGAAGCAGTTTCATAGAACAGGTGAGGAGCAATGCTCTGTGCCATTGTTAATGGTGAAGCAGGAGCCTCCTTGATGGAGACTTATTCAGTATCTTTTCTGGAAAATGCTGCAGTTGAACTGATCCCTATAATTAAAACATTTAAGTAAAAACACATATCCAAGGAACCTCATTAATTTAAGGAGAATAGGACATTCTAAACTAAAAATCACAAATTGAAGCATTCAGACTTCAAGCAGGTAATGAGTGAAGCGGTGTCATTAGGGAACAAATGGGGACCATGGCAAAGTAGAATGAGCTTGCATGCCTTCACGGAAGTCCCGATTGTCCCACATCTTCGAACATGTGCTGTTTTATAGCAATACAGTTTTGCCATATCCTTCTCTCTCCAGAAATCTGAATTTATATGACAAATGACCAATTTTTAGAAAATTAAGGAAGGAATAAAATAAAACTTACATCTCTTTCATATGCTACCACCTTGAATTTGAAGCAGCTGATAAAAATAATTTTGAGAAAGTAAAGATGGTCTGTGACTTTTGATGGGGTTGTGATCTGATAAACTCATTGCAAGTTGAAAAAAAGAATTTAATCCACATAACCTACCAAACCTCATAGAACAAAATTAGTTGTATTCTGTAATGTTAATAAATCCTGTATTGAATGCCTACCATCCCTCCTTCCCCTGCCCCTAATTCCTCCTGGCAGCAATTCCTTACATTGCAATGACATAATGTTCTAAGATCTGCCAATATTTGAGGACACTCTATTCCAGTGTTGACAGTCCTTGAAGTCTTTTCATTACAACAATATTGAAAATAAAGACCAACAAGAACCCATAACTCTTCATTCTTTTTCAATTGCAGCATCAATATATGTCCAAATGATAACCAAAATGCTGTCATCTGGTGAAAGGCAGGCTTCTAAATCATTCAAACTACTCTGAAGAGTTAAACTAGCACTTTTTAACTCTTCAGAAGTCTTCAATGAGAGGTTGGAATCCCACCTGGAAACTTATGTAGGTCTTATGGTCCTGAGGCTTTTTCAGTTTGAGGATTCATTAAGGAAAAAAAATATAAAATCACAAAACACACTTAAGTTCCAAATGCCTTAAAAATAGTAATCATTATGCTCACTTGAGTTTTGTTTGTTTTTAATTATAATAAGGTAAAGGGCCAATCCCTCTCAAGTAGTAAAGTCAAGATAGATGGTGCCAGAGGTATTGGCTGATTACTTTAGAATTTAATAAAGTTTGTACATAGAAATAGTTGTGAGAGACCAGAAGAAATGCCCTAGTTGTGCTTGTTCAGAAGTCCATTCTATAGTCATTTTTAAAATAGTCCAGTGGAAGAAATGAGAAATTATAAATACAGACAGACTGTATTAATGGTACCTCTTTTGTCACATATAAATTTATTTACTAAAGAACTGAGAAAATTCAGATAAAAATAATGGAATATGAAACAAAAGGGATGCAAAATGTTAAAAATAATGAAGATTATTCTGACAACAATTAGAAAATTGAAGCAACAAATAAAAAATAAAATAAAAAAATCAGATCATACCCAAATATATTAACTTCTGTTTTATATATACAAGTGAGAGGGCACTAAGGATCAATCATCATTAGTTCCTGAATAAATCTGCCTCTACTTAGAAGCTCCATCCAACCTCTGACACAATTTCACCAGAGGTCACACCAGATAAAGGGGTCTTACCCTTTCTTTTCACTGCTTTCCTCAAGGCAGATGTATTAGTCAGCTCTGCAGTACTACAATAAAATACCCACAGAAACTAACTTCATAAAAAGAAAAGATCCACTTAGCTCACAGAGGCTCAGGTCCAAGAATTGGCAACCCTACTGATTTGGCCTCTGGTGAGGGTGGCACTTCTTTGTGGTAGTACATGTAAAAACAAATGGTCCATTCTCAAATTGGAGCAGAAAGAGAAAGATAGATGGAAGATCACAGTCTCTTTCAAGGACATTCCCCTAATGACCTAAGGACTTCCCATGAGGCCCTATCTCTTAAATGTTTGTAGCACATCTCAATACTACCACCCTAGGGATCAAGCGTTTATGTCTGGCCCTTTGGAGGATATTCAACCTCCAAACCCTGGCGGCAGAATATATGAGTTTGGTAAAATCCAGTTACAACTTCCTTGCACCTTATCTGGGAATGGAAAGGTGAACCTTTCTTCTTCATATATGAAATGTTCAGGAAAGAGAGTGTAGCCACATCGATATTTATTGCAGTTCAATTCACAATAGCTAAACTATGGAGCCATAGCTAGATGCCCTTTAACAGATGAATGGTTGGAGAAAATGTGGTATATATATAATAGACTATTACTCAGCCATAAAAATATAAATGACTTTATGACTTTTGTTAGGAAATGGATGGATCTGGAGACTATCATGTTAAGTGAAATGTGCCAATCGTAAAAAAGGAAGGCTGACCGTTCTTTTTGATATGCAGATGCTAACACACAACAAGGGTGGGGAAGGAAAGAATAGAAGTTCCTTGGACTAGACAAAGGTGAATGAAGAGAGGGAGGATGGGAACAGGAAAGACAGTAGAATGAATCAGACATAACTTTCCGGTATGAATACAACACCAGTGAAACTATATACACACGAACTGGATTCTAATTTGCCACAGTCTGGCTGGGCAAATAACCGGGAGGTGACAAGCAACTTGTGAAGGCTGAAACAGCGGGAGCCGCTTTATTGCAGGACAGCAGAGGTATATATACCTAACTGATTATACACAGCTTGTTTCAATTAACATCATCTAGATACAGCAATCAGCTAATAAGGGATCTCCATCATCTTAATGGCTTGGTGGCGTTAGCTCACAAACCACCCCTCCTGGCAAACTGCCAGGCGCCATCTTGACTTGGTTGTGGCCCTCAAAACTAATTAGAATAACTTATACTGTGTATGTATAATATGTCAAAATACACTCTACTATCATGCATATCCATAAAGTACAAAATGTGTCTCTATCAAAAAGAAAGTGAACAACAAACTCTCCAACAGAGACACTTCAAGAAGGAGACTTGTGGGTGTTACTCAGGCTATCTTGGGGTCAGTATTTAGTACACATTTCAAAAAGGAGATTCTTTGTGTGAGAATAACTGAGTATCTTCTAATCCCTTCTATTCTCAGTAAAAAAATTGTGTTACACATTAGTAAAATGGTTGTCAAGACTTCAAATGAAGATTTTTCACAAGAATCTTAAGTCTTTTTCTTCTGCCTTCTAGACTAGCCCAGCTATTTTGCTTCCTTCTCTCACAACATCCTAATTCATGACTAAAATCAGGGAATGATCAGTTTTCCATCTGTCCACTAACTTAGGGGAGCTTCTACTATATCTGATAGAATAAATTTGCTGCAACAATCTTAAATTCTACACAGAACCATTTTTTACTATATATTTGTTCCCTTTAGTGAAAATTTTGTAAGTTTGCTTTACCTTTCAAATTCTACACTTTTTTTTTGCTTACTTTTTGTCTTAATACTTTTACCTCTTGGACTAGGTTGCTTTTATTTGTTTTTTTCCTGTAGTCTGTCTTCCCTGCTATTTCCTTTTCTCCCTGAAGTCTTTCCCACTTCTTGCTATCGATCTTTAAGCTGTACTTTACATGTTTTCTTATTTGGTTCTTTCTTCTAGTAGCTCTAGTTCTTGGTGTAATGGGAAGAGGTGTGATCACTTAGTAGCAAACCAACTTTCTTAAAGCTCCCCTACTTTCTAGTCTCTAGAAAAGCTGTCAGGGTGTTTATTTTCTCATTCACTTTAAAGCATCATTTTGGTCACTGATGTTCCATTTTGAGACACATAGAAATGCCATTTTGGATGCTTTTGAAAGCTTTCCTGGTCATGCAACTATTTTTAAATGTGCACTAATTGAGACTTACTAGAAACAAGTAGCTGGTTAAAAAAAAGAATTTCCAATGGAGCTATGTAGCCCTCAGGTAAAATCATTACGACTCTGTTTTTACTGGAAACATAGATATACATAGTTATCAATTTGCTACTCTAACCTAACACCATTCCTACTAACTAGATGATAAAGATTCTCTTTCCATATTATAGGAACAAGCTGATTACAATATATCTTTCTCTTCTATTCCCTATCCAGATAATTCATAGCCTGTCTTCTACCTGAGATCCATGTCAAATACTGGAAACAAGATTGTGGTATAAAATTAAGAATAAGCTCTCTATTTAGAAAGGATTTTCAAGGAAAATTGTGATGGTCTGTGCTTTTGTTCATTGACAGTGGTAGCCATGGTGCAAATTAGCATTTAGCAATGTAATATCTCCAATCTGTTAAATAAAATATTGAGTTGTGTCACTAATACTCAACTATACATATAATTTAATAAATACATTGAATAATCAGTGGTATGAGAGGTTACAGTTACTTTTATTCTTCCTCACTTTTCCATACTGAATTTTGAGGTTTTGCCAGTAATGAATTAGTTATATTTTTAGTTAAGCCAATTGGTATGCTTGAAGTGACTGGTTTGAATTGCAATTCATCTTATGCACACATCCAATTACTTCTCATAGAAAGGGTTCACAAAAGTTCCCAACACACCAAAGCAAAAACTTGACTTCTATAAATTTGCATACTTGGTGTTTTTCAATCTTTTATTAATTGAATGAAAGAAAAAGTAAAGTTCAGCCATTGTATAAAGAAGTATCATGTTTCTTCAAGCTGAAATTATATTAGAATAAAGATTTTTTTAAAATCTTTGTCCCTTGTTAATATATTTTCTCCCAAGTTTAGGAATATTATGTTTAAGAAAAAAAATAGATAAGTAAGATAACTCTCTTCCTAGAAAGGCATATTGAGTCACCATGAGAGTGAAGTAGAATGGAGACCAGGTTAGATTTCTGGGATACAGTAAAGATTTAGTACGAACCAGTCAGAGGTTATGTCAGGAAGCTGTGAGGAATGAATTGCAATTTATTGGTAACTGAGAGAATGGGATTCAGGTCACAGCAATATACTATAGATTGGTTCAGAGGTTGGCACTCTATTTAGTTCTGAATGTCTACATCAAAGTGAGGTAGAAAAATAAGAAAAAAGAAAGGAGCATCAATTGGAGGTTTGAACAAAAGATACAGACCACCAAGAGGACAGAGGAAAGGGGAAGATGGGAAGAACTAACAGGTAATACTATGGCAAACCTGTAGTACCATGAACCGATTCAGATTTTAGCATAGCTGTGTCAGTTGTTCTAATCTTTTTTTATACCCAGTATGTAAAGCAGTCAGGAAAATATATTTAATCAATTTCCTAATCTCTGCATCCCAGACACAGGTGAGAGGGTAGTGGAATCCACACATGGGGCAGGGAGTGGACATTCGACACTGGGCATTGACCACAGATGTGAGTGGGATAGGAGATATGTCCTGATTCAGGGTCCAGCCCTACCACAAGTACTTCCACCCAGGATTTCTGACATGTGCTATGACTGTGATAAATTCCACCCTCCTTTCAGGCAAGTGATAGCATGGGAAATCAACCTGTCTTAGCACAATGGAGCAGAGATTAAATCAATATCCTAATATGAATATTTCAGGGTTTTGCCGTGTTCCTGAATGATGACAAGAGGTAATCACACCAAATTGAAGAAACACTTAAAATCAATTAGAGCTGAACAGGATAAAACTGAGAAATGTGGAGCTCCAGACCATCATTGCAACCATTCTTTTCATTTTCTATCATGATAATATGCCCCTTCCCAGTACATAGCAAGTGTATATGCACTGTCCTTCCAGTCTATGGAAAACTTTTATTTTCTCTAAGGTATAGGTGACTGACAATCTATTAAAGCATTATCTACTTTATTTTGTATTGCAATAAGAAGCAAAGCATTAATCCACAAAGGATTATTAAATATATATGTGGCTACTTTTCCTCTTTGATGGTGTCAGATGTGACAAAACATGGAATCCTTTCCCACCGAGAACAGATGAAGGCACAGAATATTCCTCAAAATTGATGTTCCAGGTAACCACAAATAACTTCACAGAATGAAAAGCAACTTATTTAAAATTCATGATTGATGTTATAAATTCTAATGGTTACACTTTAAGTATCAAACCAATATGTATGAATATGAAGAAAGGCTGATATATGTGAAATAATGAAAAGATTGGGATTGAGAGATGCTAGACCTATATGTAACTATAAATCTAATCTTGCCACTATATATGAAGCTGAAGGAAAATATTAATGACATCAATAGTTACTGACAAACTCACTGTAAGAGTATCATAGATCCAAATAGCCAGTAAGTACAAAGGCAAAGAGTCATGTTCAGAATAATGGATGTAGATTCTTAAGCAAAAAAAAAAAAAAAAAGGAAGCACTATCTGAAACTTTCTATTTTAATTTTTGTTGTTGTGGCTGTGGAATGGATGGCTATCATTTTCTGCACACTTGATATATAATATGCTTCTACTCTTCAAGAAACAAAGCAGAAATTACAGATCCAAATTACTATATCCCTTTCAAAGTAGCTGCCCTGACAGGAGATACATTTATTCCAGCAGTACTGCCATTGCTTAAAATAGTTTTAGAACTCCTCTTGAAATTGCTTTCAGAGCCTGAAGCTAATTTCTTTGACTATCCTCAATGGTGGCAAATTTCATCCTTTGACAGGGGATTTGATTTTTTTAGAGCTTGCCAAAAGTGAAGACTAGTGAATAAAATAGTTGGTTAAATTGGATTGTAGTATTTGGGTTTTAGAAATAAGGTGAACTACAAAGCTATGTGCCTGGTTTTCTCATGTAGCTCATAAACCATTTTGGAAGGCAATTACAAAAGGAAAATTTTTTAAAGTAGGTTTTTAGTTTTCTCCTCCACAAACTAAGCGGATACCACTAGTTGATCTCTAAATTCCCTTCCAGCTCAGATACTGTAATTCAGTATTCTTATTTTAAAAACCTTTAAAAGACTTACCACTGTTTAAAAAAAATAAGACAAGTTTTAATGTGACTGAAAACTTTTTTATCTTAAAGGAATCACTGATCACACTTACATAAATACTGGCATATTTTATCTTCTTAATTGTCATTGAGATTCATTTTCCTCTGCTTTAAATTGAGGGAGGGTGTTGGATAGATGACTCTCAAGCTGTGCAATGATAGCTATTATATTAGTTATCTATAATTTTATAACAAATTATTACAAAATTTAGTGACTTAAAATAACAGTGTATTACCCCACAGTTCCTATGAGTCAGGAATCTGGTTCCTGATCAGCTGCATCCTCTGTTTCAGGACTTTTCAGGCAGCAATCAGAGTGTCATCTGGGTTGCAGTAATCCCAGTGATCATCTGGGAATGAATTTGCTTCCAAGCTCACTTGAATTGTTGGTACTATTCAATTATTCATGAGCCTCTGTCCTTGCTGGCAAGCTGAAGGCTACCCCCAGTTCTTTTTCACACGGGCTTCTCTCTAAGGCATCTCTAACACGTTAACTTGCTTTATTGAAGCAAGCAAGAAGAGCCAGAGAGAGACTATGAGCAAGACAGAAGTCATGATCTGTATAACCTCATCTCAGATGTGACATTTTATCATATTCTATTCTTTATAAAAAACGAGTAGTTATGGGAAAGAATTAGGCAAGAGAATGAGTAATGAAAGGTAGGAATGACAAGGAGCTGTCTTATAAGCAGCCTTTATGGGCTTCAATGATTCCCATTCCTTCCACAGGAAAAATATACTCACCTTCTCTCATGTCCCCTGTAAAACTCTTCCAATTACAGCATGAAATCAAAGCCCAGTACCTTCTCATCCGAATCATGTGCAAATGCAGATGTTATGGTTTAGATATGAGGTATCCCCCAAAAGCTCCAGTATGAGACAATGCAAGAAAGTTTAGAGGTAAAATAATTGTGCACTTGTGAGTTATGCCATTAACAGACCAAACATGTTTGTGTCTTTCCACAACGTGACAATTTATTGAATAACGAATTCACCAGCTACATCACTTTTGTTAGTTAAAGTTGACTGAGTACTTGGAGGTTACTTGGTAGTCATAAACTGGGCACAGTCACAGGATATTTTATTCCAATTTTATTTACTAATAATCTAAGTCAAATATCACACCTCACATGTGTTTGTGTGTATAAGTGTGTGTGCGTCTAAGAAGGGGCTAAAGTGACCACAGGGACTCAGGAGGCTGCACTGAGAGCAAAGGCAGAGAGCAGATAAGAATGCAAAAGGGTCAGATAAGATTGAGACCCAGTCAAAGAGCTTGTTCAGGGCACAGAGCTATCAGAGCACAGAACTTATTCTAGGCCGGATCTGTCCAGATGGCAGGCATTTTTGAAGTGAGCTATATCAAGCAGGGAGTTGAGCTGAAGCCCAGGGGCAGAGAGCCAGAGGTTTGTTGCCTGTTGACCTTGTGATGCTTTCAACAGATGGTCCACTAGCAGGCCAGTGTGTGGCGCCATAACAGTCTTAGGGAGCTTCTCATTTACAGATCTCAGGTGAAGGACTTGCTTCGTTCAATGTTATTGTGTGTTTGATAAGCTCCTAGGCCTGGTTTTTCTGATATGAGTGCGTCCGTTACATCCGTGTGCTTCTGATTTAATTTGATCAGTTCACAGGTGGACATTTTTATTAGCACAATTTATTTATCAGTTTATACCTAATGGTTGTGCTATACAGGTGGTGGTTATTTTTTCAGACAAACAAGGTGTGAAGTCATTCTTCCTTGGCACTTGAACTCAAAATGAATTACTGCTTTATGACATAGAGAAACCCAGAGATAGGCACAGCATAAAAACTACTGTTCTATACACCACAGAGTAACTCAGAGCGGGGCAGAGCCTCCTGTCAGGTAGGCCCAAGATAGCTGTAGTTAGGCTCCTTTACCAAGCTCCCAGCAGTCTGTGTTTTTAGTATGTAACTAAGTTCATGAACACCCTGATTCAGCCTATGTACTCAAGGTCATAAACGTTTGCTTGTCAGCATGTGCCTACTAATGTAACCTGCTGACAATGTGCATTCTTTGTTTGATCAGCATATTAAAAAAAAAAGGCCTATGGAAAGCCTGGGGGGCTGAAATCAAAGGCTTGAAGCTAACGAGGGGGCTACTGCTGCCTCCAAATAAAGCATGTCCACTATCCCAACTAAGCCTCCCATCTTCTTCCAACTGCCAGACTCCCTAATCTGACCTCCAGGTCTGAGCCTCCACAAAACCCACTCTCCACAAAGCTTGTGAAACAAGAAAGACAAGTTATCTGCCCTCCATTACAGTTAAGAATGGGAAAACAGATGTAGGATAGGAAAATAGACTAAAATAGAGAGAGGCAGTGAAAAATGCATTCTCTCTCCCATTTTCTCCTTGGAGTAGATTCTCCAAAAGGAGAAAATGGGGGAGAGAATGCATTTTTCACTGCCTCTCTCTATCTTAGTCTATGCTGGTAATGTTTTTTTTTTCATATAGTTTCTCAATAACTTTGTGGATCTTCTGGGACACTTCCTGGTGTTTCACCGAGTAGGTGAAAGCCACACTTACACAACTGATAAAAAGCCTTTCTCTACTTTGAGCTCCTATTGGATGCCTGAAGACTAAGGCACTTATTAAGCTTCAGTGAGGTCCTGTTGTTCAATTAAGATCTATGGGACATTCCCTCAGTCTCTTTAAAGTGTTCTTTGTGTGGATGAATAAATAAATCTTACCTTGTTATGGCTCTTTAAAAAAACGTTGTACAGTCAAACCATTAATATATCTATTAGGTATAGGGCTAGTAGCATGTCAATATATATATTTTTAAGGACAGATACTTCACAACTCTATTTGGCCTGGCCTTGCTCTAGAACCCTAGGGATTCTGTGATTATGTTATTGCTGTAAATTTCACAGCTATCCTACCACAGGTATCCAGATATCCAGGTATCCAGGTATCCTGGGACCTGCTGTATCTGAAACCACTCAGATTTTGCCTGTTCCAGGTCCCACTCAAAGTGTTCATTGTAGTATTTCCAAGTGTGAATTAAGCTTCCTCAGAGTCTGAAGAAGTAATCAGGATTTGTGCTTTCTGGCAGTGATGAAAGTTGTGAGGACACAATAATCCTTGGAGATGACTCAGACCACGGCATCCTTAACAATTTTATTTATTAAATTTGAAGCTTCAGTATTTCTCTCTTACTCTCTAGAGCATATGTCTCTTTGGTTTCATTTGTGTGTGTATGCTGGGGATTGAACCTACCACTGAACTACACTCCAGCTCCAAGGAGCATGTCATACCTAGTCTCCAAATGGACTTACCTTGCCACATTGCGATCATCAGATCCAATATGATGTCATGAACATAATGGATCAATATGATAGTCTATGTTTGAACTGTCCAGGTCTCTTCAGAAAATAAAATGACAGAGGGTATAAAGGTTGACATAGTAATGGAACAAGATCATAAATGTTTATTTCATATTAATAAAAACTCTTCTTGTTTCTCCTTTCTGATACAGACATTTTAAAGATAATTTTTCTAGATTATTGACTACATCTATGTACCTGGAGTTATATTAATTTGTTCTAATAAAGATACCTTTTCTGAAATTGCAACCACAATTAGTGCAACTATTTGATTGAGTTTGAAGTGATTTACTCTCATTTTTCCAGATCCACTTGAGATTTTAAGGCATTAAAATAGTGAATTAATGATGGAGCCACAATCCTTGCATCTTTTAGGTCTTCTGCTATTCTCCCAGGATGCAGTAGACATAAAAGAAACAAGAATATCAGAGATCTGAGTAACACTACCAACCAGCTCCATGTAATTGACATTTATGTAACAATCCACTTAACAATAGCATAATACACATTCTTCTCAAGCACAAATGGGACATTCACCAAGATAGCTCATATACTGACCCATAAAACAATTATTATTAAATTGAGGATTAAAATTGTAGAAAGTTTGTTCTCTGAGTACAATAGAATTAAATTAGAAGCCAAGAACAGAAATACGTCTGGAGATCCTCACATATTTGGAAATTAAATAACACTTCAAAATATCTTCTGAGTCTTAGAAGAAATCACTAGAAAATACTTTGAACTCAATGAACATGAAAACACAACATAGCAAAACATGTAGATGTGAGACAAGGACCAACATAGGGACAAAGAAGAAATGCACTTGTGGCCCAAGGTTCAGGGCCTGACAGAAAACTCTAGGTGCTTGGGGTTTTCAATAGTATCAGCTTTGCATTGTTAAGCTCAGGATGCCCTGTTTTTGTTCTCTTGAAGAGTTGCAGTAACTTGTCTTTAGCACAGGCCAAAATGCTTAAGTGGCCCTAAAGCCAACTAATATTCTCATCCTGCCAGTAACCAGTAAAATGAGTTTCCTTTTTTTTTTTTTTTTTTCAATTTTTGTTCAGGGAGTGATTCTGACGGTTTCTGGTTGGAGCTCTCTCCCTTCCTAGATGGAAGCTCACTAAAAGCCTTGCCTACAGGTGTGTTCACCTGACTCAATTTTAATTTCATTGTCATCAGGTAAAAAAAAATCTTAGTACCCATTGAAGTAGTGCTTAGAAAGAAATTCATAGCCAATATCAATAATCTAATCTTTAACCCAAAGAAGCTAAGAAAATAAGAGCAACTTGAACCTAGAATAAGTAGAAGGAAAGAAATGGCAAAGATAAGAAGGCAAGTTGGCTATATACAAAGTGAACAATGCCAGAGAGAATCAATGGAACTCAATTCTTCAAAACTGATTTATTGAAAAGAACCAATAACATTGATGGTTTCTCAACCTCAATACTCTTGATATATTGGTCTGTATACTTTGTTTTGAGAGACTCTTTAACAGTATCCCAGCCCTACAACCATTGGATACAAGTTACATATGCCACTGTGACAACCAAAAAGGGATCCAGACAAAAATGAAGACATCACCAAATCAGGACCTTGGTCCCTCCTCCTCTCCATCTTCATTCCCTTCCTCCCTTTCTGCTGAGAACAAGGAAGCTATAGAAGTTCTGGTGTGCTTTTGCATAGGAACTTAACTACAGATAACAATAACAGACTATATATTTCAAAAAGCCAGAAGAAAGGATTTTGAAAGTTTTCACCCCAGAAAAATTACAAATGTTTGAGAATGCCGCAGTCTGGCTGGGCACACAATCACGAGCCACCACACAGCTTGTAGATTCAAACAGCAACTCTTTATTCCCGAACTCACACGAGCCGTCTACAATCACGTTCTGGGGAAATCCACGTTCTCTGCCCAAATCCACGTTCTCTCCCAAATTCTCCTTCACTGGGCTTCTGTCTCCCAAAATATACTGTCTGAATCCCGTGAGAACTCAAGGGGAACTTAGGCAGCAGGATACGCCCTATTCCCAGCAGGAATAATCTTAAACCTTAAACCTGGAACCTAAACTGGGAACGCCCTAAACCCGATTATGTTAAACCAGGAACACCCTAATCCGCCCTGGTCCTTGAGCAAGGTCAACTACATTCAATGTCACTGCAAAATGTCAGCAACATGGGGTACGCTGGCAAGGAAATTGTCATACCTACTTGGCTAATGGCTCCCAGCATCTCCCCCCTTCTGATTAATTAAACAAGCAATGTGGCTTAAGGACCGTGCCTGGTAGGTTGTCCAATTCAACATATGGTTCTTACCCGTCATCGGAAAACTGACCTTTAGGCGTCAGCCTCCTGTCTTAGGTTGATACCACTGCAATTGAATCATACCCGTCACTGACTACCGGTCCAGCATACAGCCATTGGCCCCCAAAGTTTAGACCATCACTAGCAGAAGGGAGGAGGATACAGAAATGCCACGACACCAAGCCAATTGACGGCTCCTTGGGAAAAATTGCATCACTGGTGACACCATCAGCAAAGATATGCCAGCATTACCACAATTC
>NW_026000005.1:32640956-32685244 GCF_001458135.2 Marmota marmota marmota | reverse complement strand
TCTTTTGCTTGATCTAAAATGTCTTTCTCCATGGTCTGAACCTCTAACAATTTACTTAACATCTTTTCGGTTTGTTTTTTACTAATTTCTAATCTACTATAAAGATAACGCAACCCAATAAGATAACACAAAACAAAACCGAAACTGAATGAAACAAAAACGGAATAAAAAATTGTTTTATCAATTTTCTCTTCCTCAGGGCCGACAAACTTCAAACCTTTAGTCAACCATTTTTTCCAGTTTGCCTGAGAAATTTCTAGGGATAGGCAGCTTGAAACAAAAACAAGATAAATCAAAACAATAACACATTGTTTTTTGAATTGGTCACCCATTCTTTCGCTCTTCCTCAGGGGCAAGCAATTTCACTTACCTCCAAGCTTTAGACGTTCCCCGTACGAGCCGCCAAATGCCGCAGTCTGGCTGGGCACAAATGCCGCAGTCTGGCTGGGCACACAATCACGAGCCACCACACAGCTTGTAGATTCAAACAGCAACTCTTTATTCCCGAACTCACACGAGCCGTCTACAATCACGTTCTGGGGAAATCCACGTTCTCTGCCCAAATCCACGTTCTCTCCCAAATTCTCCTTCACTGGGCTTCTGTCTCCCAAAATATACTGTCTGAATCCCGTGAGAACTCAAGGGGAACTTAGGCAGCAGGATACGCCCTATTCCCAGCAGGAATAATCTTAAACCTTAAACCTGGAACCTAAACTGGGAACGCCCTAAACCCGATTATGTTAAACCAGGAACACCCTAATCCGCCCTGGTCCTTGAGCAAGGTCAACTACATTCAATGTCACTGCAAAATGTCAGCAACATGGGGTACGCTGGCAAGGAAATTGTCATACCTACTTGGCTAATGGCTCCCAGCATGAGAAGATATATATATTTACTCTATTGGCCCGGGAATCAGAGGGAGGTGGGTTTCTGAATCCTGGCTCCCATGTTTACCAGCTGTGTGCTCTTAGGCAAGCTGAGAACCACCTCACTGTTCAATGGGACAATGCCTATGCCTTGCCCTCTCTGCTGTGCTTTTGAGCTACAGAGATACATGTGGTAGGAGAACCTAGTGGGGATAGTCATGGGCCTTAGACCAGATACCTTGGCCACTTACCTACAAACTGTGTGCCCCTGGGTGAGTTACTTAACCACTCTGAGCCTCAGGTTTCCCCCATTCAAAATGGTGAGGGGACCTGGGAACAGCGATATGATTTCACACAAGTAATTCCACCTCTATTTAGGTCTCCTTGTTTGTGAAATGACAGACCTGGGGCAGGGGGCACCTTAGACTTTAAGGACATGTGGTAGGATGGCCAAAGGGCTCCAGAAACTACATGTATTAAAACATAATCTGTTATCTCATTAGTATGTACAATTTTTATGTTTTTATATACAAGTTAAAAAGAAGACAAAAATTACCAATATCAAGAATGAAAGATGAACATTACTTTAGAACTTACAAACTCAGTGCATAAAGTACTATAAATAATTTAATGTCAATAATGCGACAACTTAAATGAAATGAACAATTTCCAGGAATATACATATTACCTGAATTGATTCAAGAAAAAATGGAAAAACTTGAGTAGCCTATGTCACTTAAATAAATTGAATTCATAACTATAATCTGTTCCAAAAAAAACACAACTCTGAGTTACAATGGCTTCAAAGTGAATTCCAACATATGCTTACTGAAGAAATAATTCTAATTTTACACAAACACTTCAGAAAATAGAAGTAGGAAACTAATTCTACAAGACGAGGCATACAACTAGGCACACAACTCTATAACACAATTTATATGTTCACAAGCACTATACAGATTTAATGCATTCCAATCAAAATCCCAATGGCATTCCTCATAGAAATAGAGAAAAAATCATGAAATTCATTTGGAAAAATAAGAGACCCAGAATAGCTAAAGCAATCCTTAGCAGGAAGAGTGAAGCAGGTGGCATCACTATACCAGACCTTAAACTATACTTCAGAGCTATAGTAACAAAAACAGCATGGTATTGGCACCAAAACAGACTGGTAGACCAATGGTACAGAATAGAGGACACAGAGACTAACCCACAAAATCACAATTATCTTATATTAGACAAAGTTGCCAAAAACATGCATTGGAGAAAAGATAGCCTCTTCAATAAATGGTGCTGGGAAAACTGGAAATCCATATGCAACAAAATGAAACTAAACCCCTCTCTCTCACCATGCACAAAACTCAAAGTGGATCAAGGACCTAGGAATTAAACCAGAGACTCTGCATCTAATAGAAGAAAAATTAGGCCTCAATAAATAAAATAACTTAAGTGTTATGATTTGGATTTTTAAATACCTCCCAAAGACTCATGTATTGAAGGATTGTGCCTTCCCAGCAATGGTGCTATTGGGAGGTGGTGGAAACTTCAGGAGGTAGGGCCCAGTTGGAGGAAGTTAATCACTGGTGGATTGCCCTGGAGGAGAATATTAGAACCTTACGCCACCTTCCTCTCTCTCTCTCTTTGTTTCCTGCCTATAAAATAAGCAGCTTTGCTCTACCATGTATTCCCTGCCATGATATTCTGCCTTACAGAATATCCAGAAACAACAGAGCCAAGTGACCATTGACTGAAACCTCTGAAACTATGAACCAAAATAAATTTTCCTTCTTTTAAGCTGATTTTCTCAGGTATTTTGTCATAGCAACAGAAAACTAACCAATGCATGAAGCCTCCTAATTTGGCTTTAATTTTCCATTAAAGTGGAATTAAAGAATTTTGAATATATAATTATCAACTCTAAATTTATTTTGACAAAAATTTAGGACTTAATGTTTACAAGGTATTGTGTTAGATACTGGAATGATTCAGAAACTATAAAAACACATACATTCTATGTTGCCTGTCTGGTGCCCTTTCAATATTTTATTAAAAAATCCCCCACACTAAGTGTGAAGATGAAAGCAACTACCCACTTACCCCCTTTAAGGCATGTCTCTACTGTTATCTGCTTCATGGACACTATTTGAATTTTTAATTTCAAGATAAAGTGGAGAACTTAATATTGTGCTTAAGTTTTGAAGGAAGTATTAAAAGAGACTGTAAAATTTTTTGAAAATTTAAAAACCATCTGATTCAGTTTCTAATATAATTTTTGACATGGTTTTGATCAACACATACAGTAGCCAAATTTTTAACAATCTGTTTCACAAACATTCTTAAATCTAACAGTGTAAGATTTATAACCACATAATTTTGCTTTTGGGTAAATTTCATTGTTAAAATCAAATATAAAACTGAAGAAGATAGAAAGTGATCTTCATCTCTTTTTGAAACATTTTGAGAAATAGTAGATAATCTGCAGAATGATATCATTTCCACATAATTATTTACTACACTCAAAATGTGTCTAAATTTGTTCAAAGGCTTCCATGAATATTACCTCATTGGGCTGGGCCTGTCGCTCAGTGGTAGAGCGCTTACCTCACATGCATGAGACCCTGGACTCAATCCTCAGCACCACATAGGGTAAATAAATAAAGATATTGTGTCTATCTACAAATAAAACAAAATTTTACAAAAATATTACCTTATTGTAGTTCCAAACCCTATAAATTAAAATTATAAAAATTAATACAGTGACTGATTGAAAAAATGATTATTATAATAAATTATGGTCAAATGTATAAACTCCAGAAAACCAATAGAAATACTAAATTAATGCAAAATAGCATTTTTTAGTAAGTAAATACTTGTAAATTCATGTATTTTTTAAAATTATGTCTTAATAAGTTAGCAGTAAGCAATGATTTGAAGTCAAATGCAGGCTCTTCAGACATAAGTAAAATATTATAAGTCACTCATTGTTACCAAGAGAACAAATGATTCCACAAGTCATAGTCTTGTAGTCATACTCTCTAATTTCCCTAAACTAGATTATTTTCTCCTCTTTGACTATGTTAGTCTGCTTTGTGTTACTGTGCCAAAATACCTGAGATAAATATGGAAATGTTTATAAGAATATCTAGGAAGTTATGCCCTGTACTGGAGAAATGGTCCTTTTACATCTCTACCAACAGCCTGATCAGTGTCTTACTCTCATGCCACTACCTTTATTCTATATTTTTCATTGACCCCATCCAACATATTTATCAATTCTGTAACCTCTTCCAACACTGTAATTCTTTTTTTTTTCACTTGTCTAAAACCATCTTTATTTTGCCTTCATTTTTTATTAAATTATTTCCTTATTCTTATTTGTTATATATAACAGCAGAATGCAATTCCTTTCATATTACACATACAGAGTACAATTTTTCAAGTCACTGGTTGTACACAAAGTATTTTGACACCATTCGTTTCTTCTTACATATACTTAAGGTAATGATGTCTAACTCATTCCACTGTCTTTCCTACTCCCATACCTCCTCACTACCCCTCCCTCCCCTTTGTCCCATCTAACGTTCCTCTATTCCTCCCATGCTCCATGCCCTATCCCCATTATGGATCAGCATTCACATATCAGAGAAAACATTCAGCCTTTGGTTTTTGGGGATTGGCTTACTCAGCATTATATTCTCCATCCATTTACCTGCAAATGCCATGAATTTATTCTCTTTTAATGCTGAGTAAATTACATTATGTATACATACCAAAGCTTCCCTATCCATTCATCTGCTGAAGGGTATCTGGGTTTGTTCCACAATTTAGCTATTGCAACACTGTAATTCTTTGATATCAACCACAGACTAGAAAAATGGAGGGCTTAGTTTGTCATTAGGGTTGTTCACCAAGTATTTTCATTGTCTCCTTCCCAAACCTAGGTTCATCTTATATTTGTGCTTCCTCATCCCCTTGAATTAGTAGTGACCTTGAAATTGGGTTAGACAATAAAGGGTGAGTGGAAGGTGAGAAAAGCAATGTGAACATAATCATTCAAAGTCAAAGTTCCTTCTCCTTTTGGCGACTTAACATGTTCCAGCAGTGAAATTTGTTCAATTTGGACTCTGAATTCAGAACAATGGGGATGCCAGGCACTGTGGTGCACACCTGTAATCCCAGGGATTGGGGAGACTGAGGCAGGAGATTGCAAGTTCAAAGCCAGCCTCTGCAATTTAGCAAGGTCCTTAACGGTGCAATGAAAGCCTGTCTCTAAATAAAAAATCTGGAAAGGGGCTGGGGATGTGGCTAAATGGTTAAGTGCCCCTGAGTTCAATCCCCAGTACAGAAAAAAAAGGAACAATGGGGAATAGAGCCCACATTCCAAGTTTGCAATGAACATATTATAATAGAAGTAAGAAATCAGCTTTGTATCTTTGAGTCATGAAGATTTTCAGGTTTTTATTGTTGTTGTTGTTACATCAGAATAACTTAGTCTTTTCCAATTGATATTTGTGTTAATACTTTTCTCCACATATCTCAGTTATATACTCTCAACTACCTAGAAGAATGGTATCAAACTCTATCCTGGGAACTTACCTTTTAAAAGAAGATGTTTATTGTTTTTCATTTTTCATATACCTATTCTAATTTTTTTATCTCTCCAGGTCAGTAGTTTAACATGATATTGTTCACAACTATTTGCCTTCCTTTGATCAGATTGACACACAGTGATCGCTTCTCTAGTTAAAGGAATGAAAATCCAATTCCCAGGTTCAGAAGCACCACAGAGCCTCTTTATAACTCTCCCTCCTCTAATACCATTTCAAATCAGTTTCATCAGTAATATTAGATGCCCATATTCAACCTGTGCTAAATGCTACCACGTTGGTATATTATGCAAACTTGGCATATTGGATGTACTTGTCATGTCAGAGTGACATGTGCTTCAGTCCCCAGCTGAAGTTGCGGTACTGGTCTTTGTTTTGATCTCACCTAAAAACTACATATAAACATTTTGGATCTGCAAATTAGTCTGTTGATAGACAATGATTGGCATAGGATAACAAATTATTCCTAGATTCCTTTTTATTATAGATAAAAGCATATTTTAGAAATCTCTGGCATGGCAACTAAGCTATCTGTGACCTTTCCTGGCTCCACTTATGGCAATTATGTCTCAACTTCTATAAGAAAATTGATGTAAATCAAAGTTCCCAATCTCATCAAGATCCCCTAATGTGCCTTAAAGCAATAATATGTGACTTACATTCTTGCTCCAGAAGCTTAAATATAAATGATATATCATTATCCCAAAGATTATCTTTTGAGTCTGACAGATATTATTACCTTTCTAAAAATCTTATATGGCCTACATAAGTTTTAATAAAAATAGTAAATTTTCCCATGTAGAAGCTAATGTATAATTATTAGGCTGATCCATTTGAAATTCACAATAATTAACAATTTTGACCTATAAAATGGTAACTTCCTTAATCAATAACCTCACATATATTGTTTCATTTGTCAGTATACATGTGTAAAAAATGTGCAAGGAGTTGGTCATTTTCTTCTCTAAACCCTGCTCCTACTTTTACATGCCTCGTCTTGATGAATGTACCATTGACTACCCAATTGTCCAAGTAAACCTAGAAATGATAATTAAGTATTTCGACTTCCTTTCTTTTTGTATCCAGTTGGTAACGAACCTTCTTTTTCCTTAAAATAGCCTCAGATTTCTACGCTAACTCCGTTGCTAAAGCCACCACCCTGGCTCCAGTTGCAATTTGTCACAGATGGGGTTTCTGAGGAAGCAGCGTAAGTCAAAGATTATATGCAAGTGATGTATTGGGGAGTGCCCTCTCAATTGCAGCATGTTGAGGGAAAGAGAGGGAAGTGGGACTCAGCAAAGGGAGAAGTTGGGCTGTGGTGCCCTCAGGAAGAGCTTTAGCAAACCCTTTAGGGTGTTCTGCAGCTGAGATGGCCACTGTGAATTTTACCAAATTGGGGGAAGGAAAGGAGACCTTTTTACCTCCACACTCATAGAAATTTTTTTTTTTTTTTTTGGCCTGGGAAAGGAGCACAGCCTTAGGAAAGGCCATTCTCTTTAGCCTTAGGAATTTCTAAATGGGAGGGGAAAAAAAATTCAGTTCTAAATAAAGTGTGTGGTGGCACATCACAGCACCTACTGAAGTCCATCCTTTGAGCGATCTCATGGTAACTTTTCCTGAAATAACTTATAAGAGGCAGGTCAGTGGAACAAAAATACAAGCTTCACCTCCACAACTTGTCTCCAGACCACGTTGATACTCGAGGTCTGATCCTATTGTAACTAAGCCTTTCTCAAGCCCCAAGCATTGTATTTGTCCTTTTAACATAAAAATTAGCAAGATGTCCAAATGGATTTCTAGATGCCAACTGTATTCCTTCCTGACCCACCAGGTAAAAACAATCCTAAATCTTCCTAAGGACTAGGGTCAATTTTACCTGTAAATAGAGTGAATCATTTTATTGCTGCCAGGCCCTAGATACTGGGAGTCTGTGGTAGCCTAACAGCAGCTATAGCTTCTAGGCCAACGGGACTGTTGTGTATCTTTGCAGTAGAGTTCTCACTTTGAGAACCCGATCTCTAAATTCATAAATTTAGAGTTATGGAACTAGAACCCTCCCCAAGTAGGTTAATGGCAATTATGTTAAGAGTTTCCTTCATCTTGTAAATCATGATTCCCAGACCAAGGTATTTAAACTCTGGGAAAATAGTGTCACTTAAAGGTCATTGATTTAAGGCCAGATTTCTCAATTTTGGAACTATCATAATTTGGGTTTAATAATTATGTTTTTGTGAGGAGTTGTTCCAAATGATAAGATATTCAACATTATCCTTGCCCTTTCTTCACTAGATACCAGTTGCAAAAACCTGGTTTGACAACCAAGAATATCTGCAGACATTACCAAATATTCCCTGGGGCACAAAATTGCCCATGGTTGAGAATGATTGATTAAAGTATACACTGGAAATATATACTGGAAGATGACATCTCATAGAGCACTGCTTTTTATATCCATTTGGTAATGAACCTTTTTTTTTCCTTAAAATATCCTAAGGTATCTACACTAACTCCATTGCTAAAGCCACTGTCCTGGCTCCAATTGTAATTTGTCACACATGAGGTTTCTGATGCCTCAAATACAACAAGGAACATGAGATTGTATGTTCAAAAATGTAGTCTACTACCACTACAGCCTGGACTGCTGTGAAGCTATTTCCTGTCCTAAACAGGTAGCCTTTCCTGTTACCTGATATATGGGTGGATCAGTATTTTCAGCTGTGGAAATCTTCCCCAGGGAGGGGTTACATAGCATTGTGTTACCTCCTTGATATCAATGTCAACTTAAAATTCAGAAAGACATTCTTTGAAGAATAATGATATTTATTTGGGGATTGCTGAACATTGCAATAAGACATGTGTCATTGTAAATTACCCAGGTTTTCAAAGAGATTGAGGAAAGGAGGAGTTTCTTTAAAGGGCAAAAAATGAGTTACATAAGGTATTTTTAACAACAATCCTTAGCCTTAAGGATTAATAACAGGGGCACCAGTCCAAGGTTAATCAGACAATTGCTGGGCAGACGTCCTTGCAGAAGGACATTTTTGTGTAAGATTGCAGTGACTTTGGTGCAAGATTGTGGTTCAGGGAGGGTCTTTTATGATAGTTGCTCTCAGGCAATGCTGCTTGAGATCTGTTCCTTCTAACCTCATTTAATTTATTTTTCATTAGGGTTGACACAGGCAACTGCATTTTGATTCTGAAAACTTTAACAATAGGAAGCTCAAAATGCAATAATTTACCCTATGCACGCTTCAGAGGTCTGTACTCCTAATAATTTGTAGCTGCAAGCCTTTATATCTTTTTAAAGTTTTATTTTGTGGGAAGGTCTCACTAAGTTGAGAGGCTGGCCTCAAATTTGTGATCCACCTACCTCAGCCTTCGGATTAACTAGGATTACTTAATGTGCTACCATGCCCAGTTTGGATTCCCAACAATGTTAAGATGTCTTACAAAGGTTTCATAATGTTGTGTAGAAGTGAAACAGTGTGATGTTCTGCGGAATGTCCAGCTACTTGGAGTGTGTTCTGACTACACTATAACAAGATAGAAGAGTTGACATAGACCTTGAGAAAAATTATGAATATATACTCTTGTCTCTTCCAAATGAATAGAAAGTTTTCTTCTTCCATTATTGATAGGAAAAGGGAAAATATATTGGCTTGCTCATCAGCTACATATAATTTCCCTAGCAGGCATGTTAATATATTCAGCAAAGATCCCACATTGACACAGCTACAATAGTATTTGGTTGAGTTTGTGACAGACAACTATCATCCTTCAGAATCTGTCTAGTTTTTACAGAGACCAGACTGTTGCATTAAGTGAAAATCTGAAGGAGAACTTCACTCTTGCACTCTTAAAGAGTCACAATATTCTTTGCCATTTCCTTGGGATGCAATATTGTTTCTGATTTATTATATTGACTGTGGAGGGGGACAGTTGCAAAATATGTCCAATTCTCTGAGTCTTTCAAAGCCTTTCTTCCACCATCGACTATTGCAATTCAGGTATTTAATACCTCATTTATTGTGGGTCATCACTTTTTCCAGGCTTCTAGGAAAAATTGCTGTACCCTGGGGTCTTTTCCAAGTATTAAATTCTGTATATTGGAGAGAACTCTCAATCAATAAACAACTTTATGTTTTGCCCTCTTTAATTCCAGACTATAGGAATCCATTCCCATGTGGATTCTCCAACCCCTGTTGGTATATTTTGGTTAAATCCTACAGAAATTTGGGGTTTGCAGTAGTTTTCTATTTGTTTCAAAACAAATTACTACAAAATTAGTGCTTAAAACACTACTTGCTTTTTATCTCAAGAGTTCTATAGGTCAGAAGTTCTGCAATTCATGACTGGACCCTCTTGCTCAGGGTTTCACAAATATGAAATCCTGGTGTCAGGCTCCTCTAGAGACTTTGAGGAAAAAAATCTCTTCCAAGCTTATTACTACTATTAGCAAAATTTATTCCTTAAGATTTTAGGACATAGGTTCCCATTTCCTTGCTGGCCACCAACCAGAAACCGCTCAGCAACTAAAAGCCTTTAGCATTTCTTGACATACAGATCCCTCCATCTTATAAGGGTCTAAAGATGTGTCTAATCCCTCTGCTGCTTTAAATCACAGACTTACTCTTTTCCAACCAACTGGAGAAAACTTCCTTTTTAAGGGTTCATTTGAATAAGTCAGACTCACCCCAAAATGTCCCTGTCTTACGGGCAATAGATGTAAGACCTTAATTATATCTGCAAAATTCTTTCTTAGCAATACTTACATCATTGTTTGCTTGAAGAGCTGGAAGACGGTGTCTGTACAATCAGGGGCCCAGGACTCTTGGAGGCCATCTTCGAATTCTGCCATCTACAGACTCAAGGAAAAAAGGGCTTCATTTCCTCATATCAACAAGTTACTAGATATGTCATGGGAAAGGAGAATGACCTTGCGAAAGACAAATCTTTTCAACCAAAGCAATTCTGTAGAGGGTGAGAATTGAAAACTGCCTGTCAGCAGCTCTTGAGGGACCTAGGAAGATAAATTTCTTCCACCCACTAGAAGGACCTGGATGGTTCATTTCATCTATCTCTGCATCCTAGATCTTGTGTGAATTTCTCTATCTACTTTTCAGTTTTGCCCTCTTCCAATTGCCTCCTCACACAAATGACAGAGCAGTCTTTCTACAAATAAATCTGATCATGTGATTCTCCAAATGAAAGTAATTCCCAATAAACTCCAAATATGTAGGCAGCAGAGCCTTACCTACTAAAACACATGGGTGTGCCCTTTGTATGTTGTGTGTGTGTTTCTAGTTAGGAAATGGTACGTATGAATTGCTACTGGTGATGATGTGAGCACATCAGTGTCAAATGGCATTTTATTGTTAATAAAGCTTAATTTTTCTTTATTACAAATAATTATAAACATCTTAATATTTTATTATTCACCTCATTCAGACACCAGCGCTCTAGATATCAAATTTGGAAACAACTTTAAATTTCACTTGGAAAAAGAAGCCATTTCCATAACTTGTCTGATAGAAAAACCCTGGCGTAACATAACGTGACCATTCTGTTCCGAGGAGGTATTCTGATCCCAGCGATACAAGGCATTAAGTTGGAAAGGCTGCCTGAAAACAAGATTGTTTGGGGATTTCTTTATATTGTGATTGTTCACCCTGGTGATTGTGAATGGAATTCAAATCATTTTAAGCAAACAGAGGAGTTGCTGGATCACCTTGACTGCAGGCTTTGCAAACTTGGAGCAGCAACCAGAAGGGAGAAAAGGTTAAAAACTCAGTTGCAATTTCTAATTGTAAGAATACAAAATTGAATTTTAAATTATTTAGTCATAATGAATTACAAGTGCAGAAATCATTACTTGCTGTTTGCGTGACTTGTAAGAGATCACAAGCAAAGTTGTTAAGATCTCAACAGTATTAATGCTTTTCAAGAGAGGACCTCTTTAAATTGTTGCTTATATGGGGTCATCATTTTTTAATGTATCATATCTGTAGCATGAAGCAAACATGAAACTCTTTTTGAAACACATTTAAATGACATCAAAAATCTAATCAAATCAATGGCCCAGTTCCTTGCAATTGTTACCATATATTTCCTTTCTTAAAAAAATTATAAGTAAAGATGCCATCTCTTTTTAAGTGATTTTACATAATAAAAATATGAAGCCTAAATTAAATTGAGCTTTCTACTACTGTTCTTTCTTCCATATTTCCTCCATAAAGTTGATGTTTTATCTCAATTGTTTAATAACAACTGAAATTCAAACACCAAAACAACTTAGGCAATATGATAATAAAATTACCTCATACTGGTACAGTTTTATATTGTTCAAAGTGCTTTCCCTTTATTAAGTTTTGTCTCATGACAACTTAGATATTATAATATATGAGGAAAATGAGTCACCAAAAGATTAAGTGATGTGCTCTTAGTTATGCCATTAGATTAGTAGTGATAAAGCTTAGGCTAGAACTAAATCTCCCTGTTTCTCTGATAGAATTGTTTCCCTCTCTACTTCATAGCTCCTGACATTTTCATGAAAATGGGTCAGGTACCCTGACCAGCTAAACTCCAAGCTCAGCAGTGAAGAGTTCACAGCAATTGGTAATTTATCTTTGGATGAACAACGAAGGGTCAAGATAATATTAATCCGATTAGGAATCAAATAAATGCAGCATCAGGTAAAGAGGTCAAGGTTGGGTATGTCTAAGAAACAACTTCATGTAGTAAAAGGCTAGAAACTGATGGTTAACCCAGGCTTGTGTGGATACTTTTTTCAAAAGTGAAGCTGTTTCTGTGGGAAGATTAGCAATCAGAAGCAGAGAGCTGGGCTGATTCATCCTTTTCAGCTGCTCAAGGAGGAATATGCAGTAGATTCCTATCAAGACAAAGCTACAAATTACTATAAAAGGTAAGCATTTTCAAGGCACTCAGTGACAAGGACTAGATAGAAGGATGTTTTGATAAAAAAATCAAAATGGCAAGGCCAAACATTCAAAATTACTTAAGGTCTTAGCCCTCAACTGTTTCCTGTGACCTCAAAGAGTTATCTAGGTACATCAAGGAATACAGGGATTTCCAAGAGCTGATGTTTCAATTCTTGCTACAGAATTACAAGGAGACAAGGCCTCAACCCATGTACAGGGTCTAGAGAGACTATGCCAATATGGATTCAAACAAGATGCCATGAGACAATCAGAAGGATAATCCCAATTGCTGTGGGTTATAAGAGCAATTTACAGTCAGCTTTATGTTTGGACATTGTTTTGTTTTGTTTGTTTGTTATTTGTTTGTTTGAAGAAGCTCTGATTTCTTGAGACAGAAGCAATATATGAAAGAAGCTTGCACAAATGTCACTATTGAGGAAGATAATTTGGAAAGCGAAAATAGGGAAGAGTTTGTCTGCTTTCAGATTACAAAACCAAAATGGCAGTTTGCACAGGAAAGTTCCAGTTCAGACTTGGGGAGCTAAAGTTGCTTGCATTTAGCTCCTTCAGCCTCAATTCAATTCTCCAAAATAAAATTACCCAAGGAGGAAAAATATTCCTCAGGAGGATACACAGAAGCAGCCCTGGGCCCTGGCTGGACCTCACCCACCAAGGGACAGTTGGTACAGACCAGCTTTCACAAGCAAGGCAGGTACCACTTGCACTTCAATCCCCAAATGTCCTTGTCAACTCAGTGCTGTAACAGATTCCCACAGAACAGGTGGCTTAAACAACAAATATTCATTTTTTCACAGTTCTGGAGGCTGAGAAGTTCAAGGTCTAAGTCTCAGAAGATCCAGTTCAGGTAAGGCCTAGTTTCTGGCCGGCCAATGACCATCTTCTTTCTATGTCCTCACATGTTAGAAAACAGAAGAAAGCTCTCATATCTGATCTTATAAAGGCACTAATCCCATTTGTGACTAGTTACCTCTCAGGTCCCTACCTCCTAACACCATCATTCCGGAAGTGAGGGAAACAACATTCAGTGCTTAACATCTGGCATTCTAAGGAAAACAAAGGAGTTCTGGTGCCTCTGTTGAGAGTGAAAATCAGAGCTATTTCTGAAGGATAATATTTCAAAGTAGAGTGTACATGTGAGGCAAACTGTCCCCTCTTCCTCCAGAAATTGAGACTTGGAAATAAGACAAAACCTGGAAATAAGAGAACCATAGATATTCTGGTTTGGTAAATTTACTTATCTTCCTACCCTCCCTTCCCCTTGCTGGACAAAGGGAGGTCGAGGAAGAGGCTGATGTAAGTAGAGTATATTCCTCAAAGACAATGAGAATTAGGTGGGAGAAAGATAAGTGTCCTGACTTTGGGGTGATTCAAGACCCAGCCTGGGCTTTGCACCTACTCTTCGGGGAACTTTTTGTCCTGGGGTGCTGGTAATCAGTCAATAACAATGCTTAGACTAGCTACCTTTCAAGAACCACAGAGGAACTCTCCAAACTTGGGTGGGGAGGGGTGGACTAGGGTGAGGAAGATGCCTAAGTGATGAAAATATTTCCTGTGTCCACACTCTCACCCCAGCTAAGATGAGTAGCTCAGCCCTGAGTTGAATGAGACTCGAGAACCACAAATAAATCTTGTGTTTTTCTTCCATTCACTCAACCTAAAAGGATAGAGATGATAAACGATTTGTCAAGATGACAAATATTTTCTCAGGGGAATATATAGTACCTAGAGAAAATGTTCCTTCCTCAGCAACTGGTAGGAGAATTCTCTGTAGGAAAAGATGCAGATTCATTGGAGAGAGATTAGTAGTAGAATCCAAAGAAGACTTCCAAGTTTTATGAGGAATAGGACACTAATTTATGTAATATGAAGGAAGTAGAGGGGAAGGGTGGGGAGTGCTATTAGCAGCGAAAAGGTACAAGTTTCCATAAAGAAGGTAAGTGGGGGAACAGTGGCTCATGTTTATAATTCCAGATACTGGGGAGGCTGAGGCAGGAAGGTCACAAGTTTGAGTCTGGGCAACTCAGTGAGAACCTATTTCAAAAATGTAAAACAGAGGAAGAAAAGGAAGACAACATACTTAAGGCTCACTGTGATAGTTGGTGCACACTTATAATCCCAGCAATTTGGGAGATTGAGACAAGAGGATCACAAGTGCAAGCCTAGCCTCAGTAATTTAGCAAGACTCTGTCTCAATACAAAAATTAAAAAGGGCCAGGGATGTATCTCAGTGGTAGAGTGACTATGGTTCAATCTTCAGTACTGCCAAGAAGAATGAGAAGAAAAAGACAAGAGGAGGAGGAGGAGGAGGAGGAGGAGGAAAAGATGGTGGTGGAAGAAGGGGAGGAGGAAGAAGCCAACACATTTAGATTTCTGAACTTACAGACTTTAGGGAAAAGGGAAATTTCTAAGATCTTGTTAAATCATGGGCAAAAGACAGTAAAATTCAGCAAATACAGAGCAAAATTCCTCCACTTCTATTATGAAATTACCTTGTAATGCTTTCATTTATGATTAATACTTTCATAGTTTTGTGTTTTATGGGAGTAACTCAGAGCAAAAATTACCTGCCTGATACTTGAATTAGCTCTCGTGACAGTTAATTTTATGTATCAAATTGACTGAGCTAATGAATGCCCAGAGAGCTGGTAAAAACATTTTGGTTGTGTTTGTGAAGATATTTCAGAAGAGATTAGCACTTAAATCTGTATATTGAGTGAAGACTATTGCTCTCACTAGTGCCGGTGGTATTATCCAATCCACTTAGCACTCCAACAGTACAAAGAGGTGGATTATGGGTGAATTCTATGTTAACTTGAACTGGAATATCACTCCTAATTTTCCTGTCTTCTGACTCAGACCAGGACTTAAACCACTGCTCTGCTGCTTCTCAGACCTTCATGCTTAAACCAGAATCTCACCACTGGTTTTCCAATAGATCACAGGACATTTTCAACTTTGTAACCAGGTGAGTCAATTCTTCATAGTAAATATCCTTCTGTATATCTACATATGTCCTATTGGTTCTATTTCTTTGGAAAATCCTGACTGGTACATTTCATGAAAAATGAAAGACTTCAGAAATACAGCCATTGATCACTGTTTTATCAATTGCTTATAGAATGAATACCCATAATTTTAACACCATCTTTTCAAGTTATTGTTTTCTGAGTTCTTCACAACAAAATGATATGGATAAATGAATGTGTTGTCATCATCCTTCTGATTTGTGGATGAGGAACAGTGGTTCACAGAGTAGGCAAATTGACCAAATTAGAAGTAACTTTGATTAGAAGTTACTTTGATTCTTGCCAATGAGTTTTGGGTTTCAAGGAATAAAAACCACTCAATTGCTAGATAAGGGGTCTCAGTGGTGCACTGGTAAATGTTTAACAAGTGAAAAAAAAGGCCAGAATTTGAATATTTCCTAGATTTCCATGGTGTGAAAACTTTTCTCCTCTGGCAATTTCAAGCCACCAATAGTAATGATGAGCTGGGAAAAACTGTACATAATTGACAAGAGCAGTAATAACAGGCTCCAGCACACCCCTGGGTGTTTTACAGTGAGGAAAATAGGCAATCTTGAGGACATCAAGAGCAAGAAATGAATTATAGCTAGGACTTCTTTGAAAGCATTTGATGGAAAATTTTTGTAGATTTTTTTTTATTTGCATGGACATATTCACCCATCTTACCCTTGTCTCTGCAAGTTTACTTGGCTAAACTATGACTTTCAGAGTCCAAGACAGAAAAGGAAAGTTGCAAGTAGAGTCACCATGGTAATTTTCCCCCCTTCAGGGATGTGTAGCGGCAGGTTTCTGCTGATGCCAGAAGAGAGGTACTAAACACCAGGGCTGTCCTTGATCCCCCAGAAGTGTGCCATGGGGATGACAATCCAGTGAAATACAATTCAGAAACATGCAGCAAGAAAAACTAAAATTCACAGGAGGTGACTTTTCTCTCATAAGTTCTGAAACTTATATCACAGCCATGGAGACAATGATTCTGTCAGAATCTCCTGAGAACAGATAATTTTCTTATTAGAGAGATGCTACAAAGGGAAAAACAAGTAGGATTAGCTACATTGGAAATTTCCATTGGCATAGATTATGAGAATATCTCATGCTTAGCCCAATTTAGGACAAATAGTAGATCATCAATAAATATATTTAAATGATAATTTTTCAAACACTAGCACATATAAACATTCTACTTAGGATTTTCAAATGATCAGTTGAAATAGTTTAATATCACATGTAACTTGAAACAAATTCCTAATATCTACCTCCTTTATCTTGTGAAAGTAACTGGTTCTTCTAATCAGCAAGGAAGTGTACCCTCTGAACCAGGTTAAGAGGTACCTATTATACAGATGAGGACTCATAAAACATTCCCCTTAAGGAGATTATAGCCTAGCTTGAATCTTCAAATTGAAACCAAAAATAAGATTATGATTTTTTTTCAAAAATGAATTCAAATATACTAAAAAGCCATATTAAAATCACCTTAATTTTTTGTCTTTAGGAGCAAATATGTTTGCAATGAAATTTTATTGACTTTTCCTTCTTTCCTTGGGAGGATAAGAGGAGTAATGCTTATCAAATGTTTAGCACAGATGTCTAGAATGGCAGGCATATGTTTATCTGTTATTTAATACCATTGTAAGTGCCTATCACTTACTTGTAAGATATCTTTTGGTGACAAGGTACTGTCACCAACCAGAACTCCATCTTTCTGTGTCTTTCTGAGTGACTGTTTTGAATAAACCTTAGAATCGTGACACACAGGATTAAGTCCCAAGCAATCTCTTTTTTGTGTGTGTGTTTAGGAATGGGTTGTTACAAATGGCACTAACTCTCCAGCATTCTTGGGTGACATAAGCAACCCTCTCCTTTTTGCTGTTGGATTCCTAGAAACCACACACAGATCTCTCCCAGGGCAGATACTTCACAAAATGATGTTTGTCTTTCTGGAGATCCACCTTGACTTTATCTCACTGCTTATGGACAAATGATTAGGCTTAGGTCTCAAAATGGTTCAAGTGGGAAATTATTTTCCTTACATTTAAAGAAACAGACAATTTTTTCCAAAAGCTTCATAACCTATAATGAGTAAGCAAGATCCAGGTGATTATATGAAATAAATTTCAAAAACATTGGATGGGAAGGGAATTGTGAGGGGGGGGCAAATTATAAACTTAATAGGAAAAGTGTATTGATATGAGACCATCGTCATCTTTGATTTAGAATATAATACCTTGACCTGGATGTCTGAAGTCAGCCCTAATGTACTCTGAATTGCTCCTTGGAGTTTGGAGATAAGGATGGATGGTGGTGGAAGTGCCAACATTGTCTTGACAAAATATTGAGGAAGGCATCTTAATGCTCATTACCTAAGAGAACTCATCAATGGATTCTGTTACCTGGAAGGGCCTGGGAAGGCACTCTATATTAAAACCATGAAGAATACACCAGTGAGGGGGTGTTTGCAAAAAAACTAATGATGATCTAAGTTACCTCTTGGCCAAGATTGATAGTAGACAAAACAACTTTGAAAACGAGCTTCCTAGTAGTAACGAAGATAAGATTCTGGAATAACAGAAGTCAGATGTGTTACTTTGCCATTAAAGGTAAGGTTGACATAATTACTATATAAGCTACCAGCTATATTCATAACCCAGGAAACAACCAACTTGAAGGGATATGTGGTACTGGCTAATCAACCAGGGTATTCCTTGGAGTTAGATAAATAAGAGAGCAGTAAAAACTATTGCTTGATTTGTATAAGGAAAAACATCAAAAGCTGAAGAGCAAATGGTTGATTTCATTCATTGCAATAGAAAATCATGATCATTGACCTGGTGTCTACATCTGAGCCAGTTCTTAGATGTAGGCCTCATTAATTGAGAAGGAGGTTTCCTACGCAAAGCGTTTTGCACTGCCAGAACAAGTATATAAAATAAATATTTCACCAATTTTTCATCAACAGAACCTCAGGGCCTTTTATCATTTCCACTGACCCCTGGAAAAGGGGTAATACCTAGATCTTTCAAGTGCTGCTGGAAAAGTGTCAAAGATGACACTGATGCTAGGACTTTATAGCCCCTATTCAAGTGGTGATCTATGGGGGTCAGGTGACAAATAGGGATCCCATCCCAAGTCCATCTAATTGTATGTCTAATGAGTCTAAGACCCCCCAGGAAATAATTTCCCTAATTATAAATGCAAAATTGGATATTCTTAGCAGCTAGCAGAAATCTTACAACAGTTCCTTTAACTGTTCAAAAGACTTATAGTAAGAAAGGTCAAATGGAATTCCCTGAAACCACCCCTGCAACCTGGTCAAAATAGTAAATCAAAAGCAATCTATAGCTCAGTCAGAAAGGCAAAAATTTGTGCTATCCTATGTCCAAAAGACAGAGGAAAGAAGGGCCCTATAATGGTCTCATTTAGTCCAATGTCATGGCCCCTACAAAAATCAGATGGAACACAACAAATAATGGAAGACAACTGCTGGGCGTGGTGGTGCATGCCTCCAATTCCAGTGACTTGGAAGGCTGAGGCAGGAGGATCTTAAGTTCAAGGCCAGACTCAGCAACTTAGTGAGTTCCATATTAAAAAATAAAAAGGGATGGGGGGGTGTCACTCAGTGGTAAAGTGCCCTGGATTCAATCCCCAGGACTGCAAGAAGAAAGCAAAAAAAGATGACCATAAAATTAACCAAGTGGTATCTTTAAGTATTGCTGCTATGTCATATGTATGTTATGCTAGAACAATTTAATAAACCTGATGTTGAAAATACATTTTTAAAAATTTCTATCAGGAAATAGGATCAAAAGCATTCAACATTCCCCTGGATGAAGAGCAGTTCAAGTCAATAGTCTTGCCTCAGATCTATGTTAATTATCTCCCTCTTTTTGCAATAGACATTGCATAGAACATTATGCTCATCCACTAAGGGAATGACATCATGTCAATCAAACTAGTGAGCATGAAGTAGCAAACACTTGAATGCTCTGGTTAGTCATATGAGAACTAGAAAGAAGATAAATCTAGTTAAAAAAAAAAACAGGGTACCTCAGTAACATTTTTATGGCTCAATGTTTTTGTTTTGTTTTGTGGTACTAGGAATGGAATCGGGTGTGCTTCACCACTGAGCTATATCCCCAATCCCAGTTTTTGTTTATTGTTGTTTTTTTTTTTTTTTAATTTTGAGGCAGGATCTCACTAAGTTTTCCAGGCTGGCACTGAACTTGGGATCCTCCTGCCTCAATCTCTAGAGTAACTAGGATTATAGGCATGTGCAACTACACCTCATTGGTCCAAAGTTCTGAGGCAAGACATCACTTCAATGTAAAGGACAAATTATTTACCACAATCTTCCACCATAAAGAAGACATGGTGCTTTAGCCTCCTTGAATTTGGAGATATTCAATTATTTGGGTTCACTATCTTTTTTTTCATTTTTTACTGATTTTTTTTAATTAAAAGAGAGTGGAATGAATTACAATTCTTAGTACATGTATACATATCTCTGGTTGTATATAAAGTATGTTGACACCAATTCCTGTCTTCATACTTTGGATGATGATGTCTATCACATTCCACCATCCTTGCTAATCCCCTCCCCACTCCCTTTCCCTCCCACCCCTCTGCCCTATCTAGAGTTCATCTAATCCTCCTATGCTCCCCCTCCCTACCCCACTATGAGTCAACCTCCTTATCTTACATTTCTTGCTCCTTGGGTTGTACAATTTAGAGGTGTATTCTTCTCAGTCTCTCAAAGGATCCTAACTAAAATGGAGCCCTGGGTGTCTATAAGAGCAACCAACTCACTAACACTGAATCTCAGATGGACTTTTCTCCTTACTTTTTTTTCTCTGCACTATGCCCTACAATGCATTCTGGTGACCTCCTCAATAAGTTATATCTAAATCCTTGTTCTGCTATTGGAGGAACCTAAACCAAGAGAGTTGATAAAGGCAGAAACAAGAAAATTAGTTACACAATCATTAGAGTAATCCAGACAGGAGATAATGATAGCTAAGAGTGGTAGCATTTGTAAAAATAATTAATTGAGAGACCAACAGGCTGGGGCAAAACCCAAAACCCAGGGCTTCCCTATTCCGCTTTTAAAGCCCTCCTTTCTTGTCCTTTTTGTGGAGCCATGAACTTACAGTCTGGAGCTGCCCAATTCATGAATCACTGTTTTGCTCAAATAAATTCTTTAAAACTCTAATGTGACGATATTTATCTTTTAATTCAATGGAGGTTATAGGACGTTGTCACGAATTACTCAATTCTGCATGTATTTTGAAGTTAGATGTATGAGGTTTGATGTATGATAAGAGAAAGGAGTCTGGGGTGTCTCCAATGATTTTGTCTGGATTAGTTGGAATGATCAAGCTTCTTTCAAGTGAGTTAGAAAATATTTCAGGGACAGCATATTTTGTGGGGAAGACATGGAGTTCAGTTTTAGTCAGCTCCAGTTTGATATACCTACTAAATATTCAAAGGAGGCTTTTAAGTAGGCAACAGGTTACATGAACCTAGGGTTCAGAAAGAAGATCCATACAACAGATGCATATATGGGAGTCATTGACATATTCATGATATTTCCAACAATGAAGCTGAAATGACATCATCAAGAGAGTGAAGATGGAGAGAAAGAGAAGACCTGGGCCTGAGCAGGGGAACCCTCCAATGTTAAAATTTGGAAAGAAGAGACACAGATGAAGGTTGGAAGCAGGTTATCAATGGGAGGAGGAAAACCAGGAAGCAGGATGTCCAAGAATTGAGGGGTTGGAAGAAAAAAATAATAATAATGAGGAAAAACTGATCTGCTGTCTCAAATGCTGTCAAAAAGTCAGGTCAAATAAGGACCTATCACTTAGCAATAGTCTTAGCAATGGCAAGATCAACTCAAGCCTGATGACAACTTTTAGTATCTAAAGATATCTTATGAGGCATTACTGCTAGAGTCCAGAGAGTTTAATATATATCTCGGTATTTGGGAGACTGAATATGATTCAGCCTTTCTAAAAACAATGGCACATGTATGCAGAAACAGATGGTAAGACTTTTACTCTGGCTTGTTTGTAGTTTTTGCCTGAGGTCAGCCATGTCATTAACAACAAACATTGGGAATAGTATGAATGGCAGATGAACAAATTCCTCTGGGTGCTCTGGAGGAGAAAATACAATAACACTAGACTCTGCTTATAGTGGAACCAGATTAATTTACTGAATGCTTTTTAGTGAATTTTGCTATAAAATAAATTGGATAGTAGATCCTACTGAAAAATACTACCTGAATACCTAACTGCAGAGTGTTTTGGCTTATTATAATCAGTGGGAATCTCCCAGATACCCTGGAAATGATGGCTATATTCAAGATGTGCAGCCACTGGATAATAATGCCAGAAGGCAGTCATCTGGCAGTAAGCACTAATCATTCAATGAGAACCCCAGAGGAATAAAGCACCCCCCACACTCAAAAAAAAAAAAAGCCTCTTACACAAAAAGCAACTGCCCTTCCCAAATAGGAGGCAATATCAGTCCATGTAATCATTTCATCCATTCTCTATTTAGTAAGAAGTTGTGTTAGGTCTAGTTTTAACTTTGGTACAAATTATAACCTTTTTTTCCTTCTTATGATAGCATTTGATTTAGGTCGAGGAATTACTTTTATATTTCTCCATCAATGCCTAATGACATTGGAAAATGTTGTCTACTTGGTGCTTGCTTATTTTTATTTACCTTCTTTTTCTTGACAATCACCATACTCAGAATAAAATTGTAATATAACCTATAGGGTTATTACAAAGATAATGTAATATCTTAAATCACGTAGGACATTACTTGGGAAAGAGCTTGTGCTGTGTGAACAAGTGTTACCTCTTCTTTTTAATCTTTATGGGCTAAAGGTTTGTAGGGAAGAAAATATCTCTTTTTTTCACCCATTGCTAGATTCATGTCTGAGGCTCCTAGAACAAAGACAGATTTAAAAAAAGAGAAAAACATTCAAATTTAATGTAAACTATGTGACATAGGAAATTTCATAATGAAATAAAGACCCAAGGAATTAGGTTCACTTGTGCATTTTTATGCTTAGGTTTGATGAACTGTAACAGGCAAATACAATGAAAGACCAAAGGGTCTGGTCCGATGTAGTAAGCAGGGGGAACTTGGTGAGTCTGGTTGTTCAGATTCCTCTTAGAGTCCCTGTGTCTTCAGAAATAAGGATATTTCTTCTTCTAGGTACTGGAAGGGCATCTCTCCAATGAGGATCTTGTGACTTGCTTCAGTGAAGAAGTAAAAGAAGGTGAGCAATGACCTTCCTGCCCTTGCTGTTTTCTTAAATACCAAGGTTTCATATTTTAGGGAGAGACATGCTGACCCCATTGAATTCTACTTTTGAATAGCCTATGTTTACTTGGGTCTCTGCTTCTTGGGACCATGACAATTATAAAATAAAGAACTTATTAAATCATTGTGAGAATGAATATTTCTAATTCTTGATTCATGGATGTGCACAGATGATGATCCTGAAACCTTCAAACACCTCACAAATTTGGAGACAAAAGTCAGTATAAACCCTGGATCTGACCAAATAAGTAAATCTAAGGCCCTGGATCAGACCTGGGAGTCTTAAAATCTCCACATTTAAGCAAAACAATTGATATCTCCTGAGTATTTGTAGCAATTTCACACTTTTAAGGAAACTAAAACTATATATCTCCCTGCCAATCCCACCCCATCTTTCTCAGATTCATCAGGTCTTATTTTTAGCCTACACGGATCACAACTTAAAGTCCAAACCTGGATTTTCTTCAGAAGGAGGCTTTGCCATTGAAGGAAACCGGACTATGTCATCCCCATATACATCTCTTACACAGAAATTATTTTGAGCTAGCAAGGATGGTGG
The DNA here is from genome assembly GCF_001458135.2 of Marmota marmota marmota. NCBI lineage: Eukaryota > Metazoa > Chordata > Mammalia > Rodentia > Sciuridae > Marmota > Marmota marmota. Next base: position 32,661,889 of record NW_026000005.1, on the reverse strand, counting down.
AATGTGATGGACATCATTATACAAAGTACATGTATAAAGACTTGAATTGCGTGTCAACATACTTTTTTTGTCAACATACTTTATATACAAACAGAGATATAAAAATTGTGGTATACATGTGTATTAAGAGTTGTAATGCAAAAAAAAAAACATAGTACATGTATAAAGGCATAAATTGGTGTGAACATACTTTATATACAGAGATACGAAAAATTGTGCTCTATATGTGTAATAAGAATTGTAATGCATTCCACTGCTGTCGTGTATTTAAAATAAATAAATAAAATCAATAAAAGATAAAAAAAGAAATTATTTTGAGCTAAAGGCAATTAAGAAAGAACAAATGCAAGAAGAATTTTCTCTTCCCTCCCTTTCCTGCCCCAAAACAGGAGATAATGACTCCTTTGCTAGAGAATACTCTAGACCCATTGGGACAAACCCGGCACCAGAGGAATCTGCAAATAAATCTTGCTCCATTTGCTTCCTCCTATATGTTTACCTTCCTCACAATTTGCCACCCTTGGAAGCCTGAAACTACTTTCCTTTTTTTCGTCATTTCTTTGCAAATTTGTTTTTCTTTGTTAAAGATGCTCTCTATGCCAGAGTTCTAATCTGCAGGGTTCAATTACTCTTCAAATTTTCTCGTATGTGATGTATTGCTTATATTAATAAACTATTTTTCTCTAATTAATCTGTCTTTTTTGTTAAAGAACACCAAAAGACAAAATTACAACAGTTAGTTTAAAGATATTAATTGGTTTTATTTGCAATTCTAGACTCAGGCAACACTTTGTTCCATAAAATAGATTGAGTATTCCAAGAGCTGAGCAGGGCAGGTTGGTTTTATAGCTAGAAAAGAGCTGAAGAAAGCAGAAACACAAACAAAAAGCAGATTGGTCATTTCAAAATTACTTCCCTTATAAGCTTGTAACAAGGAAACAAAACAATAGAAAAATAACTGATTAGTTAATATCAGATAACTCTGGGTTATTTATTTTTATTTTGGTAAGGAATAAAACAGAGAAATTATTTAGTTCTGATCATGCCAATTAAAACTAGCCTGTTTGGAAATTTTGGCTATTATCTCTCTCCTGATTTCTTGAAGGTCAGATAACAACTTAGTTTTGGTTTGGTGATGTGGAACCTTAGCAGGAGTGACTCCATTTTTGTTTTTAGTCTGATCTGTTGGGTCCTACTCCAGCAACTTGTTCTAAAACAACAGCCTCCTGTAATTTTATTTAATAAGAGTCCCCAGCTGAAAATCTAAGACAGATAAAGGTAAAGTTTTGCCTCCCCTGTACTGTTAACACCTGGGCACTGAGATCTTTGTGGTGTCTGGGAGCCTTGCTAACTGGAGTCAGTCTTTATTCTAGGAGGTGCTGCATGTACCAGGATGCTGTGAGTACAAGGAATGCAGTCCTGCTACTTCCAGAATCCCTGATCACCAAACTCTTTCTTGGTTTATTGTCTTTTACAAAACAAAACTTTCTTAACACTGCAATACAAACCTCAGGTCCTCATTCAATCTAAAGCCCAGCTGCGACAGAAAAGGGTGTAAGAGAACAGGGGGAAAAGCTCTTGTGCTTCTGATCCATATATATAACTGTAATGATCAATCTGAATTGTCTACTTGATTGGATTAGGAGACGTTGAAGATTAAGAGGTTTCTAGCTGTGTCCAGTGTGTATAGGAATAGTTGGCAGGCGGGATAGTGAACTGAAATAGAGACCCTCCCTAAGTGTGGGCAGGACCATCCAATAAGATGGTGGCTTGGATGGAATAACAGTTAGAAGAACAAGGAAGGAAACTGCAGATGCAAGCTCAATTCTTCTTGAATGGGTTCTTGAGTGCTACTGCAATAGCCTAAGGCTATCAGACTCCTCACTCCTTCACTCTTCCAAAACAGACTCTGCCAGTGATTCTCCAGGGAGTTTCCAGAAGCCTTCCCTCTCAGTCTGGGGTAACACCATTGATCCCTCTTGTTCTGAGGCTGAAGCCTCTTGGACTGCGCAGCTACTGGTTCCTCCAGCTCTCCAGTCTGCAGAAGGCCATTGTGGACTATCCAGTTCTGGTCATGTAAGCCAATTTAATAAATTCCCTTTTTATAATTCTACTTCCTGTTGATTCTGTTCCTCTAGAGAACTCTAATACAGTAACTGTGTAAATAAAACAGAAATTAATATCTCAATAGATGATCTGGCACACAGTAATGAAATGAACCATACCATCCCTTGTCTCTGACCTTCACATGTACAGCCTCTTCTGCCAGGAACCTATAGCTTCCCCCTCCTTTTTAGCTAGCTAACTCCTACTCACTCTTTACATCTTAGTTTAAACCTTGCTTAGCAAATTTAAACTATGGCTTGATTCATTACTTCAAAGAATCAACACAGATTAGAAATGTTAAGAACATAAAGAAACTTCCTCATAGATGATATTCATTAGTACAGTAAGGATGGATGGCCTCCATGACCTATGAATAAGGAAAAGTTTCTATCAAGGGCTCCTGCTTCCCTCCAGCAACCTCCTCCACCATCCACTTTTTCAGGAGCTGTGGGCTCTACCCTGTCCTTCACCCTGTCTCAAGGTCTTTCCCCAGAAAAGAATCTCTGATCTTTCATTTTCATTTGAGTGAAAATGTAACTGGATGTGCTAAGTCTCCCAGGGCTGAAGGAGATACTCTGGTGGAGTAGGAGACTTTGTTCCCAAATATAGTGGTGTTAAACTGTAAGGAGAAGGATTTTACTTATTTCAGTTCAGTACTGAGTGACTTTGAGCCTGCCCTCATCTCCATCAGTAAAATAATACTGAATATGATTTTCCCAAGGGTTATTTTTAAAAACCAAATGAGATAATATATTTGAAAATATCCATAAGTATGAAGTATTACACAAACGTGAGTGCTATTATTAGTAAATTTTATGAATTTAACGTTCATTGGCATTCAAGACAAATCGGGAGATTTCTTATTCATAACTCCCAGATCTCAAAGTTGCTTTATTCTGTTCTGCAATTCAGTAGAAGTTGTAATTCCATGTAGATTTAACAACAGGTTCAGACTAGCTTCATAAAGCAAGAAAACATTTTTCTTTAAGAATAAAACAATACATGTGTCTTGCAAAGATGTTTTTTGTAATCTTTCTGAATTTTCTTTTCTGTCTCAGTGGGAATCTTCTGAGCCTTCCTTTCTTTTGCACCAGAGAGCATTCTATTTTCCTGTATGACTTGAAATATTTCTTTCCTGTCCTACCTATAAACCAAACTTTGATATTTATTAAAGTAAGTCATTTCTTCATTTTAAATAAAAATTGATTACCTCCTTCAGAAAAAAAAGTATTTCTTATAGTCAAATTACACAGATCACTAGGGCTTTATATTTTAAAAATACATTTTTCTGTCATATCAAACATATGCAGTTCCGATATCAGCATGCATTTCGTATTTCCTGCATATCACTAAGGCACTATATTTTTGCTTTGATCAAATACTATGAATTTGCATGATTAAAAATAATCATTGCCAACCCATATTGAAAGTATATTTAAATATTTCCAAATACTTCAAGTTTTCCTTTTAGTGGTCTTTGTGAATCTCTTTTTCCCTGAAGTCAGAAAATATTTTTTAAAGTAGGAAGTAAATTATGCTAAATAAATAAATAAATAAATAAATAAAAGGATATGTTAATTTATTTTCTGTTTTATATTTTCTTTTCCAGTGCTGGGGACCAAACCTAGGACCTCACACATGCTAGACAAATTCTTTACCACTGACTCATAAACCCTGCCCCTATTTTCTGTTAAAAATGATATATACTAAGGAAGAGTGTGGCAGCTTTATGGCTAGGTAGTAAATAATACTCTCTAATCCAAAAATTAAATGAGCCACTGAGTTTTTGTCACAATGATCCACTTAAGCACAATCAATCAATTATTCCCTAAACTAAGCCAACCTATCTCACGGGATCATTTATGTTGTCCACAGCTCTGGGTATCAGAGAAATGAGTCAGCATTTTTAGATCCCAAGAGTGTTGAGCATTATTTTCATTCATTTATTCACCCACTATGCATTCAGCAAATATTTTTGGCCACTTATGTTCCAGGTACCCATTTAGGTGAACAAGTCTGAGCTAGGCCTTCAGGTAAATAAGACACAGCATCTCTTGCCTTCATGAAGATCAAGATCAAGTAAGAAGAGTGTAAGGATATAAAACAAGATAATCAAGATGCAGGGTAAGGAGGGAGACTGATTGTAATAAGAAGGGGAAGGCAATTAATTTATATTAGAAGGCCAGGCAGTGTCTCTCTGAGGGCATGAAATTTGTTTCAAGATCTTAAGAATAAGAGACAACAAAGAACCAAGGGAAGAATGGTGCTGGCCTAAGGAACTGACAAGAACAGCCTTCAATTTCTTAGAGCTTCTGCAAGAAGCCAGTGTAGCTGCTACTGAGTAAGCAGAGGGGAGAGTAGTGAACATTTGAAGTTCAAGGCAGAAGTAGGGCTACCTCACCAAGCTCATGAAAACCAAATAAAGAGTTTGGGTTTTACTTCAAGTGGAGGAAGCAGCCATAAGAGAGTTTATAGCAAAAGGAGCAAAAAAGGGACTGGGTCTGTTTGCCCTTACAAGATCATTGCTCTGTGGAGAATAAAGTATCAGAGTAGAAATTCAGAGAACTAAGAGTGAAGTTGTTGTTGTAGCCTAGGAGAAAAATGGTGGTAATTTGGACCAGGATAAGAGTGAGGTAGTGAGAGACAAGTTAATGGATTTTTGATACATTTGAATACAGAGGCAACAACTATGAAATAAAGGTTAGATATTAAGAGGGGATGAAAGAAAGGGAGAAAAAGGGAGGAATCAAAGATATCACTTAAAATTTTTAATCAAGGCAGTGTGTTGATGGTGTGCCACTTACTGCATTAGAAGGCCAAAGGAAGGATACATTTTTGATGGAAAAATCAAGAGTTCCAAGAAAAGCGTGGACCACAGGCTGGAGAAAGTAACACACTAAAATAATATAACAATTGGGTTATAGAATAAAACATATCAACCAGTGCTGGATGAACTGCAATTAAGCAGGCAAGAAATATGGTTATTCCAGAGTTATCTTTCCCTATGCTCAGAAGACCAATAAACGAGCATAAGTAATTTAATGGGCTGTAGCTTAGGGAGTACAGTGATTATGTTTAGGTGGAAAAGTACAATGGAATCATGGCACATTTTACAGAATATTGTAAAACAATGATATATTCCATTTCATCATATAAAGGAATATTTTGTTGGCAGAAAAACTATATATATATAACCTTGAAAAGTACATTTCTCATAGTATATACTTAAGAAATATTTGCTGAATGTATACAGTATGTATAAAATAATTATGAGTACATGTTCTCATGAAAAAGGCAAGTAAGCATCATTAACTATTTATAGTTGTGTCTAATCTAACTTGATTGTTAGACAAATGGTAGCAAATAGCAAAGGTGAATACATAACAGCAGGTTTCCAGAAAATATGTAATTTGAGAACCACTGGGATAGTAGAATTCATTTTGAACTGGAGGAAAAACTAGATCCAGATATCAGTTCTGCATAAATTATTAAATTTAGGACTCTCAAACATAAATGTCTACAGCCAGGCAGGAAGTAGGTGAACAAAAGGGACCATAGGTATGTCCAGTTATGGATAATTTTTCAGATTTTGAAATACTTGCACATACATAATGAGATATGTTGGGGATGGAACCCCCCAGTCTGAACATGAAATCCGATTGCCTTATATACCTTATCTACCTAGCTTATAGGTAATTTTATACATTTTTAATGTACCTGCATGTTGACTACATGTAAAGGGTCAGCCCTTCCCATGGTAAAATGTGGATTTTCCACTTCTGAGGTCATGTCAATACTTGTTTTAGTCAGCTTTGGCATCACTGTGGACCAAATTCCCAACAAGAATAATCTAGAGGAGGGAGAGTTTATTTGGGACTCATAGTTTCAGAGATCTCTGTCCATACACAAGTGACTCCACTGCTCTAGGCACAAGGCAATGAACAGGGGAAGGATGTGTCAGAAAGAAGCTGCTTCCTTCTTGGCAGCATGAAAACAGAGGGGAGAGGAGAAGCAGCCACAGGGAAGACACACCCTCTAGGACACCCCCAGCCAGTGACTCACCTTCTCAAGACACATATCAGCTGCCTAGAGTTACCACCTAGTCTATCCAAAGTAAAATGAACTGATTCGACTTTGGCTTTCATAATCTAATCACTTTACCTCTGAATAGTTCTGTGCCTCATAGTCAAACCATAATAATACTCAAAAAGATTTTGGATTTTGGAGCACTTTGGATTCTCAGATTAGAGATGCTCAACCTGTATTGGGAGTGGTGACCATGGGATAAACTGAGAGAGGCCACTTTCTTGGATCCAGGGGGCATACATTTCTCTGCTCTGGGTAGATACTTATTGCAATGCTACAACGTCATACTGCCGGATATTCCCATTTTTCAAAAACTTTTTTAAACACTCCAGTTTTTAGAAAATATATCAACTGTCTAAATCTATTCTTGGACTCTTAATTTTGACCTTGGAATTCATTTTGGGGGCCTTAGATTATGTAATTACATGACATTGATGTACAAGCTAAATACTATTTTCTCCCCCATGGTTCATAACACAAACTCCTTTACAAATTTGATGATATTATGGGCACTTTGCTCCCCCCCCCCAAAAAAAATCTCCAAATCGATGACATTTTGGATAAAATTTTACAATGTTCATCGATTCACTGAAGGTTGTTAATAAATTATTAAGAATTACATGGACTCATCTTAAGATTCCCTGGTTGAAAGAAATACAAAACCAAAGTATTACAATGATGTCTCTCTGTTTTTTTTTAATTGCTGATACAGTATACAGGCTCAGTTCTGTAGCTCAATTATAATTTTATAAAATCTTAAAATATCTGATTTTTGGTTTGACTTTGCTCCTTAGTCTTGGCCTTGTAAAAAAAAATTATTTTATTACTTCTATTCTCTGAAAATATAAACTATGTTTCAAATATAGTTGTCTAGTTTATTGACTCAAATTTTGCTGCCCATCTAAAAAATTCCTTACACAAGAAATAAATAAGAAATGATAGTGAATCACATTATGAGTAATGCTAGTTTAGTCATAAAATTTTGTATCAAAATTTTTTTAAAAATAAGAGTAACCATGAACTTGAGACAGTTTGTCTTGGCATCCTCAGACCTTTCTTTTCTGCTCTCATTTTCCCTGTATTGGTATTCCTCTGCCTCTCTGAGTGTGGCCTCAACTGCTCAGAGTTCTCCACAGGGCTGCTGTCCCTTGGCAGTACACTGTCTAGGTCTCTGACTCTGTGGGGCGAACCCCCTTAGCCTCTGCTGATGTTGCTGTCATTCAGTAGAACTTCGGGAGCACTTTCTGATCCTATGTCTCAATCTTGACACTTCATTGCATTCTGCTTCACTATGTTATTATATGTTCCACAACGCGATTGTGTCATAGGGCTGCTTAATGTTTGGTGTCTTGTCCCTCTTACAAGCTCCATAGAACTGAGCAACAGGTTCAGGATATATAACAGCTTAGTAGTCACAGATTACGTTTGATGGAACGGCTTCTGTTTCAAAGCTTCCTATTTTTCCACTTCTTTTTTCCAAATAGGGCAAATCACTCAACGAAAATGTCATTTTTAAAATAAGCTTTCACCTGCTGATGCAATGAAACCTGGATCCACAAGGGAACCTGAGGATTTGGGCAGATGAAGGATGTTCCTGTCTGGAAGCTGTAAGAACTCATGCTGCAATGGCTTTGACTGGATTCTAGGGATGATTAAGTGAACACAGATCACTGGGAGCAGAAGATTAACTAGAGAATATGTTCTTTGCTATAGAGTAATAAGCTGGGAGTTTATGGTTTCTGATAATTTATCAATCCATTTTACATTTTTATTAAACCTGTGTTATTGGAGTACAAGTTATTAGAATTTAGATGTAGCCTGTTATTCATCGCAAAACATAGCCTTCAAGTAAATGCTAATATGGCTTTTAAAGGTTAATGTTGCCAGTGTCAGATTTTTCTAGGCAGCAGTTTAAAAGGCTTGACATTTGCTGAGTAGCCCCTGAGAAAGTGCTTCTTATTAAAAGTGCACCTCCTCCCAGAAAGTGCAGTTCCAGGAGCTAAACTCAGTGCAGCAAAGAGTAAGTGCTATGGTATACAAGGCATCCTAGTGTGGGGAGAAAAGAGTGCCTATATTTAAGGCAGTGGAGACAGAGATTAGATTTAAACAAACAAACAAACAAAAAACAACAACTGTACTCTGCCCATTCCCCACTGTAAAGAACCCAATGTGGACAGGTAACAAGAGAGTGTAAAGAACAACCCCACACCTGCTATAAGGCCCTGGGAGGACCAGAAAACCTTCCTGAAGGAGGTTACAAAGCAGCTAGTGTTTCATAGACAAGTTAGACTTAATGAGGTTTACTTGATTGATTGATTGATTGATTGATAATGGTGGTGCTGGGGATCAAACCCAGACTCTGTGTGCTCTGTCACTGAGCTAAAGCCCAACCCCTGATGTTTACATTTCTGATATCTATCAATACCACATATGTATCGTCCATTGTTTCTTTTTTATAAAAAATATTTCTTTTAGTTATAGATGGACACAATACCTTTATTTTTTTATTTGTGGTGCTGAAGATCGAACCCAGTGCCTCACACATGCTAGACAAGTACTCTATCACTAAGCCACGACCCCAGCTTCTCCATTTGTTTCTTATATCTAAATTTGTATTGTGTTGCTGGGCACATAGCACATGCCTCTGCCTGGAGCCACCCTGGAGACGAAGAAGAGCATAAGTTTGAGGCCAGACTTGGCAACATAGCAAGACCCTGTCTCAAAATAAGAATTAAAAAAAAAAAAAAAACAGACTAGGGACATAGTTCAGTGGGAAAGTACCCTTGATGTTTTAGTCAGCTTTTTTGTCACTGTGACCAAAAGACCCAACAAGGATAACTTTAGAGGAGGAAAAGTTAATTTGGCGCTCTTGGTTTCAGAGGTCTCAGTCTACAGGTGGCCAACTCCATTGCTCTAGACCTAAGGTGAGGCAGGTCATCATAGTGGAAAGGTGTAGAGGAGGAATGCCATTCAGAACACAGCCACCAGGAAGCAGAGAGAGCTCTTGCTCCCTAGGGACAAAATATAAACCCTAAAGTCACCCCCAGCAACTCTCACCTCTTTCAGCCACACCCTACCTGCCTAAAGTTACCACTGTAGGATTAATATACTGATTAAATTGATGCTCTCATAATCCAATCATTTCACCTCTGAATCTTGTAGTATTGTCTCATACATGAGCTTTTGTGGGATGTCTAATATCTAAACCTGAATACCTGGATTCAATAGCCAGTTTAAAATATATATATATATATATATATATATATATATATATATATATATGTACTAATTGTCATCTAAGCATCTAAGGATGGATATCATCTTAACTGACTAACTTTATATATTCAAACCACTAGAGTTTTAATCAATTCTTAACTTACACAATTGAAATATTGTGCACTTCTCAAATTTTATGCCCAGAGCAAAGGCTTATAGAAATACCTTTAAAGATGAGTTGTACCTGTGCACAGGTGCTGTGACATTCCTCAGACTTCAAGGAACATATTCTATTACTAGAAGTTTATTGAGTGCTATAGTTTGAATCTTCATTGTCCCACAAAGGCCCATTTGTTAAAGAATTGGTCACCAACCTGTGGGGTATTAGGAGATGGTGGAACCTTTAAGACATGAGCCTCATGGAAGGAAGTTAGGCCATTATATGTGAGCCCTTCAAGGGGACACTGAGACTCTTGCCCCTTCCTGTCTCTCTCTTTGTATTCTGGCTGTGAACAGTCATCCTTTACCACATGTTTCTGCCATGATATACTATGCTGCCACAGGCCCAAAGCAGCAGGACTAAGCAACCAAGAGCCCAAATTAAACTTTCCTCATTTTAAGTTGATTATTTTAGCTATTATGCCACAAGGAAAGAAAGATAACTAAAATATTGGGCAGGGGTGTAAGATGGTACATGGGAAAGGATGGAGGAACATTGTTTAAGCCTCACAAAGACTCTAAATGTTTCTCAATCTAAAGATTTTAACATAGCTTTGAAAAGAAAAAAAAAATGTTTCAGACTCTGATATTGACCTAAATTAGTACAAATATAAAACTAAACCTAAATTTCTTGGGTTCATAACTCTTATAAACTGAAAAAAAAATGCATAAATAAAAAATAGAATTTCAAATTAAATATAAAATGTACAATGAATGTAATTTCAATGAAAACATTAGCATATATACTATTTGTTTGCTAATACAAAAATTATGAAACATACTCAGATTTTACATTTATATGTACATTTTTTGGGGGGAGGGGAGTACCAGGGATTGAACCCAGGGGTCTTACCTTCTGTTATGATTTGGATGTAAAGTGTCCCCCAAAAGCTCACACATGAGACAATGCAAGAAGGTTTAGAGGAGAAATGATTGGGTTGTGAGAGTCTTAACCCAATCAGTGATTAATCCCCGGCTAGGGATTCACTGAGTGGTAACTGAAGTGGTAGGGTGTGACTGCAGGAGATAGGAATTTCGGGGTTGGCTTTGGGGTATATATTTGTATCTGGTGAATGAAGTCTCTCTGTCTCTACTTCTTGATCATGTTGTGAGCTTCTTCCCTCTGCCACACTCTTCCACCTTGATGTTCAGCCTCACCTTGAGCCCCAAGGAATCAAGCCAGTCTTCCAAGGACTAAGACTCTGAAACACGAGCCCTCAAATAAACTCTTCCTTCTCTACAGTTGTTCTGGTCAGATCTTTTAGTCACAGCAGTGAAATAGCTGACTGAAACACCTGCTGAGTCAGATCTCCAGTCCTTTTTATGTTTTATTTTGAGACAGGGTCTTGCTAAGTTGCTTAGGGCCTCATACTTTATTAAAATTTTGTATGAGGTCATTCTTGGTTGTCATTTCATTAAATCTACTTTAAATAAGTACAGAGAGCCAGTTATTGGGGAAGAAAAGAAAACATCTATAAGATGTGTCTCCTATTCACTAAGTTGCTGAGGCTGGCTTGAACTTACAATCCTCTTGCCTCAGCCTCCCAAGCTGCTGAGATTACAGGCCTGTACCACTATACTTGGCACAATTTTTAACCTCTGTAAAAATAATACAGAGAATGCCAATTCACTTTAGTATTAGTAATTTCTTTTAAGTTATTTATTTTTATAGTATCTGATATTGACTCCAGGGGCTCTCTGAGCTACATCCCATTAATTTTTATTATTTATTTGGGAAAGGGGCTCACTAAGTTGCCCAGGGTGGCTTCGAACTTGCAACCCTTCTGCCTCAGCCTCTCAAGTCACCAGGCTCATAGATGTGCACCTCTGTACCCAGCTAATATTGATAATTTTAAGAATGTGCTTGCTATTTGAAAATAAAAAGACCTCATACTTTATTAAAATTTTGTATGAGGTCATTCTCGATTGCCATTTCATTAAATCTACTTTAAATAAGTATATAGAGCCAGTTATTGGGGAGGAAAAGAAAACATCTATAAGGTGTATCTCCTATTTACTACATAGAAATGGGACATGCACCTTGAATCTCTATTAGTTTCCTACTAGTGATGCCCAAATTGTCACAAATGTGGTGGCGTAAAACAACACATACTCATTCTCTTTCAATTCTTAAGGTCAAAAGTCCAAAATCAATTTTTTCAAGTTCCATTACTGAGAAACTGGTATTAACTTTAGTTTGCCTTTAACTCAGTACATAAAATAAAAATACATCATAGAAACAGCATGAAATTGCATGACAGTACTCAACCGTAAGGTGGCCTTCCCAGTGATCCATAACGTGCTTGTCTGAGTTGATTTTTCAGACTATAACGCTATTAGCAGTCTCCAAGGCCCAGTCTAGCAGCTATGGAATAAGCATCAACAAGTACAACTGTGAATAAAGGACTTCCGACAGAACTGCTTCTCAGGCGGCTCTGGGCACTGCAGTTTGTCAGGGGTGTGCAGTGAAATTGCAAGTTTAATTGCATATTTTTTTTCAGTAAAAGGAAAACACATTCCATGATTATGAGTCAATGGAATAATGAGAGTCACTAAGTAGTTACGATTGAAGAATACCCAATACCAAAGAAGAATACCCAAATTCATTAAATCTTATTCATTATCAGTTAAGCTGTGTACAAGGTTAAACATATTGCTGAGCACTTGTGACGAGAGGGAGGTGAGCTGAACTTGAGAAACCTGTCCAGAAGCTTTTATATCTTTATTGATTTTATTGCATGCAGGAGGTTTCTTCTCCTTGGAAGAAAGGAAGGGAAAAAATTGTTAAGGAAGGAATAAATGCAGAATCAGGTAAAAGTGAGAGAAGCCCATAGGAAAGACCAAGTTGCAATATGTCTAACTTTCCCAAACAAATTAAGTTTGAAAAAAAGCAAAAGAAGAGATGCAATAAAAACTTAAACTTTATGAATGTTGTGACCTCTAGAGTGAGCGGAAATCCCATTTCAAGCCACAGCATTTACACCTACAGTTCAGGATTTTTTCCACGACAATTTTATACCTGTCATCTATATTGTCAAGAATTTGAAAGCTTTACAGAGATGGCATATGATGACCAAAGATGTTTTCAGTTCCATAGAGATTGTTTGGAAGAAAGATACAGTACTTACCATGGTTCAACATTTTCATATTTTTCGCCATGTACTTCTCATGCTAATGTGTAATTTTTAAATCCCCTTAGGAAATTTTAAATAATTGGATAATTTTATATATACTGCTAAGTTTCTAAGAACTTACTAAATTTTGATATGCATGAACTAACCCTACTGTGTAATTGAGTTTACTGAGAAATTTAATTCAAAGACTAACAATCACTGAGATTAAGATAACATTTTTGTTTGTATTACTCCCCAAACTATAATTGCATTTTAGATTGTCATAATTTATAATTATTTTTCCTACATATATCAAAACTTAACAAAAGTTAAGATCAAACTTACAATCTGACTAATGATTTTTACCAATTTAAACTATCTTAGCAAAACACAATTAAAATAGAAAATATTTTATTGTTGACAAAGTATAACTCATACTTAAAAGTAGATGAGCAATTTTTCTCTACTTTATCTTTTGTAAATATTAAGATGAATAATTGACTTACTAAAAACAAGGTGTGTATTCCCAAAATTTGTTATTATGCCTTAAGAATAGCATAACAAGATTTCTAACAGTGAAATGATAACATGCTTCTAGGTTACATTTCCTTCCTATGAAAGTCTAGTCATTTATGTAGTATGTTTGGAATGACAGGTCATTCTTGATTACTCAGAGATCAGGATAGTCTTTCTCATGAGTTTTCATTATTGAATTTCTGGAATCGTACAAAATTGTGCAGGGAAGTAAAATACAAAATACATACAAATACATAATACAAAACTAGCCACCAAAAAATTAGTTACCAATCAACACAGAATTCTCTCTGACAAACTGTAGCTTCTAGATTTCCCATAGCTTAAAGCATTAGTAGCTGGACAGCAAAATGTAAAACCCAATTCAAAGTGAAAATGCAAACATTACAGGAGATGTAATTTCTTGAAGTCATCAAAAGTACAAATGGAGATCTGTGAAAATCACAATCAAATGAGAGTAAACCACTCAACAACTGGAAAAGAGAAGGACACAGGTATGAGTATCCAAAGAGATTTATTTGAATATCAAAGGATTAAGACAAACCCTGAGAAAGATGTGGATTGAGAATGCCATTTTATACTATCAAAAACATTTTTAAAGTAAAATAGCTGTATTTTTTTAAATAAACTATTTTTTAGAACAGTTTAAGATTTATAGAAAATTTGCAAAGATAATACAATGAGTCCTATATATCCCATACTCGTTTTTCCTATTTTTTATATCTTATATTAATATGGTATATCAGTTCCTATAACTTAGCCAATGTTGATACATTATTGTTTAACTAAAGTCCATATAGATTTCCTTAGTTTCCTGTCTAATGCCCTTTTTTTGTTACAGGATCTTTTCCCAGATACTACCAATATATTAAGTTACACTGTCTCCTTTGGTCCTCTCAATTGTGATAGTTTGACAGAATTTCCTGTTCAAAATTATTTTTTTGAAAAACTGGGTATGGTAGCTTGGGGAGCCGAGGCAAGAAGATTGCATATTCCGGGGCTGGGGTAGTGGCTCAGTGGTAGCGCACTTGCCTAGCATGTGTGAGGCACTGGGTTCGACTCTCAGCACTGCATATAAATAAATAAAATAAAAGTCCATTGACAACTAAAAAAAATTTTCAAAAAAGAAGTTTGCATATTCAAGGCTAACATAACAAGATCCTGTCTCAAAATTAAAACTAAAAAGGGCATGGGATGTAGCTCAGGGGTAGAGTAGTCCTGGGTTCTATCCCTAGTACAGCAAACAAACAAAAAACATTTCTTTTGCAATGTTAGAGATACAAACCAATAAAATTTTAGCTTTATTTTTCATTCTAAAAATCATTTAGTTGTAGTTATAAACTGAAGGTGAAATTTGATCATTTATTTTCACAATTTTTATTTTCTTTTCCATGCCAAAGAACCATCAAATCTTTTTAATCTTCCTCCTCTTCTTTCTTCTCTTCTTTTTCCTTGTTGGTATTTATTATGAAAATTTGGCCCACATGTTAAGGAGGATCCACCTTAAGTGAACTTTTCTCAGAGCCAAATAGTGTCAGATGATGCAGACCATCTGTACAATTACAGAACAAACCATGAGCCAAAGCCATCTTGAAGTTCAATGTTCTGAAAAAGAGGAAAGGGCAGGCACCTTTGGGACAAAGATGATAGCAATCGTTCAGGATTACCATCAAGTTTTTGGAAGAGTGTCCAAATCCTGTGTCCTGTTACCAATTCTCACTTCTCTTATCACTGGAGTAATGTCATTTAAAAAGACACTTAGAATTCCAAACACTTCTTCAAGGTACTTCAAGCCTAAATAATACATCCATTAAATCTTATGCATTAATGAAGTTTATTTTTTTTCCCCTTTAACCTTCTGATAGCTTGCTTCTCTTAACTCCTAACTAACAGCAGATATTTCCAGAAGTGCTTATCTCCTTTTCTCTGAGAACTATCTTCTTGAATGTTTTAGGAATCAGGAATCATGTTTTGAACTACTTTATATTTCATCTGGTAGAAAGGTACATTTCAGAAATCTTTCAAAATACTTTCTGAACAAAACAAAGTTCATTTTCTACATGAAAATCAAGTTTTAACAAAGCAAACAGTTGTAACTCGCAAAATCTCAGGAGGCCCTTATTGTATTACTGTTTTGTTGTGTGTAGAATAAATCTCTTTTATTCTGAATTTGAACTTTAATCTTTTCCCTATCTGATATATTTTCTTTTAATTCTAAATATCAGAGAATCCCCTTGCCTGAATAAAATTTCAATCTCTTCCTGGGCTGAGTAATTGAGAAAGAAGATCTGACTGAATAGCCTTGCTCACATGTTCTGGCTAAGGCCATCTGTAGAAGTGAGGAACAAGAAATATTGGTACATTCCTTCCCAGTACATTCTAATGTACCATAGCTAATTAGTACTTGATATTTTGATCATATTTGGTTCTGGTATAGATGTATAATAGAAGTAAATACTGGGCATAAATTTTAGTTTGAGTTCCAATATTAAGGGGCTATCTATAATTGCAAATTAGATTCTTTAGCTACCTTGTAATTTAATCTCAACAGACTATTTTAAAGAAAATTTGACCAGTGATATGGCTCCATATTTAAAATGTGAAATTATAAAGAATTTTGTTATATTTCACTTAAGTAATTAGGTAAAATTAAATAAAGTAATTAGGTAATAATCATAATCTTTGATTATTATTATAAACTTTTATAAAATTTTCATGATACTCTTAATTTCACTGATGTAGAATGAATAGCACATTGTATGAGGAAGTTCCTATCCCTTCTAAATTCATGTTGGAAAGCAATAAAAATGGTGTATTATTTTTAAAAACAATTCACGATTTAAGATTATTCTTCCTATACTTCACTTCTGTGAGTTAAAATACTGCTTTTCACAAACTTTATTTTTTACTTTTATTATGTTAAAAAATAACAAACTTTGTAAAATAATGCAAAAACAACATTTTTATTCAAAATTATTTTTATTCAAAATATTTTTATTCAAAATTTATTCAAAATTCAAAATTCAGGCATGTTACCAGACCCAATTCCAACTGTTTACCACTCAAAAGCCAATACTCACAAGACAAAAGTAAAAAGGAAATTAATTTATTTAAGGGGTAGACATTCTGAGAAGATTAGGGGGAACTAATATCCCCAAAACAAAGACAAACTGAAGGAATTTGCATTCGTGAAAGGACTTTTATGGAAAGCTAAGACTTTAGCCAGGTCATAGACAGGAGGCCATGTCCTAAGTTGCTCACCCAGGTTCTATAACCAGCTCTGTCACTGAGGGCATGTTTCCCTTGGAATATCCTTGAGATAACAACCAACTTTAAACTCATAGGCCAGTCCCTGTAAATCTTTAGACAAATGCATTATTTCCCTGCAAGTGAAATCATCCCACTATTAATTAAAGAACAAGAGTAGAAAGTCCTTGGCCTCACTTGGATATTATCTGAAGAACATCAGTTACTCCAAGCTTGGAAAAATTAAAGATTGTTGATTAGGGGGTCTTGGGACCAGAGCTTATTTAGTTCCTTTTCCTGCAGTAGTTAACTCTACAGTTATTTTCTTAGTCATTTTTAAAATTTAATTAAATTTTATATTTTGGTATGGGGATTAAACCCAGGGGCAATTTGCCAGTAAGCCACATCCTGAGACTTTTTTTAATTTTTAATTTTTAAAATATTTATTTATATCTTAGTTGTAGTTGCACACAATACATTTACTTATATGTGGTGCTAAGATCGAACCCAGGGCCTCGCACATGCTAGGTAAACCTTCTACCACAGAGCCACAACACTGGCTGCATAATTTCTAATATAAATACAGACTCTCACTAAGTTGCTTAGGGCCTCACTAGGTTGCTGAGGCTGTCCTCGAAATTGCGATCGTCCTTAGTCAGCCTTCCAAGTTGCTGGGATTACAGATGTGCATCACTGTTCCTAGCTGTCTCAGTCATTAAATCAGTTTTCTTTAGAATGACAACATGAGTCAAAGGGGGGAAATGAAGAATAACTTTACAAGGGGCAATTTGCAAATTTAGAACTAATCTAAAGTGAGATGACATAAGACACAAGGATGTTGCCATTATTGTAGTTTCAGCCATTTTAATAAATAAACCATTTGTACTAAGTAGCATGAAAAACAAATCATTACATTCCAAGTACATTCTACTTGGAAAATGAAGGTATTTCCTTTCTTTTCCAAAAAGTGTAGTGCCATTTTTTCACCTTAAGTTTTTCCTTTAAGAAATGCATTACTTGGAATTCATATTGCTCTGTTACCAAGGCTGGGTTCTTTGCTGCCTTGACAGGATATGAAGGTCTTGATTCATGTGTGCATAGAACTAAGCTACCACAGTATATCATAGCACTAATGAACTATTTTACTGGCTTTCTGTCACATTACAAATTGATTTTAAAATATGTTTGCTGTATAAAGGCAAAGACTGCATTACTTGTGCTTCAACACTGCATAAACCATATTTAGTGATCTGTTTTTTTATTCATGTTTGCACGGATCACATTGCTTACACTTCAGAATAGCCAATTGTCTGCCATAATTTACTGCAGAATATTTTCCCCTATATTTCTAGAATCTGTAACTCTTTTAACCATATGAATTTAAAAATAATGAGTCAGTTTAATCTTACATACTATAATAATATATGTATACACTGTTCAATTGATATACATTTGATCTTAATTTCGATATATAGTGGATTTGTTCTATGCTTACTTAGTTGTAAATTTAAGTGAAGTGCAACAGAAAAATGCATACTGATACTGATTTAGTAACTGCAGACACATTTCAGTTTGTGGAAAAGATGATGTATTTATCTATTTTATTGTCTTATAATGTCTATATGGGTATCCTTTTTTTTTCAAAGTTAATAGCAACTGTATTTGGAAAATCAATGGATCAAATACCCATTAAAATATCATTACCATTTCTGAAAATATGTGAACAAAATCAAAGTGTTGGGCTGGGGCTGTAGCTCTGTGGTAGAGCACATGCCTTGAAGG
This sequence comes from Marmota marmota marmota, assembly GCF_001458135.2. Classification (NCBI taxonomy): domain Eukaryota; kingdom Metazoa; phylum Chordata; class Mammalia; order Rodentia; family Sciuridae; genus Marmota; species Marmota marmota. The sequence goes on along the minus strand of NW_026000005.1, from coordinate 32,643,587 downwards.
TGTGAGGCCCTGGGTTCAATCCCCAGAACCACATAAAAATAAATAAGCAAATAAAGATTTTGTGTCCATCTACAACTAAAAAATTTTTAAAAACAAAACAAAACAACAACAACAACAACAACAATAACAAAAAAAAAAAACAAACCCAAAGTGCTTTTGCTATTCTCTCACTCACCAATTAAAACAGAAGACTTCTGTGTCCCCCATTGCCAAAATTTATATGGGAACTTGTCCCTACCAGCAACTAATTAATCAGTTCTGTAGTAGACAGCAGTTGGCTGTCCTCTAATTCAATTCAGTTCTGACACTGTATCTGGAGGTACCAGTAGATCCCACAGGTTGAGGTCTCAGTCCCTCAAGACTGCTCCCAACTTTAGGTACCAACTGCAAGCTTCCTCCCTTGGGTTTGACTAATTCATTAGTGTGACTCACATAACTTAAGGGAATACTTACATTTACAATTTATTACAATGGGCATCACAAAGTTTACAGGTAAAGAGATGTATTGGGCAAGGCATGAAAAAGGGGTGTGCAGCTTCCTGCCATATCTAGGAGCTCAGTCCTCCAAGAACATCCATTATTTAAACCTGTCCCTTTCATGTTATATGAAGTTTCCATTATGTAAGAATTATTGATAAAAATCACTGTCCATTAGTGACCAACCTAACCTTTAGCACCCTGTCCCTTCCCCAGAGGTCTGTCAGGAGAGCTGTGAATTTTAACCCTGAGTCCTTTTCTGGGTCCCCTGGCAGCCAGGGCTCAGGTCCTTTGGTTATGTAAAGACTTTTAAAAATTCACCTCCTTATCATAAACTCAGGTGAGGTTGAAAGGGGGTTGTTATAAGTAACAAAAAAGCTCTTTTACCTTTGAGGCTATTTAGCAACTATCTTAGGAGCCAAGGACAAAAGACTACCATTTTAAGAAAAGATACTTATTTTTCTAGTTATTTAGAAAACTTACAATAGTAGCCAGATGTGATGATGTCATGCCAGCTACTCAGGAGGCTGAGGCAGTCAGATCACAAGTTCCAAGCCAGCCTGGACAACTCAGTGAGACCTTGTCTCAAAATAAAAAATAGAAAAGGCTGAGTGGTAGAGCTCTTGCCTACCATGTGCAAAGCCCTGGGTACAATCTCTAGTACTGCATAAAACAAAAACAAAAATAAGACAGACAACTACCAGATTATTCAAGCTATAATCCAAGAACTGGGGCAAAACCCCAAAATATCATCATAGCAAAACCCTATGTTACACCTGGTATGCTTATCGACAATACTTAAAATATAATACTCATTTGAAGTAATATTTAATTTTTGAATTATGATAAAACATTTAGGAGAGCTGAGCTTATCAAGATTGCTTTCTCTGTGAGGATGTCAATCCTGTAATTTTATTTAAAGAAACAGAATATAAATAAGAACAGAAGAGGACATAGGGCTATGGTTCTATTTGATTCAAAATTAAATTTTTTCTCTACGAGACAAGAGAAAATTATTGTTTTAATTTAATATTTTTTTAAAATTAGCCTTAGGTATGGATTTTTCACCGTCTTGTGCTGATGTTGTATAATAAAAAATTGCCTAACATCTGAGGATATTGCTATTAAAGTTACAGTTTTTTGGGTTTTTTTCTTTTGTTTTTGTGTCTGCAGTTCACCAACCAAGATAGAACAAATTAGATTTCGTGATTCTTACTCAATACTTCCACTGTTTATTCTGGCACCCTATAATTCAAGAAAGGAAATTTAATTCCTACTTGGAAATGAACCATACAAGCGAAATTTCAAAGGAAGCCACATTACCTATTGATCATAATGGGAATTGCACAAAACCTTGTGAGGTTTTTAAAGGAAGGTTTTTATTCCCAAAGGCAATTGCGCACTGACAATTGAAGTTAATAATTTTGTTTTAACTTTAACAAATGTGGGGTTGGCTGAGTACTTATTCTAGTTTGAACAAAGGGAAGTATAATAATAATCTCTCACATGTATGGTTTACAAATTGCCCTTACATAATGTATCCTCATTTGATCTTCACAGCAATGCTATGAAAAGGCAATTATTATTTTCCTTACTTTAGAGTTAATTAAAGGGAAGCACAGGTTGTATACTCTATGAGGCTGTGAGGATAGAGTTGGTCACTCATTTACCCCTGGGTTTCTAGAACCTAATAGTGACTGGCAGATGGGCAAATGATAAGCTCTCCAAACCATTCGATTCATGAGAGTATTTGAAAAAAATTAAGCATGAAATAGCTTAACAAAGGTTAAAAAAAAATTGGAGTGTCTCGGCATTGACATATATTTTTCTAGCTTCAAGAACACCCCCCTGTTTTTTCTTTTCCCTCCATCCCAGCTCCCTTTGATATTCATGCCTTCTTGTATTATACATCTTAAAAAATATTTTTCCTTTTAGTTTCAAGTACTCTTTACCATTAAAAATAGTTGGAAAACAAAGAGTGTTTTCTTTTTTCCGATCCTTCTTGGTTTTGATAATTACTGCTATCACAGCATCCACAATCACCTAGAGCAAAAAGCCAGAAAGATGTGAAAATCTTTGACTTGAAGTTACTGACTGTGAAAGCAGAACTCTATTGAGAGGATAATATGATCAGAAAAAAAAAAAAAAAAACCC
>NW_026000005.1:32619422-32640940 GCF_001458135.2 Marmota marmota marmota | reverse complement strand
AATATGATCAGAAAAAAAAAAAAAAAACTCAGGTAATATGCTTTACCCATCAGGATTGTCATTTCTTACCTCTGGCAGGATGAGCCTGCATTTCACAGGCTGGTTGAAAAGTTTTAGAGTGAGACTGGAAAACAGAAACAGCTATTGGAACCTTTGCTTGTCTTAATCTAGTAGCAAAACATTTCCTCTTGTGGGCAGGAATTTGGGTTTGTTTTTTTTTACAAATAACATATATCAATATGTGCATAGCTTGTTTATAAATCACCATGGTGTGGCCAAAGGGGCAGGGAGGGGTGGAAGGGAGGAGAGAGGGAGGGAAAAAGAGAGAAGAGAGCATGGCTTCAAATATATTAATATATATCATATTTAATATATTAATATATATTATATATGATATATATTAATATATATTTATATAATATATTTGATATATTAATATATAACAAATATATCTATATTAATATATAAATAAATAAACACCAACCAGTAAAAATACTAGAAGCCTGTGATACAGAACTCTATGAAGATTAAAAAGATTGAATTTCAGTTAAGACCCTCCTCCCTTCATTCCTGTCCCCTCCCTTCTTCTCTCTTTTTTCCTCCCTCTCTCTTCCCTTCCATCCTCCCTGCCCCTTTTGGCCACACCATGGTGATTTATAAACAAGGTGTGCACCTACCTTTGCTTTCACAGAAGGGACCTGTTGGGCATGTAGTTTCTTTATCTTTATACTCAGTTATGTAGCTTTTCCAGGACTCATAAATCTGCAGATTTCAGGTTTGTTTCCATAGCAATCTTGCATGCTGCTAAAACATTCCCTATTGGCATCTCTTCTAAGTTCTCAGCCACTCAAATCCTAGAACTTTTCACTGGCTGCCTTTTCTTGTTTAAATCTGATCTCATGACATCTTGCCTCCTTTGCCTCTTCTCTCTCTTCTTCCTTTCCTGGCCCTAAACCTAGTTTTTCTTTCCTTGCCTCATGAAAAACAGTGTATACATTGTCATATTTCTACTTTGGGTTTGGCTAATAATCCCCATAGCCAAGGGTCTTATCAAGAATGGTCCCCAAACCATTGTATAAATTTGGTCTGAAATGTTAAGAAAGTAGATTTATTTATTTTTGGTACTGGGGATTGAACTCAGGGGCACTGAGCCACATCCCCATCCCTATTTTGTATTTTATTTAGAGACAAGGTCTCACTGAGTTGCTTAGTTCCTTGCTTTTGCTGAGGCTGGCTTTGAACTCGTGATCCTCCTGCCTCAGCCTCCCAAGCTGCTGGGATTACAGGTTTGTACCAATGCACCCAGATAAGCAAGTGGATTTTTAAGAGAAAGTTTTTGTATTAATATGTAAGTTGTAGGTAGAGCACATGCTTATTTTTTTCTCTTAAGACAATGTATTGCTAAGTTGCCCAGGGTGCCCTGGAACTTGCAATCCAAGGAGCTGGGGTTATAGGCCACCATGCCAGCCTCCTGGGTTTGATCCTAGCAGCATATATACATACAAATTTTCAAATAGTCACATATATAGATTGTATTATAATTGCTCCAATTACAACTTTATGTACAGTTAAGGGATGGTATGAAGAGAGAAAATAGACTGCAGCTATGCCACACCTATCAAGGAGCCAGAAGAACTGAGTCATTTTAGAAAACTCCTTGGACACAAATGATCTAGGAATCTCCAGGGGAAATAAATATATGCTAAGGAAACAGGAAAGAGAGCAAGTTGGGTTCAGAAATAATGCCTTAGCATCAAAAAGCCAAGTTGGTTTTGACCAATTTGTGAGTTCCTGTTTTATCCCTGGTGCTTTTCTGGATACAGGGGATGTGGTAATGGATACATAAATATCCCTATTGTCTTGGAGCTTGGCATTCTATATAGAAATACAGATAGCAAATTAGATAATCGGGATAAATATTTAATGATGTGTGCTAGAAACAAAGGAAAAGTGGGCAAGGAAGTGTTCCTCCACACCAGCCCCTGGTGGCTTTGTAGAAAGCACAACAAAACCAAAACAGTCAGTTTCATACCCCACTTCTGAGAGATAATGAAGGCAAAAGGCAATACTAAAAGAGTTCTGAGTCGGCCCCAAATTGAGGAAAAAGCATTTCTCCTTATTTTAATAGAGCAGTGTTGATATGGCATTCTTTGAAAGTTAGCAACTACAGACAGTTTTGGACTGGAGGGGTTCTGGAATCCAAAGAAACAAGGAGCTTGTGATCTCGGGGCATGTCAAGCTTCTGAGCCTAGGCAACAAAAATCCTCATGGGGCTCAGAGAAAGCCTGAGAGGAGGGGGAAAAAAATCAGGATGCCATGTTGTGAAGGTAGCCGCGTGTTTGTTAATAAATGTGAAACAGCCCAAGATTTCCATGGGATGGTAGTCATGGGAGACAGAAAACCTGACAGAATGGCTCGATGCACTGATGTGCTGGTAAATATTGAACAGTGCACTTTCTGTGTGAAGTTCCAACATACCTGTTGGTTGAAACTCGTGTTAAAATAATGGGCAAGACCAAAGTGAAATTTGTTCATCAGTGATGTGAGTGATCTGTTTGCTGAGCCAGTTTTAGATACTACAGATGATATCATCAATGTTTTGGGTCTGTTCACAATGCAACAGCTATAGACATTATAGTGTCTTGATTTAACATCTGAGCAGCCACCTTAGATGTTAACCACCATCTTATGAGATGTTTCCCCTTCCTGTACTTCCTCTTACCCAAACCCTCCACCCCCATTAGTGACGTATCCCATGGTACCATCTACCTAAACCAATCCCATACTATTCCCTACCCACCTAGCTCTGATGTAAGCACCCCGGATACTATCCCATAGCACCACAACTACAACTCTAAATTCCTACCCCACAAAAGCTGAACACCTGAACATCTTGGAGCCTCTCTCTCCTATAGAGAGATGGTCTTTATTTGTCAGCTCTGACAAATCAACTCTTGTGTGTATCTCTGCCTGGTCTCCATCTTTCATTTCTCGCTTACCTGTCTCTCATTCCTCACTTTCCCTTCAGACATGACATTGCTTTTTCTGTGCTGGGGATAGAACCCATGGTCTTTGAGATGCTAAGCAAGCACTCTACCACTGAGCTATGCCCCCAGCCTGGCATAACATGTATTTAAGTCTAATCTGTATTATCAACACTTTCTTCACCTAATTCTAGAGTCAACAATGAACAAAACTATATATGAAGTCCAAATTGATAGCATAAATACTCTTACCATGGCTGATTTCAGGCTACCAAAGTGGTGTCACTGAACATAGGGTTGGCAAGAGATGTGCAAGAGCAACCCTTCAAATACTATAGTATTTCTGCCACAAAGATTTTAAAGAATGCATATAACATCAAGAACATAGATAATAAGAAAATGTAGTATAATACTTAGTTATGTATTGCATATTTATAACCATTACTTTAAAAATGATTTAATTCTAAGCTCACATAATATGATTTTAAATGACTATTTTGAGTAAATAGATGGTAAAATTTCTAAAAATGTAATACATGGTTCTAGTGAGTCCGTTCTTGTCAGTTACCATACACCACGAATGCCAAAGCTATATAAATGTAGATTATTATTAATAAAGTGACAATGTTCAATCTCAAGCTCAAGTTGCCCTGAAAAGCAACTTGAGTTGCTTTAAAACAGACATTTCAGTTCCATTTTTTTTTCTATTTCCTTTCATTAGATTAGGGATGTTTCTAACTAAGCACCACATTTTCAAATCTTTCTTCAGGTGAGCAGATAATTATTCAACCATTAGTTGATTCCTGCTAGCTTCCCTCTCCAATAGTGACTTTTCAAAAATTCCTAGGAGCTCCTTACTGCATTTGGCTATGTAATAACTGTAATCAATGCTACCAAATATGTATTAAATTGAGCCAAATGAAATTGCTATTGTCTGACCTTTTTTGACCTACGAAATCAGCAATTTCAAATGCTTAAATCTAATATCTTGGCTCTAGTAGAAACTAGTGCTGTTTCCCTGTCATGTGTATGTTCATATGATTTTTCCTGTCTGAAATAATCTTACCCCTCCCTTCTATTACTTAAAACCTATCTTCCAAAGACTTAATTCCTATTTTCACCTCTCCTACATAGCTATCCATGATCACTCCAATCTTCATTAAGCAATTTTAAGTATTCTCTCCCTTAACCTTTTTTGATACTTATATGTACACCTATGATTGAATATGTAATTATAGTCTTCTCATGTTATTTGTATTATTTCTTCCATTCATCTTGTCAGGAAGTTGGCAGTCAATTCTCTGAGAGGAGAGACTACAATTTAAAACTTCTTTTGCTGAAAATTAGTATGCACCCTAGTATTTAAACTGATTTGCCTTAAACAAATTTCTTTGATATTGGACTTAATTAAAACTAGGTTATGTAGATACTGAAAGCTCAGACTTTAAGATCAAGCAAACCTGGATTTATTTTCTTCTCTGCTACCTATAAACTGTGTGTCCTTGGGAAAGTCACTTAACAATTCGAAGTCCCTTTTCTTCTTCTGTCAAGTGGAATGATGATGATGTTTATACTTTTGGGTTATTGTTAGGATTATATAATGAATCAGGATCATATACATTATTTTCTATAAATTAAAATAAATGGAATTTTTTCTCAATAATTTATATAATTTAAAGAAAGGAAAGTTTATCATTATGCATGTCTGGCTTAATGAAGACAAAGGTGCTGTCATGAAAGTTATTTTAAGATACTGTATTTTGGTTTGACTCAACTTCCCAATCTCCCTAAAAGTGGTGCATTTAATACTTAAAAACTATGCATATATGTTTATAGATAGATAGACAGGTGGATGCATATAGAAATAACTACATGTATACCCATGCATGGCTTTTGAGGGGCACAGATATTTTTAAAAGCTGAAATACACAGTGTTCCTGTCCAGTTAAGTATCCAGGAGGATATTGTGGTTAGCTAAGAAAATTTTTCTTATCATTTTATTTTAATTATTTATTTTTTGAGATAGGATCTCGCTGTGTTGCCCAGGCTACTCTTGAACTCATAAGCTCAGGTGATCCTCTCCCTCAGCTTCCTGAGTATAGTCATGTGCCTTGAGGCCCAATGTCATTTTATTATTACTCTTGAACCTAGAGTTTTTTGTAAAGTAGTACATACTCTCATTTATTAAAAACTTACTATGTTGCAAGTACTTTTCTAAGTGCATCTGCTTATTTTATCCATACAACAGCAATGAAGTAGTTTCTATTTTCTCTACTTCACTGATGAAAAAGACATGTAAGACATCTTTTGAGGTAGGGAGAAAAGTGACTATGTAAATGCATGTGCAGTAATATCAAGGAGAGATTTAATAAACTATCTTTCACAGAGAGTGATTTTACAGTAGTAGCTAAATTTTAATTCAGCTTTTTAAACTCTAAAATGTATTGTTGAAGGGCTATTACGGGTTCCTCCAAATACTAATAAAGTGAGTCCAATACAAACAAGGCATAATTTCCAAAATAATATATATGGATGGAAAAAATAAAGCTGAAATGCAATTTGTAATTGGTCACTGCTTTTATGGACAACGGCATACAATCATTCAGCATTTATGCCCATATTTATTGACCACTTATTGTGAATGAGGTATACTTAAATGTATCGGTTGCTTCTTAGTTGTCGTTTGAAAGAAATTTCAACTATTGCATGAATTTTGATTAAACTGATTACAAAATTTTGAAACACAATGAAGCCCAAACTAGGGCCAATGCTCATTTCGTAAATGAACATTTTATGTGCAAACAAACAGCTGCTGGGATCCAACAGAATTTAAAACAAGCTGTTTGTAAATTTTACTGACAGCTGTTTTGGGTGATTTTTGTCAACAGAATTTTCCTGCTTTGCATCACAGCATTCTTTTATTACAGTGTCCCCTCGAAGAATAACTTGCTTGCTTTAATCACGTTTACAGAGATTTATGACTTGATGCTTATTCGGTGGTGGAGCTTCTCAACACAAAATGTCACTGAGCCTGTTATAAATTGCTTCTGGCATTCCCACTCTATCTTTTATTTGGCTGGGAGTATTTCCACCTGAAAGTGATAAATTCCCGCTATAACCGCTTTATGTGCTTCAGTAATTACACTGTACAGAAAAAGGGGGTTTCTACTGAGGTGTCTCCTTAAAAATAAGCAAGCAATAAAAGGCAGTGGAATGGGCTGAACTCTGAAGTCTACTGAACAAAAAACAATGACCAGTGAAATATCTGTGTCAGACCAAATTTGATAAATGATCAGGAAGTACAGAAGATACCAAAACCTTTACAACAATTGTTATAGGGACATATTAATGTAACTATGTCCTTAGACTAGTTGCTTTTGATCCTGTGACAGAAATTTGGCAGATGCTTACAAGAATGGAGTAAACATCCTTCCAAAAACTATCTTAAACATCTAGTAGATACTTCTAGAGGCTTGGGTAAATTTTCACTGAATACCAAGGTCTACGTGACATTGTGACTGAATTTGTATGTGGGAAGCAGAGACTGTGGCAATTCAGAATAGTTCAGGACAGCCCATTGCAGCCAATAACTTGATCAATACACATAAGCACAACTGAACCGATCAAGAGAAGATCCGCATTAATCATGATACCTATGGGTGGTAAGTGTAGATTGGTTTTGGATCTACGTGGTGTGTTTACATCATAAAAACTGTCTGTAGTACACAGGAGCAAAATAGCTGTTTTTAATTACTGAGGTTTTTTTTTTCTCTTGAAGAAGCAAGAAAATGATTTTTAATAAAAGATCTCCATGTTAATTAAACAAAAATTTTAAAGATTTTCATTATTAGGTCCTAATGTCATGCCAAGGATGGTGTTAGGAATATAGTAGCTGATGTATTTCAGATGATACTAAAAGAGATTATGATCATTAAATAGGATTTAAGCTTCCTTTCAGGGTTATTACATCATTTTACAAAGGAATTGCTACAGCAAGTATCTCTGTTCTAACAGTTACAAAATGAGAGGCTCCTTCTTGCATAGAATATGTACTCTTTCATGAGAGAATTTTAAAGCAAATATATCTGGCTTAACTCAACAATGATAAAACCAGTCCTAAAAATGGGAAAATATATTGAGTGCTTATTGTACGTTAAGCTTCGATATTATGCACTGAAGTTCAATGAGTTAGTTTATTGTAATCAGCACCTTTGCTTGCTAACTGTATACCCAACCACTGCTGAGATTGGCAGATATTAACCCTAAATTTACAAAACATGAAATAAGTCCTCAGGTAGGTTAAACAAAAGATGAAAGACACAATCTTAGTAAATGGTAGGACCTGGTTTATAACCTGGTTTTGCTTATCTTCACTCTGTACACTTAATCACTATGCCACATTGGATTTCAGGAAAAAAAAATAGCACAGGGCATATCACTTTAACTTTGGCTAATAGCATTTTCACACAGGGAGGCTATCTTAGATAATGCACAGAGCAACAGAGCAGACTCCATAGTCCTAGACTCTGGGGTGATTTGTTCCATTCTGTCAATTACTATATTTGATTACTCCTCATCAATTACTTTTGAACTGCATTATCTTTTCCCCCCTAAACTCTAGATTTCCTTTAAGTTCTTGCAAACAAAATTTGTATCTGACAAAGAAGATGAACTCAAAAGTATCAAAGTGCTTGATCCTATTGCATGATACCCTAATGAAAAGCCAGAAGAATTAGTATAAAGGCTGGAATTTGTAAAATATCTTCACGCTCCTTGGGAGGAGAGTCTGGGTATTACGATTATCCCATTTTTCTTGTTAGATAGGCTTAGCCAAGTGAATACAAGAAAGATTTATTACTTTGTAAAACCCTTCACAATACAACAGAAGAAAAAACATTAGTGATGAGACAGTTTTCAACAAACCATAATATTGAGCCTGAAGATTAGGAAAGAGATTCAGGCTGGAGATGCCTTTGTAGCAGAGCAGCACTACAGAGGATAATTGAAGCACTATGTGGAAGAGGGAGGAAGCATGGAGAGAATCCTCCAGGACCAGAGTGTTACTCTGGGGGAGGGTGAATAACTTTGAATCTAACACACTTGGGGCTACTGCTTAGTTGGAAAAAAATAGACCAGGAGAGAGATGGAGCAATAAACCTAAACTTTTATGTACACAGGAAGTCCTTGCAGAGAAAGTCTGAAAGGAATATAAGAGATATCATTAAGCCTTTTTTAAAGTGAGAAGATATTGTTAATGCTGTAAACTGAGCCTGTGCTAAGACTTTATTGATGGATTGAATTTCTTTGCAGAACGTTTTTCCTCTGGGAGAAGAATTTCAGGATTTTATTTATTTATTTATATGTTGATGTCATGAATTGAACCTAAGGCATTCATGCATGTGCTATATATATCTCCAAGCTACATCTCCGACTCAAGAATTCCAGGATTGTACACAATGTGGTGTACCTGGAAGGGTTGCTGTTTTTTGTTTTTTGAAGGGTTGCTGTTATGGTTTAGATATTAGGTGTCTCCCACAAGCTCCTGTATGAGACAATGCAAGAAAGCTTAGAATTGAAACAATTGGATTATGACAGCCTCAACCTACCGGGTACATTAGTCCACAGATAAGAATTAACTGGGTGGTTACTGTAGGCAGGTAGGGTGTGGCTGGAGCTGCTGGGTTGCTGGAGGCATATCTTTGGGGTATATATTTGGTCCTTGTTGAACAGAGCTCTCTGCTTCTTGGTGCCATATTCTCAGCTGCTTTCCTCTGCCACAGTCTTCCGCCCTGATGTTCTTCCTCATCTTTGGCCTTAAGGAATGGAGTTGCCTCTTCATGGACTAAGACCACCTGAGCCCCCTAATAAGCTTTTCCTCCTCTACAATTGTTCTTGTTGGGTCTTTTGATCACAGCAACAAAAAACTTGACTAAAACAATTGCTCATTGTTAACATACAAATGCACATGGACAAGTGAGAAGGAATTGGTTCTTGAAATTCAGGATCTAGTACTGAAGGGATTAACTGGTTCGAAAACACAACCCATCTCCCCTGAAAGCAAAGCACTAGCAACTTGAGCTATAGCAGACTAAGGCTTGAAGGAAGAAAAAGGGATAGGAATTTGCAGTGGGAGAGTAACCTTGCTAGTTCTCTTTATGAGTTTACTATGGTTGTCAAGAATGTCATGAGCCTTGGGGAGAGGATAGAGGGCAATGTAGAGGGAGGGAAAATAGGAAACTAACAGGAGAAAGAACTCATTGCACCTGTATAATAACTGATTTATAGTATCGTACAAACAAGCCAATTACAATTGTCTGGCCCCCAAAGTATTTTACCAAAATGTGATTTTTTTATTTACTCTGCACAATTGTATCCTAACTTAAAAAAAAGAGTCTGAAAAAAATATAAAAGCATCTGATAAAAATACTCCATGGTATTTTTTTTAGTAAGCAAAGCAGTAATTGTACTGATTATAATATACACACAAAATCATCTTCATATTAGATACCATTTATTAAGTATTTATGATATAGGTGATTTATATTTAATCTCACTTAGTAATTTCAAACATCTATATGGTAAGCATCATTTTCCCCCTTTTGCAGATAAAGAAACTAAATGCTCAGAGAGCTTGAGATTTGACTTAAATAGTTCCTAATGTGAGATCAGAAGTGGAACTGACTCAAGATGCTCAGTTTACTCCCTTAACACTGTAGTGTCTGTTCAAGTTTTAACATTAACATTTTCTAGAGCTTGACTTTCCCAGTCCCCAGAAGACTAATCAATGGCTTAACAGGGTTCATAATCAAGGAACAACTTCTTAGGTACCTCTGAGTTTTAAAAAGTTATTTGGCTGTTATGGGCCAGGCTATATGGGCAATGACCAAACAGACTCCATTTTACCTTGAAACTCCAGGTCATGTAAGAAATGCTTCTCCCATGAGAAAACTCTGCCTCTGCCATCCTGAGCCTGCTTAGCATACCCTGCTTAGAAATGCAAATGTTTCTATTCTTCTTATACAATGTAAAATTGTTCTCTTTTTGGTTATCATTTTTCTTGGGCAATGGACCCTAACCACATAGAATGTTAATGTTTGTCTAGAAGTTAGTAACCATTCTTCGACTTTTACACATTTAGATTCCTTTTGACCCACCTCCCCTTTTGCTTATGATTTTAGATCTCATGATTTTTGTTTATGGTTTTGAATCATGACAACAGCCACTTATGGTTAATGTACTGATAGGCTTTACTTGTGGTTTTTGCTCTAATCCCTGGAAGGGGTCACAGAATGCAGGCTTGCAGCTTGCCCTCATCCTGCCCAGCTCTGGTGAATAAAGATGGTTCCATCTCCTACTTTAAAATTGACTCAGATTTATTGCAATCTCACCATAACATGGCTAGTTTATATACATTCATAGGTCTAGTTAAAACATTTGTAAGACCTAATTTAGGAGCTGGGAGTATAGCTCAGTGGTGAAACACTTGGGTGACTTGGGGTTTGATCCCTAGTACTGGAAAAAAAAAAAGACCTAATTTAGTTTTGTTCATTGAACCTGCACTAACAACTGGATGATTTCGATCCAGCCTCTTAAACTTGTTGAACCTTCATAATTTAGTGGAGCCGTTGAAAATCAAAAAAGTCTGGGTAAAAATTCTGCCTCAAATCAATTAATATCTCTGAGCTACACCTGTATCCTCTTATGAAGGATGCTCCTTCCTTCCTTCCTTTCTGACATGGGGATTGAATCCAAGGGCACTTTACCATTACACTACATTTCTGGTCATTTTTATTTTTTATTTTGAGACAGGGTCTTGCTAATTTGCTAAGAGTCTCACTAAATTGCTGATGCTTAAACTTGTGTTCCTTCTGCCTCAGCCTGGCTGGGATTGCAGGCTGTGCCTGGCAAGTATGCTATCTTGGTTGGGGCTATTATAACAAAATACCGTAGTTTTGATGGCTCCCACAAAACAAATGTATTTCTTACAATTCTGGAGGCTGGATGTACACATGTAAATTTGATGTAAATCCAAATATTCAATTCAAAACAGATACAATACTCACTCATAGTGTTCCTTGGAGGCTTAAAGCAGGTATTATGGTGGTGGCAGTGGTGGTGGTGATGGTGGAGCAAAGCATATATAATGTAGCCCAGTGATTCCAATCCTTAAGACCTATTTAGAGTCATGCACTACATGTTACAGGCTGTTGCTAACTGGGGATCAGGTCAGACAACCAGTCTTTCGGGGGGGTTTGTACTGGAGGGGGAAACACATATACTCATATATGTATCTATGTATGCAGATTATAATGACAGGAAGCACTTGAAAGAATCTATTTGAGTGGCCAGGAAAGCATCTGAAGGGCTGTGTTGGGAGCTGAGATGGGTAGAATGAGTCTTGGTCAACTTGGGGAAGAGGACAAATCCAGATTCCAAATTGAATCTTTGTGCAAAAGCCCAGAGGCAGCCAGGTCCTTATTTGAAGGAAAGCCCTGTAGGGGTGGGACACTATTAGGTGGGGAATGTTTTGAGAAGCATCAGAGGTCATGTGAATCAAAGGGCAGGGAAATATCCTTAGAGTTTGAATAAAGTGCCAAGATGAATTTTGCATTTGGAAATATTTTAGATATTTCCTAGGATAGGAGGGAACTTGGGTGGACAAGCAGATGCCAGTTGAAGTGTTATACATCAGTACATGTGAGGATGAGACAACTGGGGCTGCAGAAGAGACACAGAAGTGGGTGCATTAAAGAGAAGGTTGGGGGAAAAAAAAACAAAACATGGACTTGGTGATGAATTGGGGTGGAGAATGGACAGGTTCTCCATTGGTGTTATTTGTAAAACATGACCTTTATGGAAAAAGTAAACACACTCTCTAATAAGCAAAATGCTTTTTGAAATTTTATTTGTCATATTGTAAAGTAAGCCAGAACTTCTTAAACATGCATTTGAAGAGATTTTTGCAATTAGTTTAATAAAATGAGATAGAAACCTTCCTTGTTTTTAATTGGCTCTTATACTCCACATTGGGGTAGGGAGAGGGAGAAAAGAAAAAGTTACTTTCTTTGGGGAAAAAGAGAGTGCTATCTGCATTGTCACGGGCAAAGCTTTTCCAAGTTCAACAGCAGGCAAAACTTTTTTCTTTGTGGTGCTGGGAATCAAGAGTGCTTCAAATCCACGCTAGGCAAGCGCTCTACCTAGGCTACACCTCCCGTCCTAAGGGGCACTCTTTATAACGAAAAGTTTCTCCATTGGTGATTTTCAGTGAGTTAGATTTGGGCGACAGAACCATGGACTGGCAAAGACCCTGGGCTCCACCTCTCCCAGCGGCCGGCCCCACTTCCCGCCAACTCCAGGCGCGCCTCCGCGGCCCCTCCCACCCGGCCCGCAGCGTGCCCTCGCGGCCCCGCCCCTTGGCCCCGCGCGCCGGGACTTTCAGCGCGATTGGNGCTGCTGCGCTGCTCGCGCTGGTAAAGACGGAGCCTGGCTCAAGGGGGTGGCCACGGGGGCAGTGGCTCGGGGCATGGTCGATCCCCGAGGGTCCTCTCCCACTTGCCCTTTCCTCCTGAGGTTCCCGTGCGGCTTTCGGGCCGGCGTGCAGAGTTAGTCCTGCCCCAGCGATCTGGCGTTAGTCGTCCCCGCCCTGGTCCCCATTCCCATCCTCTCCGGCCGGCTTTCCAGCCTCTTGCTCCATACCGAACTAAAACGGAAGTTCTGGAACTTCAGCGGGCTGCAGAAGTGCTGGAGGTGTGGCCAAAATTGTGGGTCCCTGGCTCCACCTCCGGGGTTTGAACCTGTTGGGCTGGGGTGGGGCTAATGCTTTGGCGCGTTTTATGGTGCCAGGCACGGTGGGACGCCCTTGAACCCGGAATGCCCAGGGCTGGGGCCGCAATAGAGGAACTTGAAGTTTGAAGGGTAGTTAGTCTTTGCTGAGCTGGCCTTTTTGACATTTTCCTCATAACAACTTTAGGGGAATAGAGTGGAGTGTTAGAGACGCTTGTTAGGGGCTTATTGACAATGACGATGTGATGGGCACCACTATTCTAATTTTCCTTTCCTTGGTTGGATCAAAGGCCAGGGATATCCTGTATCACCGAGCCACATTTCTAGCTCCCCTCTTAGACTGTGTATTCGTTCCAAAGGCATCATTTAAACGACTGGTGTTTCTTGCTGCTGCTTTTCCTGTAGCCTTTTCTAGTATAGAATCCAAGAAGGTTTGTGAGTTCCAACAAGGGCTTTTTCATATCTTTAAAAGCATTTATTAAGCAACTGTTGTATGCACAGTTGAGTATTTCTGCATCAGGATCATCCTGGCATACTTTCTGCTTTTAACTGTCACAACAGTATTTCCTTTTGGACTTCGTTTTGATTTTTTTTTTTCCCTTTGATTTCCAACTTGTAGAATTCAGTTATTGCTGTGTTACATGCACAGATATTTTTTCTTTAAAAATAAAAACGACTTAACTGTCACAGAAATTTTGCACTTAATATTTTGTTTTACAAAAACTTTATATCTAACAAAATGACATCATTAGGCTCCTAAGAACAGTGGCATTTTTGCTAGAATGAATATATGAGGATATTCTGAGTTGTGTGTCTTTGTTTTCCCTAAACATATGGGTCATTCATCTGAGAATAAAAAATTTAAAAGTAGCATTTCTAGTTGTAATAATAGAAGCAGTTGTAGTTCACACCCTAACAGTCAGTACTCTAAATTAAACGTTTAGATGACCAGTTTCTGTATGGAAACATAGCATTTCACTTACTCAGACTGTAGACTGCCTGAGTTCATGTTCCAGCTTTGACACTATTGAATGAGCCAAGAAGTTCATTCTCTGTGTGTAAGTAATGATGAGCTCATTCTCCTGCAAGAATTTATTAATAATAATTGTAATAAATTTTATTCACCACCTGCAAGGTGCCAGATACTGCTCTGGGGACTTTGTAATAAACAAAGCAGACAAACAACTTTTATAGACCTTATATTCTGTGTGGAGAGGGGAGAAAATAGATGAAATTATACATGTAAATTGTTGAGTGGTGATTATCATAGAGTAAATGATAACTAATAAGTGTCATAAAAGTACAAAAAGATGTCTCTGCTTCTGAATGAACTAAACAGGAAGAGCCAAAAGTCTGATGGTAGCCATCAGTACCTAGGCCCAGATTTTTTTTAAACATAGGTTTATTTAGGAAGGTAGATACACACTCAAGGGAGAACGAATAAATCTCATAAAAAGGAGAAGCCTTTGGGGTAAAGCAAGGAATACGCACTCCAGGGAGAATGTGGGCCATCTTCAGGGGGAGAGATAGCCCCAGATTTTTTAATATCTTTCATCTAGTTGGTGAGAGAATAATACTGAATTCCGTTTTTTTAAATTTAATATTATAAACCACCAGTGGATGAACTGTAACTTTTTTAGAGTGTATATTCTCATAAGGCTCCACAGTTTTTTTCTGTAAAGTGTCAGTACATATTTTAGACTTTGAAGCCCTTGTTTCTATTCTTGTTTTTGTTTTTTTTACATCCCTTAAAAATGTGAATACCATTCTTTGCTTGTGAATTGTATGAAAACAGACTGCTGGCTTGATTTGGCCCACAGGCAATATAGTTTGCCATCTCAGTTTTAACAGGAAAAATGTCTTTAAATATAAAATTGTTTTTGATCTAAAATTTTATATCACATGGCACTTAATATTTAGAAGTGATTTTGCTTTCCCCTCTTGAAAGTTTGGAACTACTTATAGTGAGCAAAGATGGCCTGTTGTACCTTACCTTAGGGGGAAAATATATTCTTCTTATCTCTGTCTTTGCCCTAGTAGCTGTGTGACATTATTGCTGGAAGGTAGTAACTCAGGGTGGCCCGCTTCTTTCTTGCTTTCATTTGCCACCATTCAAAGCAGTGTCATGTTATTTGAAATTGTGTCAGTATGTCCTTTTACAGAGTTTCAAAGTTCTGTCCAGTGGGCTAGTGATTACCCCGATTACCCTCACATTCAGCTTGCAGCTGTCATCTATCTGGTGTTCCCAGCTGTCACCTGTCTTGTGTAGCACATTGGATCTGTTTTGCAGCAAGCATTTCTTGCTGGTGAGGGTGAATTGGCTACATTACAGGGCATCCTTTCTTGACCTTTAACATGAGTATAGCTTCAAGGTGAAGCTGATGAAAGTGTTCAAGAGGCCAGATGTGACATTTGTGTTAGGGCCAAGTCTCACAACAAGATAGAAGCTATTTAAAGATTTGGAAAAATGAGGCAGGAAGACCTTATCATTTGAGAGGCTGGCAGAGAGCATAGTAATAATGTATTTCTACAGGAAGCAGGAAATAGTAATAGGAGCTGCCCTATAAAAGCCCCAGGCGTTATATGGTGGAGTTTTGTGAATTAATTAAGTACCTCTTGTCATAAATTGTGGGTAGGGTGGTTTGGACTTACAACCATTGTGTTTTGGGCCTTTGTTATTATTTTTTGCAGTGCTGGGATTGAACCTAGGGCCTCATGTGCTCTAGGCAAGCACTCTTAACACTGAACTTCATCCCCAACGCTATATTGGGCTTTAAAATTTTTTTTTAGTAAAAAGCTAAAATGTGATTTTATAACTTTTAGAGTAGGTGGGTCCCCCCTCCCCCACATCACCCTTGTCATTTAAAAGGCAATCAAAATTAATTTTGTATTGTTTTATATTTTGAGGCAGCCTAGCTCAATGGTTGTTTGAGCATGGATTCTAGAATCAGACTCTCTGATTTAAAATCCTTCAATGATTTTGGCCATGTTATTTGATCTTTGTATGCTTCCTTTTCTTTATCTGCAAAATGAGCTAGTAATTGTTTTTACCTTGCTAGGTTGTTATGGGAATTAAATGAATTAATACTCATAAATAAAGGATAGATTTCCTGACTCCAGCATTCAGCTTTTATCTTTCTTTAGGAGTTTTGAATGTTCAGAGGCATTCTTAACGGGCCAGTGATCCTTTAATGGAATGATTGCTCCCCTTGGTTTGCTCTGGTGCTGGTTATTCATTAGAATAACAAGAAATCACTGAAGCAGTATATTAGTTAGCATTGATGAATTTTATATCCTTACAGGATGTATACTTAATTTTAAGGGGTAAAATGTACACACAGTTCAGGGTATATTGTGATGAAGGCCAAGGGGATGTGGAGAAGCATACTTTGGGTGGGGGTCCAGTGCAGGAAAGCTTCATGGACTTCTGAATTAGTCTTTGAGGTATGGATAGATTTCTATAAATGGAGCCATTTCTAATAATGAGAGGGGGGATTATTAACAAATGACAGTGTGCTAAAAAGAATTGTAGGATAAATGGAGCTAAGACAGGATCAGATTGATACAGATTGTTCCATTTGTTCTTGTAGTTAATTTCCTACAGAGAACAATTCACATAGCTTTCCTGGACTCTGTTGTCTTTCTCTATAATATGAAGAACAAGAACTAGCTACCTTTAAAACCTGCCTGCACTTTGCAGGTTTCATAATTGTTAGTGTTATTGTGTGTAAAATATTGGTAAAACTTTTTATCAAAATTTAATGTAGGGCTGGGATTGTAGCTCAGTGGTGGAGCATTTGCCTAGCATGTGGGAGGCACTGGGTTTGTTTCTCAGCACCGCAAATAAATTAAAATAAAGGTCCATTAACAACTAAAAAAATATTAATGTACACAAAAAAGGAGCACACACATTGTTGGTGTTCAGTTTGCATCATATCCTCCAATTTGAATTTAATGTTTTGTGGGATTTATTTATTTATGTGATATTTTGATTGATGTTTGTCTCCTTCAATTATACTAAATATTTCATAAAGACAGGTTTACATTTTTTGCCACAGTGCCAGACATGTAGTTTTTTAGTGTTTCTTAAATCATGAAAAAATTTAGATCAGGTAGGATCACAGTTACAAAATGGTAATACCAGAATGACCTAGTTAATTCACCTGAATCTGCAGGAATCCTTCTGAGGTTTCTGGGGTTAATTACTCAAACTGAGCAGAGACTTAAGCCTCAGGGCATTTGTAGATCTAGGTCTTTCTTTTGGGAGTTAGAGCTAAATCCACCATACCCACAGTTCTGTAATGGGTGAACACCCAGCTAGCATGACTGCTGGAGAAACATACAAGACATGTGGACACCCTTTCTTAAATTTTTCTTTTACTTTTTTTTTTTTTAACAAATTATTTTGAGATAGGTCTCGATGTGTTCCCTAGGCTGGTCTCAAACTCCTGAACTTGGGTGCATGCCTCTGCACTCAGCTGATGACCCTTTATACTGTCCCCCATAGCATAGGAAATGACTTTACAAGTGAAGTTATTGTTAAGCAAGTCTGGGTTCAGGAGAGATTTTAGGATGGCAGCAGGAAGTTTGATGCATATAAATGCTGATTGAAGGACCACTTCTAAGGGGGAGAAGGGAAGAGAGGAATGCCTAGGTGTGAGCCATGTACACTTAATATTTGAATGTCAGGTGGAAGAGATGGGGCTTTAAAAGATCAGGAAGAGGAGCAGTTACTTAGACATTGCTTTATTTTGGAGAAAAGAGAATAAAAGACGGAATAGCCAATTCTGTTTAAGTCAGGCATACATGGTATACTCTGAGACTGAAATAGTAGATTCTCCTATAGTAATTAGATTTTATATTAATTTCCTGTTAAAAGACAGACTTCTGTTGCCCATTTGACTTTTGGGATATTTGACTCTATCATTCAACATTTATTGACATTAAACAGTTTGATAAGATTTTGAATTTTCCCTTGTGATTTACTTGAATCTTATGTAAAAAATAAGTATATTGAACAAGATGCTTCCATGTCATTATCCATCACCATACTTACTAAAGACTTTGTGTATTTATTCTCCTAAAGATAAATATAACAAATTATTTGATTGGTTTGGAGAGCCTGTACATTTTCATATAAAACACATTGGTCCATGACTTAAAAATACTTTGGGGATTCTCTAAAATGTAAGAGCACTGAGGTAGTTGTCCTGCCTAATTTTAAATAGCATTTGATTTCTTATAGGAACTTAGGGAGCCATTCAGTTAAAAAGTAATTCTCAGTCTTGTAATCTAAACTGAGTCTTTTTTTCTTTTCAAGGAAAATTTTATATCAGTAGGATCTTTTTTTTTTTAAATTATTTGTTCTCACAACTTAGTTCTTCCCTAAATTATAATCCACTGACTGAACTGATCTAGTCAAATCAACTTAAAAAGTTATAGAGGTATGACTGAAGATGGGAAGAAAGTAGTTTAGTTGAATTTTGAAGGTACAGAAATCCTGTTTCATGCAAGTAAATGTCTTACTCATCTGGATTTTTTTATTCTAATATTTGTGTATATAAAACAGAAAAATAGATTAAGGATAAAAAGGAATTGCTAATACAAATACAGTTTTGTATGTAGTCTTCTATTTGGTTTATTCATTAAGGATTTACTGAAATTTGCTCTCATGTAGCACCATGTTAGGCAGGTAATGTTGGGTTGGGGAGCTCAGATAAATGAAATTCAAGGTTTCTTGTCTGAAAGGCTATAATTTATTTGGAGATAAGAAAAATAGAGAATCAGTTAAAATTAAAACAAACAAAAACCCAACAACTTAGTTGATAATTGATAATGACATGGAATGGAATGCTATTGCTCATATTTTTTGGAACCTTATGATGTTTTATTCCTCTCAAGTCATATATTAATTTGGTTTTTATAACCATCCAGCTAGATTATAATTTCCTTAGGAAAGAGTGACACATAGTCAACTTCATGATCTTTATGTTTCTGGTGTCTGATGCGAATTTTGCATAAATGATGGCATGGAAACAAAACCCCAAGAATTCCTGTGCTTATTTGTTTAGCATCATTTTTATTAAGTGGGTAATGTGTTGGACTTGGATAGTTGCTTGGAAGATTGGAAGGTAGTCTGAGCCAAGTCCTGGGGCTGGAATTGAACATAAGATACTTGAGAATTGTTGCAGACACTGGTTTCACCAGAGTAGAACTTTTGTTAAGGAGCAGTGACAGAAAAGATGGCATGGGTAGAGTGTTAGTGATTATGAAGAAAATTTTAATGTTACATTATTTTTTCCCAGTACTGGAGATTGAACCCAGGAGTGCACTGAATTATACCCTCAGCCCCTCTTGATTTTTTACTTTGTGACAGGGTCTCAGTTGCAGGACCTCCTAAGTAGCTGGGATTACAGGTGTGCACCGTCATGCCTGGCTTACTGTTAAATTTTTAAAAAGTGAAAATAACACACACATAAATTCCTGATGGAATTAGTTGAATTACATTTGGCCTGGGGTTGTAGCTCAGTGAGAGTGCTCAAGGCCAGTCCCCACCACTGCAGAAAAATAAAGTTTGTTGCATTTAAAATTTTGGTCAGTAACTCCTAGTTGTAAAAAAAAAAAAAAAAAAAAAAAAAAAAAGTTCTTTTATTTCATGGCATCTTCTCAGCTAAAAGCCCTAGCCATTCTCAAAAAGCCTGGCTTTGGTACAGATTGGCGCCACCTCTGTGCATTGTCTGCCCTCTATCATCTTCTCTTGAACGCCATTGAGAATTGGCACTACCCAGTCTCTGCCTGGTCCCGAGCATACAGATATGCATATGCTTTTCATTCATATTTCCCTCATCTATTAACAACCTCAAAAAAGTCATCTAGCTCACTAATTAGAATAATTAGTTCTACTGATCAGTTATTCATAGATATTAAGTCACTGCTAATTACATGATAGCATCTTATTGCTAGGGTGAAGGGTAAGAACTATAGATAAAGGGTTCAGACTCATCTGAAGAAGTCAATTTAAAGTTTTGGAAGCAGAATCAAGGCACTGAATGAAGAATCAACAGAGAAAGCCAGGAGGCTGAGCCTGCATGGAGGTGGGTGTGCTGACATCCAGAGGTAGGAAAAGTAGCAGCTAAGGAAAAGCTAAAATGGGAAGGAGATGGAGTCTGCTGGTGTAGAGCACTTACTTTAGAGCTTTTATTTGTTCAAGACTGGGAGGAGCTGGGTCAGAAGGTAGAATGGGAGGCAGAGTCAAAAGGAAGTGGTTTTTAGGTAGGGGGAGAGATTACCTGTGCATATTTAGGTATGAGTGAATGAAGAAGCATAACTAATGATAATCAGTTCCTTTAGGACACATGGAAGATTTGGAAGCTAGAGACAAAGTATTCCATCTGAAGAAGGAAGAATGAGTGAAGACCTTGGGGAAGGGGAAGATTACTAGTGAAGTCATAGAAATGTGTCTAGGTTGTCACAAGCTCATACCATTGAGTCCAGTAAGGTTAAGGAGGTTTGGAAGCATGGTGATTGTTTTAAATAGGTATCTATTGGTTTGTTTATTCAAGATCATCTAATTCATCTAATACATCACTTTGGTGAGATACAAAGTTGAAAAAGATGCCAGTTTTTTAGGGATAAATTTGTGTATCTTTCTTTTTATCATGGTTCTTCATAGCCTGAGAAGGCAAGGAAGAAATAGATTCTGACTTGTCTAGCTTTGGAGATTGGTGTTCATCAGCGTTGAAGAGCTCAGCGGTATTAAAGTACTGGTAAAAATGGTTCTGAGGAGTTAAACCTGCAGCCTGTGCTGGATAGGGAATGCAGGGAACTACTAGGCTGAACAGAATCTTCTCAGTGTGGGGAGCAATTGGTATTGGCAAGGGTGATGAAATTAAAGAGAAAGAGGAAGGGTATTGTGATAGGAGAAAGTGTGATAATATCACACTTAGATCTTAAGAGGCAAAGCTTACAGTGAAGTAAAATTCAGCACACTTGATTGAAAAAAAGGGGTTAGTTTTCGTAGGTCAAATAATGAGCAAAAATTTTAGGGCAGTTTGAACATTGTATAGAAAAGATGATCTTAATTGCCAGAATCACAGAAGTCATATTTTTATCTGTATGTCCTATGTAGTGTGGCTGAAAAATCAGTTATTGTGAGTTTTTAAAAAGTAATGGGTTTTATAATGTCAGTGAGCACCCTTTTCAGTAGCCTGAGAAATAATATTGTGGCTGTGTACTCAGTTCTTTGTGTTCTTTCTGAAAGCTCAATTTCACTTTAATGTTTATATCTATTAAAATGTGCAGTGTGTTGCATTTGATCTTTCAAGAAATGGGCAGGACTATTTTTATTGATATGTGGTATGTGTGCAGAGGTAATTGAATAATGATGGTATAAATACCTGGAGATCCTGGGGTTGGCGTTATAAACCTAGTGCACATAATGTTCATCCATTCACGGCCTTACTTCTCTGGGTGCTCCTGCTGCATAATATGCACTGACTGTAGTGATATGTGTTTTTGATGTGTGTTTATTAGGTAGTACCGGCAGCTTTTTAGCGCTATCAAACTTAGCAGGTATTTGATGGACAACATTGGGAATATTTTGTTTCTGTCTTCTCTAAATGAAGTGAATTTCTTTTAGTCTATGGACTGCCAGCTTGATGATTTCTGTTTGCAGTTGCTGAAAGAACAAAGCAATCAACTTGCTGTGAATTGAGAGTGACTTTTTTTTTTTTTTTTTTTTTTTTTTTTTTT
>NW_026000005.1:32610723-32618302 GCF_001458135.2 Marmota marmota marmota | reverse complement strand
TTTTTTTTTTTTTTTTTTTTTTTTTTTTTGGACAAGACATCTGTGAGAAATAGATGGCTACTTAATTGTCAGAAATACATGTTTACGGGGCTGGGGATGTGGGTCAAGCGGTAGCACGCTCGCCTGGCATGCGCGGGGCGGGTGGGTTCGATCCTCAGCACCACATAAAAATAAAGATGTGTCCACCGAAAACTAAAAAATAAATATTAAAAAAATTTTCTCTCTCTCTCTCTCTCTCTAAAAAAAAAGAAATACATGTTTGCTTAGGGGAATCTCTGGATTCTTATGGTCAAGGTGACTATATGTCCTAGTTTTCTTGGAACAGTCCTAGGTTGCATTTGTTGGTTACAGTTATCAACCACCCAAGAAATTTAATTATCAAGAAATTTCTCCGTTGAATGGTACATTATGTCATTGTGATTATTGGGTCACATTTTGAGACTTGTGGTCTTTACCATATTGGTTTTATTGTTTGGTGAAGATGGACCTTAGTAGGTGAAAGAAGATACCAATGGTTAGTTTTCTCACCAAGAAGTTTAGAGGTTTAGTGATGATTAAGCAAGGTCATTCCTTTGACTTACATTATAAAAAATGTTACCACTTGCACTGGGTTTTGATAGTTTTCAATTTGAATTCAGCAGTCATACTATGAGCATATTTAACTAGGGGAGTAAAAGCTGTTTAAATGAATTTATTCTTAGTATTTTCTTTCTATTTGGTGAAAGGAAAAATGTGGTGGTATTGGGTCTTGTTTTTAATGAAATAAATGTTGGGCATGAAATGTTTGTAATTTCTTAAGTCTTAACTATTTTCCTTTGTTCAAACAGCACTAATATTCTGAGGGAGCCCGTGTGTTTAGGAGGGTGTGAGCACATCTTCTGTAGGTAAGTAATTAGGCCTTGATATATATAATGTAACTATATTTTAAAATAGGTAACCATTGTATAATCATGTTGATAATGGTACTTCATGTCTGTGTAACTTTCATAGCCTGCAAAGCAACTTACTGTGCATAATCTCATATTGATCCTTATAACTGACTTAATTTACAAATAAAAATGAAGCTCCAAGAGTATAACTTGTCCAAAGTCACAAAGCTTAGTCCTTTGCTTTGCTACTTTTTGGAGAAGAATTAATGTCTTATATAATTCAAATGCCCTTTTTTTTTTTAATCTAGACTTATAAATTATGAAAGTCTAATTCTTAGAATTTTTGTGTCAGTTTCCTGGGGCTGCTATAACACAGAACCAAGAATGGATTGGTTTAGAACAATAGAAATTTATTGTCTTCAGAGTTCTGGAGGCTGAAAGTACAAGATCAAGGTGTTGACAGAGTTTATTCCTTCTGAAGGTTCTCAGAGTCTGTTCTTGACCCCTCCTTGTTTCTTCAAGGTTGCTCACAATCTTTGCAGTTTCTTGGCTTGTAGATGTATCTCTCTCTTCCTTCTTTGCTTTCCTGTTCATGGCATTCTCCCTTGTTGGCATGGCATATTTCTCTCCCTGGTTACATTTACCCTTTTCTAAGAATACCAGTTCTAGGGATTATGCCTCACTCTAGTAATTTCATCTTAATCATCTACAAAGACCTTGTTTCCAAACTGTGTCATATTCACAGGTACTAGGGAGTTGACTTCAGCATCTTTTGAGGGAACACAGTTCATATAATTGTATGGAATCATATCCATGTTATAATGTGAAAGGCCCTGGTTTATAGGTTATAAGATTATATTTTTATCTCATTTTGTTTCTTTGTCAGGAGAAATTAGTTGCAGAGTTTAATGTCTTGACCTAAGCATGTAATATAGGCTCCTTTGAATGAGTCTTTTAATTATTTCTAGTTATGTGAGTGACTATCTGGCATGAACAAACTATATTCTGAAGTTTGAGTATGTATGAAAACAATTTAATATGTGAATTCAGTGATTTGAGGATACGTGGGAGGCAGTATGCTTGGGGTCTCATTTTCTTTCTAGAAATATATCCATATTACTTGAGGGTACATACAGTAGGAGGAGGGGTTAGGAGATGGTATTATTGCCTACCTGATATCTCCATTTGTATAATGAAACCGCATTTCAAACTTGTTATGTTCACAGCACATCTCTTGATAATCTTCCCTTCATCCTGTTCCTGCCTTGGCAGTCTTCATTGAAGACTGTCTTTGCTTAAGGCAGAAAACCGCAACTCATACCTGATTACTCATTCACCTTATCCCACATGATTAATTTTTATCAATTGCACCTTAAAATGTGCGCTGAATCATGAATTTTCCTACTTTTTTCTATATTTGCCACTGAAAATCTTTTTTGTTTTCTTTCTCCCCAGACTGTTGTAATAGTTTCATACCTAGAGTTTCCTTTTTGGCATCATTACCTCTTGTCCATTTTCTACTTTATTTATTTATTTTTAGTACTAGGGATCTAACCCAGGGCTGCTTTACCACCGAGCTACATTGCTAGCCCTACTTATTTATTTTATTGAGACAGGACCCTGCCTCCAACTTGGGATCTTTCTGTCTCAGCCTTCCAAGTCACTGGGATTATAGGTGTGCTGTGCCTGGCCATTTCTACTTTCTTGTCAAGTGTTCTTTTAAATGTGTAAATCATATCCATATTATTGCCCTCCTTAAAATCCTTCAGTGGCTTCCTATTACAATTAGAATAAAGTCCAAACTCTGTATGTAGGTTCACAAGAGGCTGTACAGGAACTATAATTCTGCCTGTCTTGTGGACCTCATTTCCCTGTGACTCATATTATTCTAGCCACTTTCTCCTTAAACACTCTAAACTCGCCCCGGGGCTTTTGCACTTGTTATTTCTTCCATGTGGAATATACCTTGAGTCTGACTTTTCATGAGCTATGTTTCAGCTGAGCTGTCACTGCCTCCTAAAATACCTTCTGTGATCCCCTTAAGAATTCATCCACTCCCTGTCCCCACTCCGTAGCAAGCACATCTTGTTTCAGTTAATGCACCATGGGTTTGCTCACTGTGTACAATAGGTCACCAACAAAACTAGTAGAACATAATGAAATTATATGTAAAATGTGTGTGAGGAGAAAGAATCCATACC
Organism: Marmota marmota marmota; assembly: GCF_001458135.2. Classification (NCBI taxonomy): domain Eukaryota; kingdom Metazoa; phylum Chordata; class Mammalia; order Rodentia; family Sciuridae; genus Marmota; species Marmota marmota. Next base: position 32,615,232 of record NW_026000005.1, on the reverse strand, counting down.
TTTAATCAGATTCTAAGGGGTCTATAACTTAAAATGGCCAATAAAAGATTAAGAGAGAAATGAGAATATCTTGAAAGAGAAAATGATTCTGTGTATATAACATGAACAGAGGAAAGAATCCATTCGGTGCAGTTAGGATTTGTTGTGATTAGATTATGCCAAGCATTAGGGCAGGTGTTTAGATTCTTTGTAGATTTTTTAAGTTTCATAAAACTGATGACTAGTGAATTTTAAAAGATGATTTTGAAATAATTCAACTGAAATAGAGGTAGGGCAGGGTGAAGAGGTACAAATTTTAATATTAAGTGTTGTGGTAATTTCAAGGTATGGCTGACTCTCTCCACAGTTCTCTTTCCTACATTCAATCAAACAGATCAAAATATTTAAAACAAAATTTCATTCCTATTAAACATATACAGGATTTTTTTTCATTTTCCCTGAATAGTACAGTTTAATAATGACTATTTTATAACATTTACATTGTATTAGGTATTAAAAATAATAGAGATGATCTAAAGTATATGGGAAAGCTGAGTGGGTGGCATGCGGAGGAGTGCAAGTTCCAGGCCAGTGTCAGTACTCAGCAACTTAGCATGAAGAAAGAATGAATACAGGAGAATGAGTATAGGTTATATGCAAATATTATGCCATTTTATATAAGGAACCGGAGCATTCAGAGATTTTGGTATCCACAGGGTATAGGGGACTGCAGAAGTACTGTAACCAATCCCCTGTGAATATTGAGGGATGGTTATATGCTTGTGCCAATCCCTGATAAAGTATTTCATATGCTCTCTTTAAGGTATAATTAATTTAAGGCATGTGGCAAGAATACTCAAACTTTTGGTCTCAGATCATTTTATACTTTTCAAAATTGAGAACCATAAAGAGCTTTTGTTTGTGTGTATGTGTGTTTGTGTATGAATTGATTGTATAAAATGGAGACTTTTTAAAACATAATAATTCATTTAAAATAACAATAAGCCCATTATGTACTAACATAAATAACACTTTAAAAATAACTATTTTATAATCCAATTATTATACATTTTTGCAAATCTCTTTAATGTCTTGCTTAATAGATGACAACTAGATTCTCATGTTTGGTATAGTTTTTATTCTGTTGTGATGTGTGTCATTTTGATTCAAATATGTAGGGAATATCTCACCTTATGCATAGTTGTTGTTGGAAAAAGTCATGTTTTAATAGCTCTTTTAGGTAAACTATACCAAAACTTGACAAGTAGAATCTGAAGCTATATGTTTTTGGACTGTCTGCATTAAATTCCATTGGTTTCTCCAGTACTTTGAATTGATCTTTTGGCTCACTGCATTATGTAGATCTATTGAGAAATGATGTATTTTTCAGAATTCTGGATTGATGTTTATATAATAATTTGAGAAAGTTATAAAACAGAATACAATTGAACATTCCTAATCCAGAAATCTGATACCCAGAATGCTCTGAAATGTGAAACTTTTTGAGTGCTGACATGATTCTCAAAAAGTTTTGGATTTTCATATTAGGCATATTAAACTGATAAAGTCTGTACAGATATTCCAAAAGTCCTAAAACTTCAAGCTCTGAAACACTTCTGGTTCCAAACAGTTCTGGTTTCAGATGAGGGATGCTTAACTTGTATCTAAAATATAGAATAGCCTGCTCTAAGTAGTATTGCAGTGTTGGAGAGTGACTTAACTAACTGGATCTCATTTGCTTCATCTGAAAACATGTCAGTGGTTCTTAAGGAATGGATTTCAGATTGTATTTTACTGGTATTCCTCAAATGTTGTACACAAAAATCTATTTAAATTGCCTGGGTGTGTTGGGATCAAGAGAGTTATTTTTCTTTATTTTGTAAATTTATTTATTTTTTTCTGTTCTGATTTGAGATAGTGTTCACTATGTAGCCCAGACTGGTACTGGGCTCAAATGATACTCCTGACTTAGCCTCCTGAGTATCTAGGACTACAAGTTCACACTGCTGTACCAGGATCAAGTTAAGCAGTGTAAGCAAACAAACTTAAGGAGTTGCTTTGGTAAAGAATTTGGGCATTTATTGAATTAGATGATCTCAAAGGTCTCGTCCAGCTCCAGAATAGTTGTTACAGATTCATTTTTAAAGTTTTTTTTTTTTTTTTTTTTTGTGGAGGGGGGAGGTGTTTTGTGTCAAAAATCATGCTAAGAACCAAGGATTAAAAAAAAAAAAAAATTGAAATACCACAGGTTTTGTCTAAGGATAGTTCATATTGTAGTGATCCTTTGTGCCTATAAATGAATGGGTTACATGGCAGTATAGTGCTTGGGGAAGACCTGACTTTTACAGTTATTATACTCCCATGTTAACTAACACCTATCTGATGAGGCAAAAGAAGGAGTAGATTTATAGGATTCTGGAGTTGAAAAATGTGCCTCAGGGGGCATTGTCAAGCACCATTACTCTTTTTAAAAGTTTTTACAGGAATCTGTATTTATGTTCATAAAATTTCCAGAGGGTTTGTAATCCCAAAAGTTAGAAAAACACTTTTATCCTAATGTTGAGACTGTAACACTCAGACAATTGAGGTAATTGAATCTACAGATTAACTTATCTGAAAGAACCAAAGATCTTCTCTCACAAACTAAAGCCTTAACATACTTGTCCAAAAATGAAACTAAAGATACTTTTCCAGTCTCTTTGCACTAGTTTTAGGCATTTCCATGAAGTAGAGTGTTCAGCTTTAGGATAGGAGAGGTTGAGATGCATGGCTACATTGACTTAGATACTGGATCTGTTTATTTACATCTTCACTTTACCTCATCCTTTAGCAGCTGTGGATTTATTTGCCTGATCAATGTCAGGCAAAGTCAAGTCTCTCATAGCAAATTACATCAACAGCTTTAGATTTAGATTTTATGTGTGTGTGTATGTGTGTTTGATAAAACACTAATTGAACAAATTGGCTGTTACATGTTAGAACAACCTCTGCTGTTTACTTCTGCTCAAAATCCACTGTTTTTTTATTTTGTTTTGTTGGAGTTCAGATTCTGATGTTTCTTTATTTTTTTAATTTAAGTGATTGTGTAAGTGACTGTATTGGAACTGGATGTCCAGTGTGTTACACTCCAGCCTGGATACTAGATGTCAAGATCAACAGACAGTTGGATAGCATGATCCAGCTTTGTAGTAAGCTTCGGAATTTGCTACAGAACAATACGCTTTCAGGTGAGAAATCTGTCTCTTCCTTGGTTAATCAACTAATGAATTGGTATTACTCACATAAAGCATCTTACCAGAAATTATGAAAGACATTTCAGACTTTATGATCTATAGTGGTTGTTATTGTTTTGTTTTTTGGGGAATCATTTTGATAATTGACAGGAAACATAAGAGATGATCAATCTAAATCCCTTGTTTAGATTTCGATGGGAAACCAAGGTCCAGAAAGGTTAAGTGATCTTGCTTTCAGTCATTTATGTAGTTGGTAAGAAAAGGAGGAAAGATAGAGTCCATTCCATTTGATTGTCAGTCCAGCAACTTTTTTTACTACTTCATATTGGCTGCTTTTTACAGTTATAATTTCTGTGGAATATATATAGAATAGTGATTTGGGCCTTAATAATGCCTAATTCACTTAAATATACTTTTGCAATATAGAATACAGCTTTCTTCCGTGGATCACTTCTAGACTGAATTAATTAGATGAACACATTTTGAAAGAGCAAAAATCTAATATTCATTTTCTTTTCTATTTAAATAGGGGTTAATGTTTTTCAAATTGTTCTTAGTCTCTGTTTATTAACCATATATCTTTCCGTTGGGCTTTCTACTGAGAACTAATTAGCTGTGAAAAGAAAGGAAAGTGTTTTGAATCTTCATAATTGGATATTGGAGTTATCTTTTTATTGACCATATCATGTCATTTTAGTGTGTGTTTATAGGAGAACCTTTTCTTGCTTGGCAGGATGACATTAATGATTGATAATGTTCATATAAAATTATTAAATATCTGTTTTTCAGTCTTTTGTTCTTTGAATTCTGTCATGATGTTATTGTCAGTTAATAAAGGTGAAATTGAAGAAAAAAAAGAAATGAGTTAAATAGGTAATGTTCATAATTTTAAGAAGAATTTATTTATTTTTTATTTTTTTATTTTTATTTTTTTTTAATTTTTTATTGTGGGTTGTTCAAAACATTACAAATTTCTTGACATATCATATTCGACACTTTGATTCAAGTGGGTTATGAACTCCCACCTTCACCCCATACACAGATTGCAGAATCACATCAGTTACACATCCATTGATTTACAAATTGCCATCCTAGTGTCTGTTGTGCTCCGCTGCCTTTCCCATCCTCCACCCTCCCCCCTCCCCACCTCTCCCCTCCCCTCCCCTCCTCTCTCTCTACCTCCTCCACTGTATAACCCTGAGGGTCTCCTTCTATTACCATGCAATTTCCCTTCTCTCTCCCTTTCCCTCCCACCTCTCATCCCTGTTAAATGTTAATCTTCTTCTCCTGCTCTTCG
>NW_026000005.1:32600348-32605872 GCF_001458135.2 Marmota marmota marmota | reverse complement strand
TTCTAAGAAGCACCCAGGCACTGAACCCTAGCAATCTGTCTGCAAGCCGCAGGCGAATTGCAGCCTGAAATTACCTGATCTATGGCTGAATGAGCTGTGGTCAGTCGAAAACAGGGAAGGTGACGTCAGTTTACCAACATGGTGGCTGCTGGCCTCCTCTGTGTTCTGACCGGTGTGGAGAACCGAGATGGACCGCTTCCTTCCCCCGTCTCGAACCCAGAATTCAGCCCTGAGTACGGTGCTTGCGCGGCTGGCAGAAACTGCAGCGCTGTAACCCTGCGACTCTATCCCAGCGCGCGCTGCAGACTCTAGCCGCGGGGCGATTTGCTGAATAAGCAGTGTTACCCTCCGTGGGACAAACCTCTCGCGTTTGAGTCCCCGTAGCCCATCCTCGTGCGATGGAAATCCTTCCTCCAGGTTCCGGAGCACCCCACTATTGCTGGAAATTCCTAACAAGATATCCTTTAGCCGTCCTGACTTGTCATACTCCCACACAGTGAAGCAGCACACGGGGGCAATGCACTCCCCTCGCCGCCATCTTCCTTATCCTCTTTTAAGAAGAATTTAAATCATAGTCTACCTTTGACGAGTTTCATCTCATTATATGGATCATTGTATTAGACTTCATTTTTTATGATGAAATATGTTATGATGACATAGTTCTTATTTTCAGATATAGTTGTCCACAATTTTTTTTGAGGTGCTCTTTAAAAAAATAATATTATAGTTATAAACCTCTTTTAAGAATATAGAGGGGAAAAGTTTTGTCATTAGTTTTCTGGGCTCTTTCTCCTTATTCAAAGATGTGCTCGATGTGTTTATTTTCTAGTTGGAAAGATTGGTGTGTGATCTTGCCTCCCCCACCATACCCCCACACCTGTAGGCACTATGGATTGATGCAGGGATTCTCAGGCAAGGGTCTGTGCATCTTAAGCAGTATTTGGAGTTGGTCAGGAAGGATCAGTGAGCCCCTTGATTCAATTGTACAGTATGAACAAATTTCATGTTAGTGTGAAAGTGGCTTCATAAGATTCTTAAGAGTGTGTTATATGTTAAGATAATTTGCTGTGCATTCACATTTTGGGTTTTATCTTGAACTTTTTTTTTTTTTTTTTTAACTCTTTAAACATTTACTTCTTCAGTTTTAATACACATGGATGCTATTATGGGGCATGGGGAGGGGCTGAAGAGGGGCAGGTTATAGCCTCCATTGAGATCAGAATGTCAACAGTATTACTTATAAATTATATTACATCAATTTTATTTACTGATCTAGGCAGCCAGAGGATGGAAGGATATACAATGTGACGTAAACACATTCACACCAGGGGTGAGGGATGCTAGCAGGAGACACAGCTTTTTAACATCAAAAAATATATAAAGTATTTAGCAAAAGTTACAGAAAACAGACCAAACAAGCAAGTTTCTTTTGTTAGAAAATACTTTGAGACTCTTGTTAGACAAAACTCTTCTAGTTACTGTGTAGTAATGTATCCATTTATTAGAGATACTGTAACAAAGTGTGACAGACTGGATGACTTAAAGAAGAGAAACTGGTTGTCTGGAGGATAGGAGAATGAGATCAAGGTATATGCAGAGTTGGTTACCTTTGAAGTCTGTGTGGGAGAATCTGTTCTGGGATTGACTCCTTGGCTCAGAAATGGCTGTCTTCCTGTTCACATGATGCTCTCCTTGTATGAATGTTTATCAAATTTCCCTTTTGTCAGATGTGGTGGTTCTTGTTGGTAATCCCATTGACTCAAGAGACTGAGGTGGGAGGATCACAATTTGAGGCCAGCCTGGGCAACTTAGTGAGATACTGTTTCAAAATAAGAAATAAAAAGGACTAGAGATGTAGCTCATTGGTACAGCACCCTTGGATTCAATGTCTAGTACCAAAGGAAAGAAAAGAACTTTCCTTTTTTTTTTTTTTTTTCCCCCCTGGAGTACCGGGGATTGAACTCAGGGACACTCAACCACTGAGCCACATCTCCAGCCCTATTTTGTATTTTATTTAGAGACAGGGTCTCACTGAGTTGCTTAGCACCTTACTCTTGCTGAGGCTGGCTTTGAACTTGCGATCCTCCTATCTCAGCCTCCCAAGCTACTGGGATTACGGGCTTGCACCACTGTGCCCAGCTGAATTTAACTAATTACATCTACAATGATCCTGTTTCCAACGAAGGTTATATTCTGAGACACTAGGGTACATGTCCTCAACAAAGAACTTAGGGGACAAGTAAGGGACAACAGTTTAACCCATAACAAGTAACAATGACATTTTTAATAGTGTTAAAATGAGACGAGGACCATGCAACCTTAACTGCCCTCAGTTATGGCATACGGGGATCCTGGGGACCTTGGGGTACAAAAAAGAACAAGATCCACTCTTCCAGAAATTTTACTGTACTGAGTCGTTTGAGTCATTGGTATAATTTTCATATTTTATAAACTATGCAATATGAAATGCTCTAATATTTCATTATTAAAGAAGGTTTAGGAAAATTGAGTTTAGAACAAGGTTCTAGGTGACATCTGAGGCCAAAAATACTGTCTAATCTAAGTATAGGTGAAGTTGGAAGAAAGATAATGGTAATTCATTTTCTGAAGGCTTTTTGTGTTTATTTTCCTTACTATGATGAGTAAAATGCAAGGCCCTGGGTTCCATTGCCAGCACCAAAAGGAAAAAAGTAATAATCCCTTCAGTCCTCGACAGAACTTAAATAATGCTGTCTTCAACATTACCTTATTTTAAGATGAATCAGAACTTCACTCTTTCAGATAAAGCATAACCAGTATTTTAGAAGAATAGGGAATCGTCTTTAATTCCCTCATCCTTGTAGGTGAGTAGACTGAAGACCATTTTTTTTCCATTTAGTGCAATTTTTTGTTAGAAGTGTTGGTATTAACTTTTTCTTGAACTGAGTTGGGTGAAAAATGGCAGTGCTATTACTGATATCGTAGAGACTAAACTTAAGTAAAATAATATTAAAACAAATTCTGATATTTTGGTTCACATGGTTCCTTTTGCATAATGTAATACCTTTTTTTGCTATTTTGATAGATAGTAAATCCATAGTATAATTAAGCTGAAATGTATCTATCCAGGTATGTTAATTCCATGTACAAAGCTTTTTAAAATTTTAATGTAAATTGCATCATTACAAGTTTGTCTACTTAAAGTCCTCCCAGAATATACTGGCCTTTAGGAGTATGTGGGATTTTTTTTCTGGGAGTATATTCCTTTATTTCCTTGTAGTTTATCTCGTTGGTACATTTAATGCAGTCCTCTGTGTTAGTTTATCTAGTAAGTACTTTTAAAACTGAAATGGTAATAAGGTATACCATATAGCAGCTAAAAGGAGACAGTAATTGCAAACAAATGATGTCAGTCCTTTTTATATGAAAATGATCTCATTATAAGATAAGGGTGTTAGATTAAGTGACTCTTAAGGTCTAGCTCCAAAATTGTATAATTCTGTTAAATCACGTGCTGAAGATGATGAATTAAGTGGAATGGTTAAACATTTCTCACTTTTTCTCTGTCTTTTTAAAAACCATGTAGTTCACAATTTATCATCCAAATGAACCTTGTTACTTGCATTTACTATAAAATATATAATTACTGTAATTAAGGTGGGTAATTAGGAAGAACTTGTCAAATCATGGACATAGTGTATGGTATATTGAAGATAAAGAAGCCTGATTTATAGTAATACTTGCTTAAATCAGCTTCCAACAGATTTTTCTTGGTTCAGTGTACATTAAAGAGAAGAGGTTGTCTTTCATATTTTTCTGATGGCCATTTAGGGATAATTTTACCTTATTCTTTATAACATAATCTGCTTTGTACTAATAGAGTAAAATTTTAAAGTTTTTATTTTCCCTTGAGCCTCATCATATTAAATTAGACCTTGCAGGTGCTGGCTGAGTTTTATGAAACATGTTGGTGTTGGTAACATTAAAAAAAATGCTTTGATCAAGCTTTCATGGGTTCACAGTTTTCCAATTTAGAGAGAGATGCCAGTCTTTCTGGAGTGATTATATAATGTTTCATATGTGCAGTAACTTTTTGTGATAGATGAAGATGAGGGCCTGAATAGCTGTGTTGCTGTTTTTTAATAACACTAAATACTTCTTATAAAATAATCATTCTTCAGTGAAGGTGTTAATGTTATACAGATGATAAGAAAAGTACTTTCCTTTGATTTTTTAATAAGGGACTAGTTAGTCAAAGAGATTTCTCAACTTTTGTTGTGAAACTTATAATAGAGAATAATTTGAAAGGCACACAATGTACATCATTATAATCCTTTGATGTGGATTAATGATAGTAAATCACATTTTTCTAATTGCTTCTCTTTTCTATAGTTTTATTAAATTTTAAGAAAAAACTTGGCCAAGCAGCTCCTTAGTAACATGTGCATCTCTGTTCCTGTATATTTTGAGGTGTGCTCTGAAATATTTAAATTCAGAGAATAGAATTCTTTTAAATGTCATCATTAAGAAATTTGCTGTGTAGAAAAAGGACCAATATTTTTCTTTATGAAATTAATATGATAATTTATCATGCTTAGAATCCTTCACCCATAAAAACAGTTATAGCTGTTAATTGTATGATTTATATTCTGGTGGTAGTATTGTAGTTGCTTTTTACAGTTTTATCTTAGATAATGCTGTGTAAAAGTCACCAATCAGCTGTGGTCCTTGCTTAGTTATACCAAATTAGGTAATTAAAATCTTTTGAGCAAAGTTATTATTACAAAATGATCAATAAAATTATTGTGTTTGTATACATTGCAGAAATAGATACTCTTGTCATACATTTCTTTATAAGTTACGAAATATGTATATCTGATAATGAAATTTGTTTCCTTTTTAGATTTAGTGTTTTTAGTCAGTTGAGTGTGTTAGTACACTCGTAAACCTTAATTTTCTTTTAAAAACTCAATTCTGCATTTTGTAAGATTATAAACATTGAGGACTTTGGGATTTGACTTATTTTTATTCAAAATGTTAACATCTGTGTTTAAAGAAACAAATTTTAAAAGACCAAATACAGGTTTTTACAGATTACCTGAAGGTTAACCTTTAAATCTTTGTAATCCTGAGTCTGTCTTTAAAAGTAGTCCTGGTAACATTTCCTTTTGACCTTTCCTCTAGTCTTGAGATTATATCAGAAATGGCTTGGTTTTCAAATCCACTTAGTAGTGCAAAGAAAAGACCTTGTTGAATTTAGATGTAAAATCACATTGTGAACGGATGCCTCATTCTGATTGTTTTAGTTCCAAGATCCTGTCTTAGTAACACGTTGTGGACCATATGATGTTCAACTATGATATAAAAAAAAAATATTTGAGCTGGCACTGTGGTACATACTGTAATCGAAGCCACTCAGGAGGATTGCAAGTTCAAGGCCAGCCCTGTGCAACTTAAAACCCTGTCTCAAACATATATATATATATATATATATATATATATATATATATATATATATATATATATAGATATATATACACACACA
>NW_026000005.1:32584468-32599690 GCF_001458135.2 Marmota marmota marmota | reverse complement strand
CCCCCCCCCCCCCATTTAATTTTAAATTTTTTTTTTTTGGTACTGGGATTGAACCCAGGGGCACTTAACTGCTGAGGTGTTTTGTTTTGTTTTGTTTTTGAGATAAAGTCTCCCTAAATTGCTTAGGGCCTTGCTAAACTGCTGAGTCTGGACTTGAATTTGCAATCCCTTCTGGGATTACAAGCATGAGCCACCTTGCCTGGTTGTACATTTGCATTGAGCTTTGGGTGGATACCTCTTATATCTAAACCATAAAAATGAGAACATTGAAAAGAGTTATTCTCAAAAAAAAATTTAAAAATTAAAATTATTTTGTGTCTTTAAAGTAACGAAAGTTCTTAAGAATAAGCCCATTTGAAAATTTTACTTAGCACATTCCACACAGAGTGGCTGCTATTAGTCCTTAAGAATGAGGTGCACCAAGTGTGGCTGTTTGCATTTTTCTTAAAGAATCTAATGTTTAGAACTCCGTTCTATTAATTTTTTTTCTTTTTGGTTCTGTAATGTAGGAGTTTCTTTTTTGTTTGTTTGTTTGTTTACAAAATTCTTGGCTTGAATGAGAAATGACATCTGAGGAGGAAAACATGTCAAGTAATTTCCTTTTAAAATTCTTAATAGGACACATAAAGCATATCCCAAATGCTGCTAAAAATATATGCTTTACCACTGAGTTGCAACTGCAGCCTTTAAATTAATTCTAATGTCTCTTATATAAATACTTTTCAATTTTGAAGAGGATATCAAATAATTTATTCATCAATATATGCTGGGCATTATCCTTGTATTCACCACTGTGCTGCCTGACCTGGGTTGATTTTATGTATGTGAATATGGATGGGAGGGGCAGGAAGAGCGACTTCAAGGAAAAAAGAAATTCGAGGGGTTTTGTTTGTTTGTTTGTTTTTGTGATACTGTTCATTGAACACAGCACCTTGTGCTTGCTAGGCAAACATTCCACCACTGAGCTATACTCCAGCCCCAAGAGATTTTTTTTTTTTTTCTAAAGAAAATGAATTGTATCAAAGGCAAAAACAAAGTAAGACAAAAAGGAAGTTGGCTGTCAGAATCAGAAAAGTGGGTGGTTTGTACAATTTGTTGGATAGGAAAAACTTTTACTATACTCTTTTAGGCACAAATTTATTCAGTAAATTTATCACATTTTTTGAGACTTATCCCTAATACTCTAAACTTACAGATTTTAACCCTGTCATTTTACATAGATTTCTATGTCTTTTCATTCTCTATTAGAACCATAAAGTGTATGAAGGAAAAATTTCCTCTCTTCTCTACCATATCCCTAGTGCCTAGAATAATGTCTGGCATATAGTAGATGCTCAAAATATTTAATGAATGAATGAATGGGTTTTTTTCAATCTACGAGGCATTGTGGATCTCATTCCAACCCAATGCAAAGAAAGGATATATTTTATGCTGTAGAAGCAGTTGAAGAAGTTCTATTACTAATTTGCTGAGTCTTTTTTATTAAAATTTTTTTAAACACTTTATTTTTGTAGAGCAGAGTTAGTTTACGGCAAAACTAAGAAGAAGGTGCAGAATTCTTATATCCCCTTTGCCCCCATTCATGCAGAGTCTCCCTTATTATCAACATCCACTAGAGTAGTGTTGTTGCTGTAATTGATGAACCTATGTTGACTCATTATTCTCAACTAGTGTATAGTTTACATTAAGGTTTACTCCTTTTTTTTCATTCAAAATTATTTTACTTGTTAAAATTGTACATATTTTGGTGGAACTGTGTGATGACTCAATATGTGTATACAATGTATAATTTTCCAATCAGGATAATTTGTATGTACATTTTCTTTAACTTGTATCATTTCTTTGTTTTAGGAATTTTTCAGTCCCTTCTAGTTCTTCATGAAATATATCACAAATTTATGTCAGCTGTAGTCACCCTACTGTGCTGTAGAATATTAGATCATATTCCTCCTAATAGTATTTTGATACCCTTATCCAATTTTCTATCTCTACACCTCTACCCTTACTAATTCGTAGTGACACTCTTATACTCTCTACTTCAATAAAATCAACTTTTTAAAAGTTATTCATGTGAAAGAGAACACATATTTTTTTAAATACCTGGCTTATTTCACTTAACATAATATTCTCTAGTTCCATTCATATTTCTACAAATAACCATATCTTTTTTTAAAAAAAACAACTGAATGATATTCCATTGTGTATGTATACTGTACTTTCTTTATCCATTCGTCTGTGGGTAGACACTTCTTGGGTGAATCTATGTCTTAACTATTGTGAATAGTCATTTCTTTGTTGTACTGATTTGATATCCCGTGGATATATACCCAAAGGTGGAACGACTAGTTCATGTATTAGTCTAGTTTTAGCTTTTTTTTGGTACCAAGTCTTCAAAAGAAAAAGAAGGAATTATGTTGAATTTTATCAAATTTTTATTTCTGTATCTATGGAGAACGTCACATGATCTTCCTTTAGTTTGTTGATATAGTAAATTATATTGATTGATTTGCAATTTTTTAAATATTAAACACTAATTATTTTCTGCTTATTAAATCCTACATCTGTCCTTTTCTTCTTTACTTTCGTTTTCTTTTCTTTCCTTTTCCTCCCCCACCTCCTTCTTTCCCTCCCTTTCTTCCTTTCTTTAAGTATTAATTTGAGACAGGGTCTTGGTAAGTTGCTGAGGCTGGTCTTGAACCTGTGATCCTCTTGCCCCTGTCTTCCGCATCTCTGGGATTACAGGTGTTCACTTCCGCACCCAGTTGTTTCTTTCTCTATTTTATGAGTGTATTTCCCTCCATATCTTTTGTCGCCCTCTGTCATACTATATATTTCACTTATTTTTCTGTCTCCCTTCAGTTCCATGTTGAGTTCTCGCTTTTCCTCTAGTTTCTACTATGGTGTCTACCACAAAGAAGGATTTAGCAAATGCTTGTTGAATGAGCGTCTGCCTTCTTGCAAAGAGTCCATAGTCTAGGAGTGAGAAAGAGGTACACAAATACAAATGTATGTACCTTAGAAGAACTATAAACAAAATTCTTTGTTAGCTCAAGATGGGAAAGGTTAGTCTCTATAACAGATCTTTTTCTTTTTTCTATCAGATTTGAAAGATGATACATCTAGAACAAATATATTCAATGATTCGGAAAACAAGAAGAATTCAATAAAGATGTGGTTTAGTCCTCGAAGCAAGAAGGTCAGATATGTTGTGAGTAAAGTTTCAGTGCAGACCCAGCCTCAAAAAGTAAAAGATGATAGTACTCAGCAAGCCTCAATGTATGAATTTGTTTCTTCAAGTCCTCCTGTAGTTGTTCCTAAGAGGGCTAAAAAGGCTTCTACAACATCTGCAAAGAAGCAAAAAAAGAAAACTTTAGCTGAAATCAACCAAGAATGGAATTTAGAAGTGGAAAAAGAAGCTGGTGAACTTGACTCCAAAGAGGAATTTAAGGAAAGGGTGGTATCCTTCTGTAGCTCACCATCAGTTATCACTAGTCCACAGATAAATGGTGAAATAGACTTACTAGCAGGTGGCTCTGGAACAGAATCTGAAAGCTTTGGAAGCTTAACTGAGGTCTTTTTACCATTGGCTGAGCATATAGAGTCTCCAGACCTTGAGGGGAAGAATGAGGTGACTCCTGAGGAGAAAGAGGTCACTGACAGTGATCTTACAACTACGGCAGCTTTGGTCTCCTGTCTCCCTGGCAAACGTGGGTGTTGTCGCAGGTTGTCTGGCTCCATGTCTAAGAGATGTAAAAGCAGCATTCCAAGCACCAGTGGAGATTTCGTTAAGCAAACAGTTCTCTCAGAAAACATCCCATTGCTTGACTGTTCCTCCCCACCTCCCAGCAAACTTAAAGGGGATGACATGACGAAGAGGAAAAACAGTAATACATCAGATGAGTCCATTAGCCTTTCACCATGTACACCACCATCTACACTGAATAGTTCAAGTTACAGACGAATGATGTTGAGTCCCTCTGCGATGAAGCTATTGCCTGGTAGCTTTATGGTTGGGAAAAGAAACCATAGAGGAGAAACTTTGCTTCATATTGCTTCTATCAAGGTAGGATGGTTACTCTGAAGTGCAATCTTGGAGTGAAATTGTGTAAGCCAGTTTTTTCTGTTTCTATAACAAATACCTGCTGTAATCATCTTACAAAGAGAGGTTTGTTTTGGCTTTCAGTTTTGGAGGTTTCAGTTCAGGACCAGCCCCAGTGCTTTGGGCCTGTAGTGTTATAGCATGGTGGGAATGTGTGGTGGAGCAGAGCTTTTCACCTCATGGCTGGGAAGTGAAAGAGGAAGAGGAAGGTGCTGTGGTCTCACTGTCCCCTCTGAGAGCATACCCCCAGTCACCTAAAGATTGATTGCTCACTAGGCCCCATTACTCTAAAGTTTTCATCACCTTCTAATACTATCTCACTGGGGACCAAGCCTCTAACACATGGACCTTTGGGGAACATCAAAGACCCAAACTATAGCAAAGACCACCCTTAAGGCAATTTCTTTGGGGTTTGTGAAAAATATCCTAAGTTTACTAGGATATTACTGCAGATACCATACTTCTTCAGAACTGGGGAAGTGAAGTTGACAGGGACTGATCCTTGGGTCTGGGAAGTATGATCTTATATTATAGGAGAAAACTAGTATTCAAATATTGCAGCTTCTGCTTTGCCAAGTACTTTTGCTGTTGTCTTTTTCTGTTTTCATCATCTTGTTTAACCATTCCTCCCAAGCTTTATGAATATAGACAATAGCTAAGTTATTGCTAGCAAGATGTTTTTACCTAGCAAAAGGGCTGGAGGCTGTGTGAGAGGGGACAAGCTTCTGTCTCTGATGCTCCTTGTGGGCCCTGCCAAAATCTGGAACATTGAAAGATGTATATTTTTCAAGTGACCCTGGGCATTTGACTATCACAAATGGCTCTATAGGTGGGCATGGTGATGTATACTTAATCCCAGTGACTTGAGAGGCTGAGGCGGGAGGATCCAGGCCAGCCTGGGCAATTTAACAAAACTTTTTCTCAAAAAATAATATGTACTGGGGATGTGGCTCAGTGGTAAAGCACCTTGGGGTTAAAGTCCTAGTATCAGAAAATAGAACAAAAACAAACTTCGGAAGTTTGCCACAAAGGAGCTACCTGTGCCTCACAGTCAGCCATTTCTTTTACTAGCCATTCATCAAATTAATTTTCTAATTATTGCCTCAGTACCTGGGATGGCAGTGCTATTCTTTGGAACCTGGACAGCTTTCTGAGAATGAGGTGCACTTGTGTTGACACAGTACTGCCCATAAAAGGGGATAGTAAGCTCAGTAGTCTTATAGACTGCTCTGATTTCTTGCAAGTAAGTGATAGGAAAAATAATGTGTGGAGCTTAGTCCTAAATTAGAAGAGCTCTTATGTTCTTTCAGTAACTTCACGTGGAAAATTCATGAAATCTTTAGATGGATAGAGAACTGTGGGTGGTGTAGAAGGAATCCTTTGGAGGTTCCTAAACATGAAGCTGGTGGGCAACATAAAACATCTGGGAAAAACAAGCTGTGGACATTGAGTATGCCCAGCAGTTCCTGTATTTTTGTGTGGAGAAAGGGAAAAGCACAAAATGAGCATTTCTTAATTGTTTTTCTTCCCCTTTACTTTTATATTAATGTAGACTACTCTGTTACTGTTGCCCTTCAGGGGCTGGGTGAAGGGGACCTGCAAGTCACCATGTTAGGGATCTCATTCTTTAGACAACTCAAGATTTTTGACATTTACTATGTTTAGGTTTTATTTTTGCGAGGCATGACTTATAAAATCAGGATTTGGGGGTGGGGTATTGTTTTCATATGTATGCATATTATATCTATGCACATGATCTATCATAATCTTAATGTTACAGTGTTATCAGTGCTTCATAGACATAAGTAGTTACTGTAATAGTATTTTTTTGTTCATTTTTCTTACCAATAGATATGAATGTAACCTACTTTAGTTTGTGTTTTGCATTTTGGAAATTTTCAAACCACCAGGCAAACATCCACTTAGGTTAGTAGAGAATTTTTCTTCTGATTCTAAAAATAATTTTTCTTTATTAATGAGGGTATTCTGAGCCTAGGGTCTAGGCTAGGCTAGGTTTTGGTACCTCACCCCCCTCATTGTTTTTCCTTTGTGTGTGTGTGTGTGTGTGTGTGTGTGTGTGAGAGAGAGAGAGAGAGAGAGAGAGAGAGAGAGAGAGAGAGAGAGACTGGGGATTGAGCCCAGGGTTGTTCACAACTGAGCTACATTGTCAGCCATTTTTTATTTTGAGACAGAGTCTCACTAAGTTGCCCAGGCTGGCCTTAAATTTGAAAAGTTTCTGAATAGCTGGGATTACTGGTGTGTTCCACTGCACCCATTTTAATAAACCCTTTCTTAAGGAGGTAGAGTAAATATTTACAGCTTTGTATGCCATGTGGTCTATGTCATGACTGATCAACTCTTCCATTCTAGAGCAAAAGCAGCCATGGACAATAATATATAAACCAATTAAACATTATACTCAAAGTCAGATTGTCCCACAAGCCACTTATCTCTAGGCATCATGTTTGGCATTACCCTTTGTCTTTTTTCTCTGATCACTTGTGTTAGCTTTCTGTGTAACAAGCTTTAGTGACTTAAAACAGTGCAAATTAATTTTTTTACAGTTCTTTGAGTCAGAAATTTGGTATCAGTTTCATCAGATTAAAATGAGTCTGTCAGTTGTGTTACCAGAGGCTTTAGTGAATGATCTGTCCCTTACTTATTTGGGTAGTTGGCAGGAACTGCAGAGTTCTTGGTTTCTGGCTTTCAACTGAAGGCTGTTCCCAGGTTCTAGAGTCTGTCAAATTCCTCAGTTGGTGGTATTCTTCCTCTGTCTTCAGATCCAGCAATAACAGGCTGAGTCCTTACATGCTCTTTCTGATGTAGCCAGGAAAGGTTCTGTGCTTTTAAAAGACTGATTAGATTGGGGCCACTAGCACAGATGAATCTCCCTTCTCAAGGTCACATTGCAGTGTTACTTTTCTATGTAAGCTAATATATTTACAGGTATTGAGGTTTAGCATGAAGTCATTTTGGGGAACAACACCACAGAGTTAGCTCCCTAATTTCTTGCATTGCTTTCCTATTATATTTGCATGACAACTAGAGTAATCAGAGAGTCAAAACTTGGCTTCTCTGCCCACCCCCATAATTCTATAACCCTCTTCTTATATCATTATAACCCATGTTCCTATTTGAATATCTGTCACTTATACCTAAAATGCTGTTGAAAACATAATGAGAGATTGATTAACACTCATATTGTTCATTCTTTTGATTTAGTAAAACATAAAATACTAAGAATATAAAGAAAATTTTCCATTTTCTATTAGGTGATGACAGTAGTGCGTGGGAATTTGTAAGTACTGGAGTCAACATCGCTGTCATCCCAGGTTCTCTGGCACAGATTCTTAACATGGCCATAGTTACTTGTAAATCATGCCACAGCACTGAACAAGTGAGATAGAATGGCTCAAAGCTGGCATGCCATGATGTATTTGTGATCCAGACATAATAGATTATATTTTGAAGGCAACTTAAAGGCATGGTCTGCTTAAACTATAACAAAGCTGGTGGAGATCTGCTTAGTAGAGCTGAGCAAATCCCTAGGGAGGTGTCTCCTTCAGGGTTTGACTTTGAAACTCACTATACTAATAAGTCACATCTTTTTTATATGTCCTGCATACTAGCTTCATGAGAAAGTAAAGGACATGAAAGTAAACTGGCATTTATGATATGTTCACGATTTTAATTTGTGGAACACCTTGGAGTCAGCATTCACGTCTTCCAGTGAGTCTCCCACCATTCATGTGCAAGTCTGCTTTTATAATAGTAGTGATTTATTGTAATATTGAGTAGGTAGTCAGAATCATTTATGAAATTATTAAGTAAATTCTAAGAAGCTAGAGAAGTGTTTAACATTTTATAGTGCTATCCTAGATGGCTTTTTTATTTTTAAAACAACATCTCATTGCTAAAAGGAGAAGTTTTAGCTACCTGTCCAGTTTCTTTTTGTGGAAATGTTTAACTATGCTGGGTAAGTAATTTTTATTGTAATGTTCTCTACTGATTTTATGAAGATCTTTATTAGTGATATTTTAGAAGAGTTACCTTTGTAACATGGAAAATAATTTTGTTTGTATTTTTGGAAAGTTAATTTATATTGCTAAAATATGCACGTATCTGCAATATGTGAGAATATGTGAAGAATTTTTCCTTTCATTGAAAAGTTAGCATATAAAAATTCAGTGGACACATTCTCAGCCTTTAAAGTATTACTTGAAAATACCAAATCTGGGGTTGGGGATGTGGCTCAAGCGGTAGCGCGCTCGCCTGGCATGCGTGCGGCCCAGGTTCGATCCTCAGCACAACATACAAACAAAGATGTTGTGTCCGCTGAAAACTAAAAAAATAAATATTAAAAAAAAAAAAATTCTCTCTGTCTCTCACTCTCTCTTTAAAAAAAATATTTAAAAAAAAAAAAAAAGAAAATACCAAATCTGTTTTAAATTTCTTATAAGCCTTTGTAAATTCTTTGCTTGGTTGATTTCCCTCCCGCCCCCTTTTTAGCTGTGGTTTAAGGAAACCTCAATTATTCTTCTAAGTTATGAGGAATAAGAGTGAGTGCTTCTTACTCAAAATATTCTTCTAGAGAAGAAAGTAATTTAAAGAAATGTGAAGTAGAAGTTAATTTATTTCCTGGAAACTTCATATCAGTTCAAGCCTATCCAGTTACATTGGACCCTATCTAATTATCATAATTTTATTTATGTGCATGACTATAAATTTACATAAAGTAGAAAGATGAAAATATGACAAACTTTTAAGTACTAGAGAGGAGAAAGCAGATTGGGTATAAGAAGTAAGGAGTTTGCTAATCAGTTATACATTTCAAGGGGTGAAATATTAATAGAAGACACCTTTAATAATATGAAGAGGTGACATGAAAGAAAATAGTGACTTAAAAGAGATTTCTGTATTCTCCAGAATGTCACTCTGTTTCTATTCTATTTTAATGTTCCATATTTACTTCCATTCTGCACTTGTGTTTATATTTTCTGGACTTCTTTAGGTTATATTTTTTGTTATTACCATGTAGAATTAAAGCAAGGTAACTTTTGAGGAGGGTTTGTGTGTGCATGTGTATTTTTGTGAATACTTTCATGTTGAAGGTAACGAATGTGTATGGTTCTGGCTGTTTATCTCTTCGGTGTTCAGGGGATTGCTTAAAATAATTCAAATTTATTTCTTGGTAGATATTCCTGATTTCATTTGGAACTGACTTGGGTGTAGAACAAAAGTTGCTAAATACATGTTATACTGGAAGAACAGAATTTGCAACCTAAGGGATTTGGGGAAAATGTGGGGGGGTTTTGTAACTAGGATAATCTGTTTGGAACATATATAATGCTTATTTTTAGGTCGGTTAAACCTTTAACGTTATTTTGTTTTAATTTAAGACAATAAAAACATGATGCGTGTGAATTTATTTTAAAACCTTAAGCTACCTTCTAAAGGTTCTGTACTTGAGAAGTAGCCAAAATATGAAAATAGAAATAATTTTTAAAAAGCAAAAAATTCTTAAAAATCAAATGTTAATTATATTTAGGGGATTAGTGACTTGTACACATCAACCCAATAGAGGAAAACTTTCATTTCAAGGGTATTGGCTAAATATAGTTAGATAAGAGTAAGAAGTTCTGGTGTGTTGTTGCATAATGGGATGAGTATAGAAGATGATAATAAGTGTTATATATTTCAAAAAGGTAGGAAAAATTTTTTTAAAATTTTCACCATAAAGAAATGATAGGGAGATAGATATGTCTATCTAAATTTAAACATTATATAATGTATACATATACCAAAGCATCATTCCCCATAAATGAGTATAATTTTTATGTTTTATGTCTCAGTTTAAAAAATATAAATTAAGCTGGGCATGGTTGTCTGTTATCCCAGCAACTCACTAGGCTAAGGCAGTTGGATAGCAGGTTCCAGGCGTTACGCAGCTTAGTGAGACCCTGTGTCAAAATAGAAAATAATGGAGGATGGGGATGTGTCTCAGTGGTTGAGCACCCCTGGGTTCAATCCCTGGTGCACAAAAGAAAAAAAAAATACACACACACACACACACACATAAATTTAAAAAGTATTGGGGGTAGGAGATTTCATCTCCATTAAAGAAGTGTTTCACAAAATAATTCACAACATTGTATATGTTTTTTCTGTCATATGTAGCTTATTTATTTAGCCTTCTTCAAAATAAATTCAGTGATTTCTTTGTGTGTGTGTGTGTGTGTGTGTGTGTGTGAATTTAGTTAAACTATACCTCTCCTGTTAATCCCAAACGAACAGATTTAGTTATATTTGCTGTGACCTGAAATGGTGTAATTTCAAGAGAATTTTATCTTCATCTCACTGCATAAATGCCATTCTTCTTCCTAAAGCCTGACATTGTTTTAAAAAGAGGCAATAACTTTTATTTTATAGTTAGATGTTTCTGGTAGTACTAGGGATTGAACCCAGGATCTTGTACATGCTAGCCAAGTACTCTACACTGAGCTACATTCTCAGCCCCCAACTAGAGATTTTTTAAGAAGGCTTTAAGAATTGACCAATACTGAAAGAAAGAAAAGGAGGGAGGGAGGAAGAAAGAAAAGATAGAAAGGAAGATGTCAGATATCTTTGCATATTATATTAAGGTCTTAGTTTGGGGAAAAGGAACAGTAGAAATTTGGCCTAGTTTAGCTGAGTGGTGGAATGTGTGCCCAGCATATGTGAGGGCTTGGGTTCAATTTTCAGTCCTTCCCCCCATCACAAAATAAATAAATAAATAAAGAAAGAAGAGTGAGATGAGATATTCCCTGAGATTAATTCTTTCAATCTTAATTTATTTACCAGGGTTCACGTTCATTGGAGGCTGGCAACATAGTTTCCAAGCTATGTCATTTACTTTTTTCAAAAGACGGCTTCTTAATTCCATTCATCTATATTCGGATTTAGTTAGATCAGGATACATAAGACACAGATAGTTCAAAATTGGAAAGGGATTTAATTTTAATATCATTTAACAATGAAAAGTACCTTAATAACTTAAAGATAGAATTAGTATTGTCTGCCTTTAATTTGTTTTCCTTGTCTTGTGCCTTAATTTAATTCACCTATTCTTGATTTTATTCATCTTTTTCAAAAACAGGCTTTGATTACAAAAATGTTTTTCTTATTTATATCTTTTTTTCCTTTTCTCTCCAATATATCTGTGAGCTGATGTTATCAAATAATTGCATATACTTCCAGAGTGTTGAAATAAGGATTGAAAACCTTTTGTGTAGTAGGAAAGATTTTGTAAGGAATATCATAGATTTGTCAAAATTTATTTTCTGTAATTCAGTTAATTGATACTGGGTGATGATTTTAAATCTTGAACTCTGGAATAAACATCGAATGTTTATTTCATATGTTGTTTTGAATATGTTCTTCTGATCCCTTTTCTGCCATTTTAAATAGCTACTGCTTCTGCCATGAAATATCTCTAAGCAAATAAGGTGAATATAAACTAAATTAATGTGTTAGGATAAATAAAGTAAGTGCCAATAAAGTAACAGATTTTGGCAGTTTAACATTGGCTTCACTCAGTACCTTTCTTGGCTATAAATAGTGTTTGTTTTAAATAATACTCAGATATCATTTTCATGTATGCGCAAAAAGGATTTTTGCACAAATGAAATGACAACTTTAAAAACTTCATCATGATCAGATGGTCTTTGGCCAGGATTATTTATATAGTATCTTGAGATGAATTTTGAATATGGGTTGCTAATAAAAATTTTGTACTCTATATTCAAGGATAGACAGTATAATGCAATATATTGGTACTATTCATACATGCATAGCCTAATATTTCTTAGTTCTTGAGCAATAGATAGTAGAGAAAAGATTTAAGCTTAACTTTTTCTTGAAGAAAATGGAATCTTTAAAAAAACAAAAAGCCCAAAACCCTAAATATCTTCCTTATGTTCTTTTAAATTTTTTATTGTGGGTTGTTCAAAACATTACAAATTTCTTGGCATATCATATTCGACACTTTGATTCAAGTGGGTTATGAACTCCCACCTTCACCCCATACACAGATTGCAGAATCACATCAGTTACACATCCATTGATTTACAAATTGCCATCCTAGTGTCTGTTATGTTCTTGATACCTTTTTCCCCTCCCAGCAATACTGGGGAATTGAACCCAGGGTCTCCTGAATACTTGGCAGTCACTGTACCATTGAACTACACCCCCAGGTTTTGATATTTTTTAATATGTTTTTCTTTTTCATTGTTCTACTAGGGTGATGTTCCTTCTGTTGAATACCTCTTGCAAAACGGAAGTGATCCCAATGTTAAAGACCATGCTGGATGGACACCATTGGTAGTTTTCTATTTTGTTTTGTTTGTTTCTGGTGCCGGGTATCTACTTTTTTTTATTCTTCTTCTCTTTATGTTCATAGTTCTTAAAGTTTATAGTTTTATGATGTCCATATGTCAGCCTCTGCCATCTCTATACTCATTTTAAACTGAAGAATTTATGTTTTCATTAAGTATAAAAAATAATTATTTTCCATCTTAACTTTTCAGTTTTGACAGACAAGAAATTGGCTGCCTTTTAACTACCTTTAAATTTAGGAATCCAGTTATATTACATTGCTGAATTTAACTAATGTATAGAGTTAATGAACATCAGGATTCGTTCTATAGCATAGCATGTCACTGGAACCTAATTAAGTGTCTTAAGTCTTTACTTGTTATTACTATAAAAGCAATGTGAAGAATGCTTTGGAAAAAGAATGGTAAAAATACTTGGAAACAATTGTTATATGCATTCATTACATTAAGACAAAAGCATGATATTTGAATGAAAGCATAGAGTGTCAGCAAATGAGGGTTTTTCTTTATCCTTTAAACAAGAAGTTAAGCACAGAAATTAGTAGGCTGTCATTAGGCTAGATGCAGAAAAGGTTGAAAGGTATATATAATGACTTTTCCTTAGCAAATTCTTAAACTGGGAGGGTTTAGTCTGGATCACAGTCACTTTATTGTTTAGAATCCAAAGGCTGGCTAAACTTTTCAAAGAAAAGTTATTTATTTATTTTTAATGCCACTAAGGCAAATGGTAGTAAAGGTCAGTGGGTAATTTCAAGGATCTGATGCCTAGTTTGAGTTCCTTTCTCCTAGTTACAGACTTAGACATGTTGAATGTAGTGTTGCCTATTAATTGATACGTGCTAAAGAAAGCACAATATACCAGAGATTTATGAGAATACAATATAGTGAAATTGTTGGCAGCTCATTAGACATAAAACAAGATTTGCATGTAATATATCTTTGAATATTCCATTGTTAGCAGTTCTGTTATTTATTTAGTAAGCTGTTTTGAAAGCCTACTGTGTTAGTTCTGTTATCACTGACACCAGCCATCCAACAACCTCTAACTTTAGCAGAGAACTTGTCTTTTAAATAACTCTTAGGCCATTCACTCTGCTGTGTGCACATGTCTGTGTGCTGGTTTGCCATTTAGTATTGACCTGATACAGTGCATTTTCTTCAGCCTTAGAGAATTTCAGATTTTATACATGCTCTGGTTGTTAAATACCAGGTCTTTTTTCCTTAGTGCTCTAAAAGTATTGTGGAACAATTGAGGAGCTATAGTTGGTTTAAAGCTGCATTATCTTTAAAACAACAACAACAACAAAGAAGAGTGCTTTACCCATGGCTCTTCTTTTCCGTGATTTTTGATTACCACGTATCTCACCACAAAGATGATTTATTCACAGTGACTTTTACTCTTCCATCAACCCTATAGTCTATGAGTATTTAGGTAAGGATAAGTTTACTGACTGAGGTTTCCATTTATTTCTCTAAGTATGGTGGTATTATATTATCCTTCACTTTTCCTCATCCTTCCCCCTGCCCCCACTTTTGTTGTTGTTGTTGTTTTTAACTAAATTAGCACGAAGCCTGCAACCATGGGCACCTGAAGGTAGTGGAATTGCTGCTCCAGCATAAGGCATTGGTGAACACCACTGGCTACCAGAATGACTCACCACTTCATGATGCAGCCAGGAATGGGCACGTGGATATAGTCAGGTTGTTATTGTCCTGTGGAGCCTCCCGGAATGCGGTGTAAGTAGTCCTCTTAAAAATTGTTTTTAAATTGACTTGTATTCCCAAATCAAGGTACATGATGAAGCAAAGACTGTTCTACCCAAGTTGATGTTTTCCTCTTTTTTCTAAAAGTAGAGTTAGATGTGACCATTAGGTTCCATATTTCAAATCAGCATGTGTGCTCTTTTTCTTGATGAGACTTTACATACTGGAGATTTGCTATATTTTTTCAGAAACAGTTGCCAATAGTTTCCATTTTGGAAACTTTATTTTATGAGCAAATTCTCTTAGTGTTTATATTCTGTAGATTGATTCATGCTTATTTATAAAAATTTATAGACTTAATTATTTTTTTGTGCTCTCAGATTCATTAGAATTAGTTTAAATATTTCATTTCTTCATGCCTTTTTCTGCATATTTAGTATAACAACAGTTAAAATATATAAGATTTCAGATATTAGGCAAGTGCAGTAGAATTATTTCCTAGATTTTTCACATTATTCAAATGAGGCTCTGAGTAAATTGTTTTGCAGTGTCAGGGCACAGAGGCACATTAGTGAATGCTGGCGGCTGCATTTTAAAATTGCTATTGTCAAGAGTATCACAAGCAAATGCCGTATGTAGATTTTATATCTTTAATCTGTAACTTGGCTCATGTCTCCCTATATATTATTTTACTCTTTTCAGTTAATTAGGTAGTTGAAATGAAAATGTCAGAATTGCCTCTCTGTGCCCCAGTTGCTTCTATAGGTTTTGAAAGAGCACACAAAAGTCAGGTTTACCCAGTTTACAGAGGAAAATAAGAATTGGAAAATATAAAGCTTCTAAGTTGTAATATTTTATAGGTAACAATTTAACATAATTGAAAAACAAAATAATAATGCAAGAATGTACCATACCTTAGTGCTGTTAATTTCAGTAAGTGTGTCTAATCTCCTTTATTTCTTTTCACAAGTCATAAGATAGTTGGGGGTTGGGGCATACTCAAGGGATATATATATATACATTTACTTTATATTATATATATATATA
>NW_026000005.1:32478581-32584443 GCF_001458135.2 Marmota marmota marmota | reverse complement strand
TCTATATTATATATATATATATATATATATATATATATATATATATATATTACATACATATATATATTTACTTTTTCTCTGTGTGTGTGTGTGTGTGTGTGTATACACATGAATCTAATAGAGATATCTATGTCTATATAAGGACCTAACAGATTTGACCCCCCTGAGGGTGTAGCAAGCCATTTGATAAAGCAAATGGTTTCTTGAGTCAGGTGAAACTGAATAGTTTCCATCCTGGGGTTCTTAAATCAGCCATGACTACTATAATGAATGGAGCACTGGTCAGGGTGTTAGGGAATCCAGCTTTTATTTGTGACTCCATTATTGACTTTATAGCCTCAGGCAGGTTAATTTCTATGCCTTGGTGTCCTCACCTATAAAACATGGATGATGCCTGCTGCTTTTCTATTTCTTCAAAGCATAGTGAGGATTAATGAGCCAAAACACAGAGCCTGTCTTTGTGGTTTGTACACCATGATTCTTCATTGTAGTGTGAGGACTTATTAATATACAAGGAGTGGGTATGAGACAGTGAATGAGCCTGCCTTCACAGGTGTCTTCTCAGAGAGGACAGGCACTTGTTTTAAATATGCTTACCTAAAGAAGTGACAGACTTAGGTTTATGTATAGCCCAGCACTGTCCAGTAGTCCTTTCTTTGGTGATGGAAATGTTTATATCAATGCTGGGCATTCAGTAGCCAGTAGCCATCTGTAGATATAGAACACTTGAAAATTAGCTATCGCTACTGAGAAACTGTACTTTAAAATGTATTTAATTTTTAATTAAATAGTTACATGTGATACAGTTGGGAAGAGGGGTTTATTTAACAAAAGAGAATAGGATTGATACTGGATAAAAAGGTCTCAGTCAAAAGTCAGATGCAGTTGTTAATGTAGTTCTTAGGCATAATAGTATGGTCTCTGTTTCTGAACATTGTTATATATTTTGTAGACTATTGATTATCATTCTGAAATACTGTCCCTGTGGTTTTTTGCTTTTTGTTTGATAGTTCTTGTTCACCTAATTGATCTTACCAGTATCCTGCTGGCCTCCTCCTTTTCAGATTGTTTTTCTTTAATTCATTACCCATTCTGCTGCCTGAGTATTTTCAAAAAATACAAGTTCTGTCAGATTAAGTATTTGCTTAAAACTCTTCACTTCCTCCCTCATAATGTTTTTAAAATAAACTTTAAACTCCAAAGTATGATTTTTAAGACCCTGTGTGGTCTGGCACTACTTACCTCTTCAACCTTGTCTGTGTTACCACTGAACCTCTGGTCCCCCTTTCCTATAAGAATTTTTTTTCACTAGCCTTTCTGAATTTTTATTTCCTTAAAATGTGCCAGGCTATTGTGGAAAAACGAACAAACAAAAAAAGCCTTTACATATGCTTTTAGTTTTTCCTCTGGAGTATTCATTTTGGTAATCAATTTCTCATTCTTTTGAGTTTCATCTCAGCACTTCCTTTTGGTTGCTTTTCCTGATTCCTCATGTTTGTCTATAGTGGTTCTCCCTGGTCACACAGTTTAAGTGCTGGTGTGTTTACTTTATATTATCTTCTTTTTAGATTGCATGTTTTATGGATCAGGGATCATGTTTGCCCTTCCAGGCTCAGCCAAATGCCTAATATAGTCTATACATACAATTATGTGTGGAGAGAATCATTAAGTGTTTGAACAAATGGAAATGTGGTATACTTTTTCCTCTTTTGATAAAAAGTCAGATAAGAGAGAAATTGCCTCCTTTTGCTACCAGCTTTACTGTAAGTGTGACAAGTATGTTGAAAACCAAGTTTCTATAAGTAATACTCTTTTTTTTATAGTAAAGGATATGGTTCCTGGTGCTTGTTTGAATAAATATCATGTGTTCCCAGGGAGAATTCTTCCTCTCTTGCCCTTCTGGCATTATGGTATGTTATCTTTTGGGGATTGTGACTGCCCAAGGCAATTCTTGTAGTATTACAACTTTTAAGGCCATTTTATCCCCCTCTCCAATTTGCCAGTGCTCTCAAGTTTAAAAAATATTGTACTAGGATTTTGGTTGAAATTGAGTAGGAATATAGATTGCAGTGGATTATTAAGGTTACTTTTTCATTCAAGACCCTGGTATGTTTTAAGTCTTCTGTTTCATATATCTTACAAAGTTTTTAATCTTTTGTGTATGTGTGTGTGTGTGTGTGTGTGTATACAGATACACATAACTATTTTTTGAGGTTATTTTAGGTATTTGGTTCTTTTGATGACCTAGTTAATTTAATGCTTTATTAATAAATATAACTTACTCCTGATATATAGGAAAACTATTGATTTTAGTCCCCTTCTTTACTATCCAGCCAACACCTTAAATATTAAGAATATCATTATGATTTATTAATTTTCATTTCTTACTACAATTGTCCAAGCATATAGAAGAATTATTGTAAAATAATGGCGATAGCTTGTTTGCTTTGTCCTTTATAAATTCTGACTGTAGGTTTACAATCAATTTGACATTGATATTATAAATATTGATGTTTTTTATTGTCCTGTGGAAGCTTCCTTCTAGTTGTTTACCATTATTTTAATAAGTCTGTATTTTATTAAATGACTTTCATATTATATGAAATGATCCTGTACTTTTTGTCTAGTGATGTCACAAATACATGAGACCCCATCTCATATATTTAATGTTGAACCATTCTTGAATTCTTAAGATAAACTTGGTGTGGTATATTGTTGTTATTCTTATTCTTATCATCATAACTATTCTTTTTTTTCTCTTTTCCCTTTTTTGAGGCCTGTCCTCGTTATGTTGCTGAGACTAGCTTCAGATTCCTAGTTGCCGAGCCTGGCTTCAAACTCTTAGGCTCAACTCTTCTCCTGCCTCAGCCTTCTCAGTAGCTGGGACTGTATGCATGTACCATGGCACACAGCTTCTTCAAACAAATATTTATTGTCAGTTCACTAGGAGTTTCGCATAATTATAAGTTAGAATAGTTTGAGATTTTTCATGTTTTGCATTTAGATTTTGATATCAAAATTATACTCTTAGTTTTTTAAAAGTAATCAGAATGCTTCCAGTCTTTTTTCTTCTGGATCATGAATAGAGTATCTTGCAGAAATAAGCTTGTACCCTGAGGTGGTACAACATTATCTATTTTGATAACTTACATATTATATGATTTTTAGAGATCTCTCCAATTTTGTTATTAGTGGTATTACTCTGAAATACCAATTAACTAATAGAGGAATCAGGCATTAAAGAGAAGATGGACTTTTATTTATCCCACTAAGTTTATGCTTACATAATTCCTGTGGGACTATAAAAACAAACTGCCTGTTTTGCAGTTTTATCTGAGGCTATGATTTTTCAGGAGGATGCCCAAGAAGATTATTGTACTGGTGGTTAGCACTGAACACAGCAATGAGACAGGGTCTGTAAGGAAATACCATCCCTGTTTTATTTCCCACATGTATAATGTTGACATCACAAACCCTTAAAACTTGAAATCTTTCTTTATGTATTTTTTAATCAGATGCTGTGGTAGTCTTTTTGTATACTGAATGCTAAAACAATATTGTTTCTGTTTTCACATATTTCAGGGCTCTGTAGCTAAAATATTTTTTGATTTTTGTTACACCAAATATATAAGGAAGCAGTAGTTCTGCTGAAAGCATGTTTGATAAAAGGACCATATCCTCACACATATGCAGATTTTACTCAGTATTTGGTACATGGTCTTCTTTTAACTAACAATGGGGATACATTCTGAGAAATGGCCTTGTTAAGTGATTTCATTGTTGTGTGAGCATCCTGTCCTACATAAACTAAGATGGCTGTGACATCATTAGGCAGTATAATCTCACAGGACCAGTGTTATATATGTGGTCATTTGTTGATCAAAATGGCATTATGTAGTGCATTTCTGTATTTTCGTTGAACTTTACAACTTTTCTGCTGCTATATGAATTTTAGTATGAATTATTTCAGTTAGAGGTAAACCAAACTATAGGAGTAAAATTTTTGTAATATAGTTCTGGGGGAGAGAGAGGGAAAAAAAAAAATAAAGACAAAATCCAACCTTGAGTTATTTTAGATGTCTTTAGGAGAGAGAAAAACTTGTTAGAAGAGGACTGGGGGAGCCAGATTAGAAAATTTTAAGGTTCTGGAATTAGATTGTAATGAGTGATGCCCAGACCACATGACCCTAATAGTGGAGGCAGTGCTTAAGAACTGTCTTTTCAGTAGTGTTTTATAAAATGTAAATATAGCTGAGAACCTTTTTGTAGCCCAGAAAGTGGGGAGAGTCAACAGCTCAGTAATATATTTAGGTAACTGTTAACGGAAGACCAGATATTAAATAAAAAAAAAAAAAGAAAGAATGGAATATTATCACTGCAAAGCTAATTGAATTAAAAAACTTCTTGAATATAGGGAGGAAATTTTGAATCTTATAAGGCATGATATCCAAGAATTAACCATATATAGCACAAATTAAAAATATAGTCAACACTCTTTATTTGCCATCTTCATTATGTAATTTATAGGTTCTCAGTGATGTCTTCCCAGCCCAGTTTTTTCCCTTAGAGGCTATGCTCGGATGATGAATATTTTTATTGCAAGGTTTTGGGGCCCTGAGTCGTTATGGACGGAATGACCATGCAATAGAAAGTCATGTCTTTATTTCAGATTTTATCTTTTTTTTTAAATTAATTTGAACATTTTTCCATCTTACTGTGAAGTCACATTTTAATAGCTTTTAATGTATTTTCAGCTTTTGTTATGTAAACTTTTTAAATAATGCTAATTCATTTAACTCTGAATTTACTTGTTTGTTGCTCAAGTAATTTACCTTTCTGAGCTAAGAATTCATTGTCCAAGAGGAAAGATTAGTTCTATTTTAATCTCAGATATTGAGAAAAATTTTTATATCTTTTATAATATTTATTATCTGGGAATTTTTGTATTGTTAACTGTTCAAAATCTTGTTGGCCATCCGTCTGCCCCACTTCTTTATGTATATCCCAGTGCAAACCCAGGACTAAAGTTCTCACCTTGTGGAAAATATCAAATGCTTTTTTTTATTATTTATTTAAATAATAGCTATGTAGGATTTAGAATTTGGTATTTGGTCTGCTATTAACAGACTTTTCCTTGGCAGAACATTGAATTCTTAGCTAGAAAATATTATATGGATCATTGGACCTATTAATTGTCTTCCTGTGCTAGTTAATTCTCTAAAAGTGAAATCACCTACAACAAGGATAATTTATGTTTTACAGCTTTAAGAAAACATGTTAACTTTTTTCAATGATTGTACTTTTTTCTGTTCACAATAGGCAAAATGACTTGAAAAATTAAATCTTTGTATTTGCAATTTTGTACTTGTTAATAAAGGATTTCATTTATGGACCATGTTGGCTTTCTGTCATGGGTGACGGGTTTAGCATTAGTAAAAATGCCTTTTTTGTATTTGCTTTTGCAGATTGGATGATCTGTGTGTTTGAGTACAAGTTTAAATTTGTACTTCTCCCTTTTTACTTGTGGTGTTTTTCACTCAGTGCACAGTTGCAAGCAGTTTCTACTGTGTCATTCCTGTAGGGAAAAGGACATTGAAGGGTTTTACCTGCATTGTGAACTTTGCCCTTGGGGTGAAATTGAAACATTAAACAATTCAGCTTAACCCTTCCTTTCCATCAGTCTTGGTGATCAGAAAGAATCCTGTTAGGAAAAGGATTTTCATTTACCTCCTTACACTCTTTAGATTTTACCAAACAGAAAATGAAAATCTATTCTCATTGTAATATTCAGAACACATGCTTCTTTACTTTTCCCTTACTAAACTTGCAAATTATCATTATAAATCCTCCATGAAGTATATCGTAAAATCGAGGGAAATGATATACTTCAGATATAACTTACTATGTTCTCTTACTTTCCTTTTTAATCTGTCTTCTGAAAATGCACTTTGACAATGTTAAGGCAGTTACTCAGACAATATGTCTGGCAAGCACTGTTTTAAGTGGTTTTGATGTATTAATTCATTTCATCCTTGTAAGTTTAGAAAATAGGCTATATTATTATTTCCATTTTACAGATGAAGAAACAGAGGCACAAGAGACTTAAATGATTTATCTAAGGTCACATAGCTTTTGATTGGCAGAGCTGGAATTTAAGTTTAGGCAGTCGGGTTCTACAACCCCTGCACTTAACCAGCGTACTCTGTTAGTGCCATCTCTCCTGTTTATGGCTGCTTAGGAAACTGTTCTGAGGTGGAAGTTCAGTTCTTGAACACCACCCCTTTGTTTTTACATAATGTGGCTGCAGCTTACACTCCAGAACGCCTCTTTACCCATCACCCCATTCATTCCCTGTGGTGCTTGTCTTACTCTCTTTCTTCACTTTCTCTTTTCTTATCTTCTGTTTCTGATTTACTGTGCTACCTTGCTTAAAGGCCTTCACATACACTTTTCTATTCTTATTCTACCTTCTCTTCATTCCCTTTTCAGGCCTTGGAACCTTTACCAGATTGCAAAGTCCCTTCTGTTTGCTTTTCTCTATTTTGCCCATTGAGCTTTGTGAAGGTAGAATAACCTTTTATCTCATTGGTTCTTTAGAGCCTAGAAGAGTTCTTGGTACATTAAAAAAAAAAAAAAGCTATTGAAATCGAATGCATGAATATTTTCCAAGCTGATTACAGACCATATGTAAAGAAGTGGAATAGATAAGAGTCCTGAGGTTGTAAAAATTACTTACAATTGAAAGACAGTGGATGGACAGCATTGAATCTTACTGGAAAGAACAAGAGCATGTTATCTTAGTCTAGTCATTGGAAACTGTTCTTCTTTATTTTCCTGTCTATAAAATAAGGGGCTCCTACTGTGATGTAAAGTCTCTTCAGTGTAACACTGTATCTTGTGAATCAGTGCATGCTGAGAAGTTTACATCAAATTGCTCTCTGGACAACAATGGTTTGTTCTGTGATGGCTGTGATTATTATAGATTAGAGTATATATATATGTATTAAAATTAATTTTTAAAGTGTCATGTTTTCTGCTTTATTAAATTATTTGTCATGCAGCATAGTTTTCCTTCTAATGGATCTAAATGCCTATGCTGTGTTATCTAATTTTGTATTTGTTTATACAGACTATAGAGCCTATAATAGCTATAGTAAATGATTTATATTTGCATGTGAAAGCATCTCACCTGTAGTGATTAATGATTAGGAAACCATGTTTTAAAATGTGAATATGAATACAGAAAACGAGAGTTGTGGAAAAATTCAAATATGAGTTAAAACATATTCAATTAAAAATACTCTGTGTAATGATTTGGTGTCATATTGAAATTTCACATCTTTCTTCATTGAATTCAGTAGCTTTTGATACTGGATCCATGTGCCTAATGTGAGTTCTGAGTCATTTATTTTCATTAACATTGTGTATCATTAAGGATGTTAAAACAATTATTCCACCAGTACATTCATTTTGTTAAGAATCAAGTCACACATTTTATTTACTTAGACCCATCTGCATTTATTTTACCAGTAATATATTTGGTCTGCGGCCTGTGGATTATACAGACAATGAAAATATGAAATCATTATTGCTGCTACCAGAGAAGAATGAATCATCCTCAACTAGCCATTGCTCAGTTGTAAGTATAGATTTAGCTTTGGGACATTTATATCTTTTATTGAAATTGGTTATGAAAGGAACATAATGGAAAAATTTCCAGTTAGCAAATGGCTTTCATTCACCAAACAATTATTGAGCACTTCCTTAGTATTAGCTACGGTGGATTCAGAGACAATCAGAGTAAGACTATCAAGAAATATTTATTGAACATTCTCTGTACTTAAGGCAGCGTTCATACAACAATGAATATGACTGATACAACCCTTACTTCAAAGAACTTGCCTGCTAGTGAGAAGCAGAAAAGAGACAGATTGAATAGATAAGTTCAGGGGACTTACTTGCTAGTGTGAGATAGAGAAGAAAGATAGACTGTGAATGTGTAAATATTGTAAGTATTATGGGGAAGGGAATCTGTAGTAATGTACACCAATTTTATATCAAACAGTAGGTTGTAGGATATGTGATTTTGGAGCTAAGGAGAGAGGTACAAGTGACAAAGATACAAGAGATAAAGTAGAAAGAACGCCTTTTCCTTAGGAACCCACAACTAAGTAGGGAATACAGATATAAAAATTTTACTACACATTGTAATAAATTTATAATAGAAGCACTAAAAATGTACAATAGAATCATAGAGAACGTAAAAGAAAACTTCAGAAGGGTTCAGGAAGAACTTCAGAGAGAAGATGACAGAAGTTGTCTCAGTCTTCAAGGTAAGAGTTTTAGCAGGCTATCTGTTAGAATGCTGTTAGATACAAATATTAGAAAAACTTTACACAAATGATTAAAGTTTTTAATTTATTATCTTAAAGGTGATCCCACCATAGGCTAGCTCTGCATTGTTTTACACAGCAGTTAAGGACTGTACCAAGGACCCAAATTCTTTCTATTTGCTTTGCCATCCTGTATTTGTAAGCTGTGTCCCTTTAGTGGTCATAGGATCATCGCCACAATTTCAGATGTGACAGTGGCCACCTGTAAAAGAGTCACTAAAACTTTTCCCAGGGATCTTGTTGTTAATTTCCCCAGTGTCTGATTTGTCAGAACCAGTACTAAATTTGTTTTGACATACCTTGGGCTTGGAAATAGGGTCAGATCTTAAAAGGTCCATACCTGGACTTTTGGTAGTATGGAAGCAGTGAGGAATGGGTTTTGTCTGGACAACAACGTTGTTCACTTTTATTAGTCTTAACATCGTGAAGAAAGCAGTTCAATTTTAAAGAGCAACTGCTAGGAGGAAAGGAGACATAAAGAACCTTAGAAATTCAAGGCACTGTACAGTGTAGGGTGAGAGGAACTGAGGTTTGTTAAAGTGGAATTTGGGCTAAAGAACTGGGTTGGGATCAGCCTGTGAAAGGCCTTGAATTTCTTGATAGGGACTTTATACTTACTGGGGACCTTTAATGTGTTTAACTGGAATGGGGTGGTCTGGAGGACCCAGTTTTGAGAAGGAAGAGATTGAGGCTGACAGAGAGACTATTGTGGTAGAGTTCAGGTGTGAAATGGTGAAGCCTGGAATTGAGGGTGGTGGTAATGATGTGGAGATGGAGAAAAGAAGGAGTTTGAGAGAGAAAGAAAGAGTTGGTGGACTTGCTGTATCTTGGTAACTGCTCAGATGAGGGAAGGGGATAAACTGAAGGAAACACCATTCCCAGGAGATTTCCTGTCTAGGAAGGGCAATGGATTAGTGATTGATGCCTTGTTGAAGTTACAGAGATAGCTGAGGTAGTTACAATTTGATGTGGTCATAGGTTCCATCACAGGCTAGTTTCTTTTATAGTTGCAAGCTCTTTATCTTCTGCTTTAGACTGCAACCTTATACATGTGCTCCAAATTATAGTTTTGGAAATGAGCTAGAAGAGAACCTAGAAGTCAGCAGTTTAATTTATTCCTTTTACAAATGAGAAAACTGAGACCTAGAGAGGTGTTGCTTTGCCCGGGGTTATTAACCAGACATTAAAAAAAAATATTTCTTAATGGACCAGTTAGAACTCAAATTTCTTAAGTCTTAGGTCAGTTCTCATTCAGTTCCACCATACTTAATAACTACTTAATGCTACTTATTTTATTCATTTATACTTGAACTCTCCTGGCAGAACACAGCATATCAAAGTTGTCATTTGTCAGTGTTCCTTTTATGTAAAAGCTGAAGAAGGATCATATTAAATGTGTCAGAAATAAAGATATCTTTATGGTATTCTTGGAGTCTGAGGATGGCAATGCCTTCAGAAAATAAGGATTTTTATTATTGAATATGAGAAATCTGTACTGTCATGTGGATATGGCCTGTGAGTATCATTTACTGTCTTAGTGGTTGATAACGAGGCTGAAGAAAAACCATTACCTGATCACGAGTGTCAGTTGAAAGCATAGCTTCTTTATGTAGAACCCTTAAGATGTGAACTCTGGGATCTGCTGCCCCCAGGCATTTTCTGCTCACCTTTTTAAGCCATATGGGCTGCCTTTGAGTCCACCAACTATGTTCTCTGTCAGGTCTTTAGCACTAGTTGTTTTCTTTGCCAGGAACAGATGTGGGGAGCCAGATGTTCATGTGACCTATTTCCTCATTTCCTTCCAGTCTGACTGTGCCACTCCCTGTGAAAGAGCACCTCCCAAGGTTGCTCACCAGCTCCCTCTGTATTGTCATACCACAGATTATCTGGTATCAGATGTTTTTACTGAATTGTTTTTTTTCCCCCTGCTCCAACTAGAATATAAACTCTGTGAGGGCAGGGACTGACTATCTTATTTACTATATTAACTCTGGCATTGAAAACAGTTTCTGGCATATATTAAGGGCTTAATAAGTATTTATTGACTGTGTGCAGGAGCACTGTAGTGCCCTGTTAGAGGCATGCTTGTCCCTAAAATGAGCACAAGTGCTTGGTGGCTGGGTCTGGAATCCTTTCCAAGAAGCTGCTTCAGGGAATATCAGGTGAAGGGAAGGGTTGATAAGTATTAGTTAATGACTATTTGAAGGCATTGCTTTGAATCTGAGAAATATTCTCTGATCTTAAAGACCAACAAAACTGCAGGCCATGTTCATTTGGGGATTTCTCTGCCCATGATCCCTTTTGAGCATCACATTTATTTTTTTATTCTTTCCAGATTTTTAACTCCATTTTTATAAACTCATCACTAATAATAATTATCTGAGAAAAGTACCACATTGAATTATTATTTGAGTAAGAGTGAGTTTAATGCCGCTGAACAAAATGTCTAATTTCTATAAAATCAGGGTATTGAGCTCTTGGATTATTTCTTGAACCTCTTTGGAGCCTCCTGGTTCTGAGACCCTTTCTTATTCAAATAGAATCCCCAGCCCCCATGCTCAGTCCCTCCCTAAGTCAAATGTGTGCTTTGGCAGCTGTTTGCTTTATATTTTATTATAGCATTCCTTCACTATGAGAAATTAGTTTCAGTTTCCGTTTTTTATGGAAATTTTAAAAACTATGATGGGAAAATGCTTGACCCACTTTGGTAGTTTTCTTGGTACAGATAGTATAACATGCTATATTTAGATATGATATCTTTCCACTTTTGTGTTTTGTGCAGTGAACTAATTTAGCTGAAATAGAGTTATATAAGTTGAAGAGTAATGTATTCTATTTAGAGCTAGTTTTATGGCACTTATTTGCCTAACTCAAGATTTTTTGACATACTGTTTTTTAATATTATCATCATATAGTAATTGAACAATTATAGAGTATATTGAGTGTACTGAACATTCTCATGTTATAGAGTGTTTACAGTGTTTAGTTATGTTTACATCGTTTTGTAATTTAGTGACTAGGAAAAATGCTTATAGAAATGTGATTGTAAATTGGTGTGGAATATGTACCATGCCCAGTAAAACTGTTGCTATTGGAATTTGCAATGAATAAGTAAGTATGCTAGTTGAACTTTTAAGTACTGAATACTATTATTTTTAAAACAAAATCTAGGAAAGGCAGCAGAGCACAACAGACACTAGGATGGCAATTTGTAAATCAATGGATGTGTAACTGATGTGATTCTGCAAGCTGTGTATGGGGTGAAGGTGGGAGTTCATAACCCACTTGAATCAAAGTGTCGAATATGATATGTCAAGAAATTTGTAATGTTTTGAACAACCCACAATAAAAAATTTAAAAAAAAAAATAAATAAATAAATAAATAAAACAAAATCTATGCAAATCTTTTAAAAAATGACTTATATGCTTGCTTCATACATAGTAGAATCTCATTTAATCTTTTTTGAGGGAATGAATAATGAATTATTGAAATTAGCCTATTTATAGATGTAGCCAACGACTTAAGTATAATATGAATTATAATTGTTGTGCTGTGTGAAGTGAATACTGACTTTCTCCCAGCTCTGTGGGCTTGTGCCTTCATCATTCTTCTCATGTACTTCAGAGCTCTGGAAAGCCCAGATGCCCAGTATACATACATACACAAAGGGCCCTGTGGCTCATGTTTGAAAAGGACAGTATTGCATTTGGCATTTTATCCTTTAATACAGCAGTACTGATTTAACTTTTCTTCTTCACTGGATTATTATTTCTGTTTCATCAGGTAGCTTTTGGAAATTCATTCTAATTCTATTTATTAAATTTCTATTAGCTGTTCTTTAGCCACTTTGTCATTGTTTCTTTGCATCTTCCATTTCTAATCTTTAATGACATACATTGATGTCTTCTCTTTATTTTTGTATCTTTTTGTCTCCTAAACTCTAAATATAATTGTTAAAATAAAAGTGTAAGTCTTTGTTAGAGTACTACTTCCTCTCTCATGAGTGACATGGACTTCTCACTGTTATGGATCCAATCTCCTAACTTGAATTCTTTTTTCTATTTTCATTTTTCCTTAGCTTTAATAAACATTTGTCTTCTTTGAGGCCATAAAGCTTCAGTATTCTTTGACTTTACAGATAATCTCAATTTCAACTAAATTGAACAAGCTGAGTTTAACTCTGTTGAATAATTGGAGGAGGCAAAGAGAATTGATCATTTTAATTGATACTTTGGGTTTACCAGTGACAGACTAAAATTTTAAACCCTACAGAGATCTGGTTTGACAACAAGGAAGAACAATGTCCTGGGTAAAGAGAGCTAGCCCAATTTATGTTTTCTTGGGAGGAAAATAAAGGAACAGAGAAATAGTTACTCAAATATGTTGAGCATCAGGGACGTGAGTGTAGGTTCAGTAGACGTTATTGGGAATTATTAAATAGAGTAAGTGAAGTAATGAAATTCAGTCTTTTATCAGGTGACATCCTGTTGAATGTCTCTCTCTTTCTAAATTTTACTGCTGTGGTATTTCCTTTTTCACTAACAGGTGAATACTGGGCAGCGTAGAGATGGACCACTTGTGCTTATAGGCAGTGGACTTTCTTCAGAACAACAGAAAATGCTCAGTGAACTTGCAAAAATTCTTAAGGCTAAAAAATGTGCTGAGTTTGACAGTACAGGTGAGGATTTTGATTTTATTTTTGGCAGAAAAAAATTTTAAATAGGTAATCACTTTGGAAAATTAACTTGGTTAACTTTGATATGCTTTAATCATTGCGATATATACTTCGTATCTTGTAACAACCTAAAATGTTTTTGTAGTAATAAACTACTTACAGGTTTATTGTTACTACAAAATGTGAAGTTTGAAACCTTATACATGTTTTAGGACAGTATGTCAGAAGAACAAATTTATGGGTTTGCCAGTAACATTAGAATGCTATGTAATGCAGTAATTCCTCAGTTATAATTTGAATATAACAGAAAATTTGCATTTGCTAATGTGACTTCAACTTTACTATTGGTAAACTATTGATCTAATTTTTCATGTTGATGGTCAGATTAGAGAATGATATAAAAAGTCCTTTATTTGTGTATAAAAATTGTGACCTTTGAAGAAAGTTCAGGTATAAGTTAATAAAATGTACCAACTGGTTATTTTTTTAAAGGATATTAATTACTTTGGTTTATATCTCTGTTTTTCTTACTACTATATTTATGTTTTAGTAACTCATGTCATTGTACCTGGTGATGAAGTTCAGAGTACTCTGAAGTGTATGCTTGGAATTCTTAATGGATGCTGGATTCTAAAGTTTGAATGTAAGTATTGGATTTGGGAGAATTGCAACATGCATGAACTAATGTAGTTTACTTTTCAAAGTGCATTATTAATGTGCCTAATTATTTAAGGAACATATGCTAATTTTCTTACCTCTTGTTAGTCTCTGTATTTTGAAAAAGCTTCTGATATTAATGCTATTATGTATATATTTTTAATAAAATGTCCACAAATATATTCTGATTTTCAAGTCTTTTTTTCTATAATACCAACTATTTATTTTAGTAAGGAGTAATGGAGTACATTGTAGACTTTCCATATTACTGTTAAATGATGTATTTAACTTAACATACTCCTGTTTTAAATATACTGCGTAAGAGGTCTATGAAATGAAAGTAGTTTATTGCTTTCCCTTTAAGATTTCTAAAATATTACCTACCTTACTCTTTTTTGTTCTCTTAGTTTTAATTCATCATTTTTAGGTAGCTGTTGAGAAATTTAGACTGCATTGTACTACCAGGTCGGGGGTAAATACATGAGGTGTTACCTGAACCTCCACTGAAAATATGGCCCTCTTTCCTTGTTACTGTCAGTCAAACATCAGTACTTCTAAGCTGCCTTCCATCTCTCCTGCTGTCACATGTATGCTTTTTTTAATCTTGCATTCATGTAGGACTTTAAAAAAAAATGAAACCTCATACTTGGTTATTTTCTACTCCTCAGTAGCTAAGTATCTACCTTTGATGTAATAGCTGAAGTAGGACAGTGGATTAACCTACCTTTGTTAATAAATTGTTTAGAAAAGATTAGTGGTTGCAAAAGAATACCATGGGAAGTCTTGTGATTATACAGATTAGGGTTCTGATAATAGTGATGTTTATGGTACAAGCCTGCACGTGTGATAAAGTGTCATAGTTACATGCACACACACAGTAGTGCATATGTAGTTGCTGTGAATTGTGTTGATGTAGGGTTGTTGATAGCGCTAGAGTTGTTGGAGGGAAGGTAGCTTGGAACTTCTCTGTGTGCTTCTTTGTAACCTCCTTTGACTAATTATTTCAAAATAAAAAGTTAAAGAATAATGGATATAATTAGTGAAACTTTTTTTCTAAGAAGTAAATAGTGTAATAAAATTCATTTAAAAAAACATTGTTTTATGGCTTTGTTCTTTGAAGACTTCATGGTATAATGCTTAATTTATCAAGATTTTAAAAACTTTTTTAAAAAAATTATTTATTTATTTTTGGTACCCAGGATTGAACCCAGGGGCACTTTACCACAGAGCTACATTCCCAGTCCTCATTATTTTTTTTTTATTTCAAGACAGAGTTTTGCTGAATTTCTGAGGCTGACCTTGAACTTATGATCCTAGTGCCTCTCAGACTCCTGAGTCCCTGGGATTACAGGCGTGTGCTACCAAAGAACTTAATTATATTATTTAATCTGAGTTTGAAATTTTTTTGGTTTGTAAACGGTTTCCTTTGTGTTCATGTCCTTTTCAAATGAGGCTTCTACTTTCTCTTTTCTTCGTTGATGCTGTTTCCCACTGATGTGGTTGAACCCACCAAAGTGTCTTGTAACCTGCAATTCCATTCCATCTGTCCTCATTAGTCTCTGTTATTAATTCCTCCATGTTCTGACTAGTTTGAGAAATAAGTGATTGGACTAATTGATCATTTGCGTAGGGGAAAAAAAGGTTTCTTATTATGTCTCTTTACATTTGAACTTTCTTTTTTCTTCCAAATCTGTGGTCTTACTGAGCCTGAATGTTTAAAAAACTCACTTAAAATGGCACCATGACTATGTATTCTTTTCTCCTGTGCCAGAAACTTTGCCAGTACTTATAAGAAGAAATAGAGTTTCATAATGATAAAGTCTCAGTAGTAAAAAGGCCATGTGAAATTTTGAGTGTTAAGATGTTTTCCACTTTGAGTCTAGTTTTTGAGAATATGCTGAACGTTGGTATTTGGTTACATAAACAGGCTACACAATACATTTCTATAAAATCTACCTTCTTTTGGAGATGTGAGTTTTGTCACTTCATTGGCTTGGCCGTGTTATTTTCATAAAATTGCTAATGAACTCAAGCTGACCTAATATTTTGCTGTGTAGTGATTCTCACAGTACCGATTAACATCTTCTAATATCAATGATCTTTTTAGGATAGAGGGTAGTTGGAATATCTTACTGAAGTTCATATCCTTATATTTTCTAATATAAAGTCCAAAAGTGAAGTAGGCTGAAGGTTTGAGACAATTACTTTAAATAGTCACTGGGTTTATGAAAAGAAGGCAAAAACTCTCAAGTACCTTTTTTCTTATATATATATTTCTCACAGTTTCTATATTGTTCTTAGTGTCAAGCATCTCAATTTGGTCTGAAAAAGTGTTTCAGAGTTATTCAAACTATCTGAAAATCATTTAAATTAAAA
The DNA here is from genome assembly GCF_001458135.2 of Marmota marmota marmota. Taxonomy (NCBI): domain Eukaryota; kingdom Metazoa; phylum Chordata; class Mammalia; order Rodentia; family Sciuridae; genus Marmota; species Marmota marmota. The sequence continues at coordinate 32,568,341 of NW_026000005.1, read as the reverse complement.
GAAAAAGAAGTGGACCAAAACTTTCAAAATTAATTGTAAAGATGTATGACTTAATAAAAACTAGGTCTCGAGTTTGATTGTAGGCCCTAGCTTTGTTGGTAGGGAAACCTGTATTTTCCCATAAATCAAATAATTCAAGAGGAATTTTATTATCAATTTTTTTTCTTTAGATACTTGACTAATTTTACAAATTAACAAAGAATTATTCAAAACTGTTTGATCTAGTAGTTCAGAATTTAACTATTTTCTGTTTTGCCTTATTTTGTTAATAGCTCTTATTTTCCATATGTAAATATTTTATATATTATATATATATTGTGTGTGTGTGTGTGTGTGTGTGTGTATCTTAGAATGGCATAGTCAATAGACTTAGCAGGAAGATTCTGAGACTAGGCCCTCATTATACTGTTGTACCAGCCATTCTGTCTCATCATATTGTTTAACAGGTCTTTTACGGGATAGTTTTTATCTTATATTTTACAGAAACTATAAATAGGGAAAGATCCTTCATTATGATCATAATTGTTGGGGGGCTGGGGATATAGCTCAGGATAAAGCACCTACTTAGCATGTACAAGGTGTGGGTTCAGTCCCTAGAACCACCAAAAGAGGGAAAAAGAATATGTCAGATCTGTGGATAAGATTCTGCCTCTGTTCTAGTATGGATGCTAATTCCTCATAAGCTTCTAATAACTACCCTTGTAGAAGGTGAATTTTGGTAATTAAACAAATGACATGACTGAAAGAATAGAAATTACATAAATAAGATATTTTATAAATCTATTATGAATAATAAGTTGAAACTGCATACCAAAAAGTGCAAGCTACAACTTCAATAAGTATTTTTTACCCACCGGTTTCTTTAGTACACTATTTTCAACATTTCTCTGGCTTAATCTCTTTTAAAAAAATTGAATTCTGCGTCTTCTTTCTCACCTCATTGTGAAAGGCAAGCAGATGGCTGTCATCTTTAATGTTCTCCCTCTTCCCCTTTTCTCATCAAAGTTTAAATAAAATTGCAGCTGTGGAAGTTTTAAAAGTCTTAGCACCTAAAGGAGTTGCTAGGGGAATGTGCCAGACATTTTGCATTGGACTTGTGTCTGACCGAGGAAGGGCCGTTTTTTGTTTTTGTCTTTGTTAGCAATGGACCCTAACAGACAATCATTACATCACAGGATTATAACTAACCTCATAATCAGCTTAACAAATTCATTCTTTTCTGCTAAAGTGAGCTTCTTAAATGGATATTAAGAGTGTTTTGGAATTCTAAAGATAAATGTAATTTTTATTCAATAATGTTCGCTAATTATTAAAAAAAAAAGATAACAAAGTGTTCTATAAATTAAGATTGATGATGCAACTCCATGCTTCCAGAAGACCTCCACTAAAGATTCTCTAAGAATAAAAGAAAATTCTTTAACAGTCCTACTTTAAAAATTTTACCATAAACAAGTAATACAGGTAAAAGAAAAAGAAATGCTAGCATTGTTATTTCTAATAGCAAGAAGTAGGAAAATAACCTCAATATGAGAGAATTAAGATTCTGGAATGCTTAAAGGTATTCTCTGAGGGCTGGGTCTGTGGTTCAGTGGTAGAGTGCTTGCCTAGCACTGGTGAGTCACTGGTTTCCATCCTCAGCACCACATAAAAAACAAATAAATAAAAAGGTTAAATTTTTTCTTTATTTTTTTTAAAGTTATTCTCTGAGAAAAGTTTGTATTTTTATACAAGGAAAACAAAAGTATTTAAAAACAGGATTTTTAAAATTAAAAAACATAAAACCAATTATGTCTTTCTTACAGCATAAATTATGAATGCATGTAGGCAAAAGAAGAAAAGTATAGTAGGTTGGAACATTACTAAAAAGGCCCATTTGTTTTTAAGAGTTTTGAAAACAGTGTGTGCCTATTAGTTTAAATTCAAATTCTGTAAAAATAAGTTCAGAATTTCAAGTTCAAATATATTAGATAATATATTTTCTTTTTAGTCTTTCCCAGCAATTAATTGAATAGGTAAGGGCTTTGGTCTTTAAAAAGGAAAATTAGAACCTGCATCTGTGGATATCTACCACTTAATTAATATACCAGATCTTTTATACTTGTTAATGCAGGCCTAAAAATACATTTTCATATGATTTTACTAATCTAAGATTAGAAATTTATACTCAGAATTTTAATATAGCACCTCCAAAGAATCATGAACATAAGTTTTCAATTGTTGGAGTTTGGGACATTAGACTGAAGAGGTTGTCATTAGATTTTAATGACATCTTTAAACAGACAATTTTGGTATTATTTATTATATAAGGTATGAGAACTGATACTCAAGTTTTGCTTAAGAAAATTTTATAATAGTAATATATTTTTAGTGATACAATTTACTTCTTAGTATGCATTAAGTAAAATAAACTTAGCATATTATCTTAAAAGAAAATGTATTTTATATACTAAATATATGTACAAGTAGAATAGTAGCTTAAGAAGTAGCCCAAAATAAATAATTGTTCAATAGAATTTATATGGAATCACAAAATCTACTGATCCATGACTGTAATTTCTGTGATATTTCAAACTAGATGTTTATGATGGAGTGAATTGAACATTTAGCTTTTATTTTACAGTTTCAGCCTTCATTTTATTGTCTTCTGACACTGTGTTTTTTCAGGATTTTGTATACTGTGTTTATTTCTCTACTCATTTAGTTGGTACCCAATTTGTCAGAAATTGCAGTGATGGTATAGTTGTTCTTTCTGTTTTCGTCTTTGTTGTAGGTTTCTTCTTGTGATTTTCCTTTTTTCTAAACTTTATTGGTTTCATAGTTTACTTGGCTAAAAACCTAATGTAAAAACATTTGCAAAAAAAGAAATTATTTTATTTTACAACCCAGATATTGATTATGATTAGACTCTGAAGAGAAATTCCTGTTTATTTTACTTACATACTATTATTTTGAATGACATAAGTTCCTACTTTGGATTTAATGACATGTTTTATTAGGACTTTTGGTTTTGCCATGAAGTGATGTTTGATTAAATTTTTTTAAAGGACATTTGTTGTTATCCAAGAGTGATACTTAATTCTGATTACTGATGCTATCTCAGTTACAAATAACTGGCAGCTCCAAAACAACGACAATTTGTTAAAATATGGATTTATATACTGTTCTAGCCTTTGAAGAGAATGTGTACATTCTGTGACCTTCTATGTAGGGTTAATCCCTTCCTTTTGGATACTTGAAACAGATCTTTATTTTGAAGCTTTATTCCATCTTCATTTTATTCTCTGATCATATTGCATAGATGTGGATTCATGAGCTCCTTTTTCCTATTCCCTCTGCGTTGTATATTCCTTTTTGTTTTCCCCTTCTAAAACTAGAAGTAACCAGGCTTAATATAAACCCAGGAACATCATTAGTGATTCATACTGCTAAAATGGAAAATATGCCTTTATGAGGTAGGAGGCAGGAGTGGTTACTAGTGATAATAGAATAAACAAATACCTCTCTGTATAGTATAAGTTTCTTTTTTAAAAAATTGTACAGCCCTGAAATTTCTAAGTTACATTAATATGCAAATATTCTAGGCTTTGTGAAGGTAGCCAAAGCTGCCTTAATGAGTTTAAGTTAATGACTTTGAGTCAAGTAGTATGTTGGGTTTGTGTGTGTGTGTGTGTGTGTGTGTATGTGTGTGTGTGTATATATATATATATATATACACACACACACACACACACACACACACATACATTTAAAGTATTAAGATCCCAGGGTAAGGAAAGTTTACATGAAATGATGGATATGATCAGGAATAAATCTGGGCTAGAAGAATCTCTTCATTTCAGTAGCTAGGTTGTTGCTACTATTATTTGTTTTTCAGTCAAAATCTTTGAACATGTGAAGAGAAAGATGAAATAAAGCATACATTTTATAAAGATAATGGCTTTTTTGACACATTTTAAAGTATGTATCATTCTGGCATATGAAGAAATCTATCTTTTCATAAATAACATTACTTACTCATGTAGTCATTTCATTTTGGAAATCACTAGCTGAGACAGCTAACAAAAATGTGACCTTGCATTTGCTCCTTTTTTTTCCTTCAAAAGGGAGAATAAGAGTCTGTCTTTCTGACGAAATATTTTGGTAGCAGATGATGGAATAACTGTGTACTTCATTAAAACATTTATTACAAATATTAAATAGTTCAGTTTAGTTTCATAAGTATTTTAAATTGGTAGAAAATGATTTTGTTAGTTTTAAAATCTTATATAGAGAGATTAAAGATTATGATATTTACTATACCTTAGATGAGTTAATTATTAGGAATTTGTGAAAGTTCTCATATTTTGTTTTAAATGGAAATAGGTTAAGAATTCTTGTTACAGATTGCTTAGCTTTTACTGAGTTAATAAAACCTTAAAATAACCATTATTTAGGCCTGCTAAATATGTAGTGTTTGACTGGTAGATTCTTCCATTTCATTTGATATTAATGTGTCATCATTTAAACTGTTGACAGTTAATTTTAAAGCACCTCATTTTCTTTTTTTACTTACTTAGTAAATTAGTTCAGTTGGTTTACTTCAAAGGAGGTTCATTGGAAGTTGTATAGATTTGTGACTATGATAATGTCTACTGAGGAGTATGTCCTCATTCTGAAACCTGTAGGGTGTAAGTTAGAGTGGCAGCTTTGGCATCAGTCAAGTTAAATGAGCTCATTGATCCACAGAGGCAAAGCCAAGTGCATTATCCCTCTCACTGTACCATCCTTTCCCCCTCAAAGTAGTCAGCAGTTTTTGCCATTTTTGGCATACTTTTTGGCTAATCTCAAAAATAATTTTTATTTCTATTAAGTACTTATGTGATTTATCTTAAGAAAAGTTATAGTTCCTTGGATGCTTTGTTTTTTATGACTGAGAATAAAGATTTAAGGAAAAAAATGGCTCAGGAGTTGGAGGATATGAGTTTTCTTTTCAGTTGTTTTACTGGGAAAGCTGCTTAAATCTTTTATGATTTATGGAATCTATTTGATCCCTGTAGGCATCCGAGTTGCAACCCTTGGACTAGATGTCACTCTCACCTTTCAAAAAATTTTTAAGATTTTCTGTGCTATGACAGCAGCTCTACCAAAATACTTTGTCACCATTCAAACATGTTGCTTTAGACCTAGGAAATAGTTTCTTAGTTTTTAGGGGGGAAAGAAAGAACTATTTTTTTTTTCATCCATCTTTAGTTGCTACTAGGTAGCATAAGAAGTTGACAGATTGTTACTTATAGTAAAATAGTATCAGCAGAGTTTTTTGGTTTAGTAAATATAACTAGAGTACTGGATTTTTCTGACCTTACAGAAAATTTTCAACTGCCACAGAGCTGACATTTGTATGAATGCAGGCATACTCACACTATAAAAGTAGCAGTGCCTTCCCATTGGAAGTGCCACGTGGCTCTCTTGATGTATGCCATTTTATTTCTCTTGCTGCCATACAACCAAACTCTAATGTCTGTTCAGGCTACATTCTTTTGACTGGCTGGTGGCACACATTGTTAGGATCAGTTGATACCATTTTAATGTGTTAATTGTGATAGTTTAAATAACCAGCCAGATGAACACATAAAATGGATAAGCAACCAGCATAGGTACAAACCACTTCCTTATTTCTGTAATTAGATATTAGCTACTTCTGATATAGTAGGTATCAGAGCAGCATTTAGTGTTTGGTCCTTGGCTCTGTGTGCTGGTGTACTCATTCACCTAAAGAAACTGTTGCAGATACTCTGTAAATATCCTTAGGAAGGACATTTAGGAAGGGGACTGCATTCCAAAATGATTTAAAAAAAAAAAAGAAGAAATGAAAATTATTATCACATGTAAAATAATGAGTTTAAGTTAATGATTTTACTACACTGGTAGTACCTTTTGGATTGGTATTTAGTATAGGAACAGTATATGATGTAATGCCATTGAGCACACTGGCAGTGTTTCTAGGATGGTATTTTGACCTTGTTAAAATTTTCATTTTGAGTTTCATTTTCAATATGTGCTAGAGTTAAATCTTTTATATTAGATTCATTAGTTTTTTACTTAGTCGTTATTAAAAAATTTGATACTAAAATTTATTATGTGCAAAAAACAATTTATAGAATATTTATAAATTGCAAATACTAGGATTCGAAAATTCATCTTAGCAAATTCAGGTGATATGATTATTCTATTAAAAACAATGAGGGAAAGAGATTTGAGCCCTATGACATAGGAAAAACCAACAAATTAAGACTCACATGATAGGGAATTATGAATGTCCTGGGTGTATTGGAATATATATTAACCACTCCAAGTTAAGGAAAAACGGTCTCTTGACAGAGCTCTGTTTTCTGAGACATGGAGTATTAAGTTATTAAATCTTCTGATATTATATATTAAGCAATATTTTGGAACCGTCAGTTACAGCAGCTTTAACGCTTTGGACATATTCACAGTCATGTCTTTTAGAAGGTTTATTTGTGTACCAGAAAGGTATATTTTAATGTAAAATGCCACAGGCATTAGAAAACTGAGTGGACTTGGGTTCCAGTCCCATTCTACCACTTACTAGCTAATGGTTTAAGTCACTTAACTTCTTTTGCTTCAATTCTCTCCCCTGAAATAGAAATAATATACAGTAAATCCTCATTGTTCAATAATTCTTTCTATTTTTGAATTTGTATACTTCTAAAATTTTGTAATCCCACAATCAGCGCGTTGCTTTTGTAGGCATAGGCAGAGTAGCTTAGACTTTTGAGTTGCCAAATGAGCACTTTCCCAGCTAAGGTCAGAGATGTTCTGCCACCTTTCTTCAGCTCTTACTCTAAACAATGAAGTATCCCTTTCACACTTTTAAACAGTGCATGGTTTTTAGAATTCTGTTCATTTTTGTTCATAATTTCACTGTTTAAAATGGCCCCTAAATATAGTGTTGCTGTGCTGACCAATGTTCCTATAGTCAAGAATCGACCTTTCAGAGAAAACACTTGTTAGTAAAACTTTGTTACGGCCCAAATTGTAGAGCTCTTGGCTTCAGTTTAATGCTTATGGATAAAAACAATAGAATGACTAAGGTTTTTTTTTTTTTAAACACAAACACATTGTCCTGAGTAATACCAGCTACTGAGTAGACTAAACCTCTGGAGTATTGAAAGTTTGAGGTCAGCCTCAGCAAATTTGTGAGGCCCTCTCTCAAAAAAATACAAAGGACCTGGGATGTAGCTCCGTGGTAAAGTGTCCCTGGGTTCAATCCCCAATATTAAACAACAACAACAAATCGCAAACACACATAAAACATGATTAAGTTTTGGTCAGTAAATGAAAATGTTGGGACCAATTATAGGAGCCTAACCCTGTATTTACTCTTAAGAGCAATAGTTCAGTGTCCTCAGCATTTTTATAGAACCATGACTGCTGCAGATAATGAATATCTACTTTAACAATCTTGCTGGATTGGGGGAATGTTCTAAATGCTTACAACTCAGATAGTAGCAGTTATTGTAATAATTTTTATCAGGGTCTTTCCTTAGAACAAATAATTGTATCTTTGGTCATTTTAAATGAGAAGTCATTTTAAAAAGAAAGTATAATGGAATAAATTGGGCTTTAATTTTGTTTTTCCTTTAATTTAACCGGAAAGTTATGAGTATATGATAAGCAGATTTTCTACACTTTTAAAAAATATATATTCTTTTTAAATTACTTGGGTGAACTTATGATTGTGATTATTGTGTTTTGTGGACAATTAATGTTTGAGTATTAGACAGTGTTTACACATTCCTAGTACAATAATGCATTCTGCTCCTAGCGTGAGTATTAATGTAACAGATTCAGAGTTTATATAAAGTGCTGCTGCCATGATGGTTCTCCACTAATGAGAATTTATGGGAAGAAAGTTTTGTCTTAGAGGATTTACAAGTGTAAGAAGAATAAACTTAATAAATAAGCAAGTAAATTTTGTTCACATTCTACTGTTTGTGCCTAGAGAAGTAACAATAAAAAAACTTGACTTTCTATATTTTCTTACTGATATTCTGCTTTTTCTTTCAATGTTGAATTTTTTTGTTGTTGTTTAATACCATAAATAATAAAGACCTACATCCAAATCACCAATACTTCTAGAATATTTTATTGGCAGTTTTTAAATATTGAAGATAAATTGGTCCTACATTATTTTTAGAAACAGTTTTACACTCAGATGTTTTTCTTTCCTTTGCTGTTTTATGTACCTTGACTTGAGCTTCTCTTGGTGGCATCCTTAACATCTTTAGCACAAATTTTAATGAAAAACTAAATTTGATAATGGATTAATTGCTTACCAATAAATGAAAAAAAGCAATAAAATTTCACTTTAAGCACCCAGTTAATATAAAGCCTTTCGATTTTAATGGAAGTGATCAGTTAGATTATGGAATTAAAGAGTGGCAGGAAACAGTAGGAATATAAAAAATGAGTAACACTTCCCTTCTTAGGGGCAGAGACTAACTCTTTTGTACATAATAGGCACTTAATAATTAAGGTACAGGAAGAGCACTACAGTGAAAAGCTATTTTGTTAGGAAGTAGTTAGCTTCAATTTGGCCATATTAACCAGTGATCTGAACAAATCACTTTATGTTTCTGCACTTGACTTTTCAAATCAATAAAATAAGAAAGTTGGGCAAGATCATTAGGATCTTTTCTAGGTCTTTAATTCCATAATTTTAAATATTTTCAAAATCCAAGTGTTCTAGGAAGATTGGAATAAATATAATAAATAGGGTTCAAATATCCCATTTTTCCTCAAAACGTATTAGTTTTTTCAATTTTTGTCTCTTACTGCAAGTTCTGCAGATTGATTCATGTAGACATTGATAAAGTTTCATTATTTTGTGAGTTTGGGATAATAGAGAAGAAAGTTTAAAAAGATTTGTCTCACAAAGCCGAGCTCAGCCTAAAGTGAGATGTTGTTGACTTCTGCAAAGCACTGAGTTTGTCTTATACAGCATCAGGTTTGCTCTTAAGGAAACTATTATAGGGCAAGAGGCCTTTTATCATACTCAAATGCAATCTGGGACAGTTCTGATGCTTGGAGTGATTAACTTTTGTTTCTGGGCCACCCTTCAGTTCATAAAGGAGCCCTTTTACAGATATATGCCATTTATAAGCTAAGAGATTCTTCTTCTGCATTGGAGTTACTCTACTTTTGAATTGAGTAGGGATTACCTGGACAGAATTTTATCACCAGCATTTTTCAGGTTTTCTAATATGATGTTAAATCAATTTGTTTCCAGCATATATGCATAATTCATAATTGAAAGTAGATATTTATGTAGCTGTTAGTTTTTTCTGGTTAAGTTTTAAGCTAGTAGATATCAAGTGATGAAAGATACAACATTTTTTACATAAAAAAACTTAAAAATAGCTAAGAATTTGAACTATAATTCTGAAGTCTTATAGATGCTGTGTATTTTTTTTAATTTTGTTCCTACAAATCCTCATGGAATTTCTTCAATGATAAAATTGAGGTTATTGATCACAATAATGTCAAGACAAATAACAAATGATTTGAAGGCTTTGTTTTTATCATGAAGGTAATTATTACACAATTTAGTTTCTAGAACACTTCTTGCGTTTTTATCCACAAGAAGCTTTGTGAATGAAGTAGGTGATATTGTTAGTTTCATTTTTTCTCTTTTCATAGGCAAGGAAGCTAAGGTTAAAGAGTTTAAATAATATTTCAAAGAAAATGATTGGGATAACAAAGTCATTTGACTTCAAATCTTAAATTGAGTTTTTTCTGTGCCATCAAACCTAGGAGTATGGTAAATATATATACATGGCATTGATGTATATATATTTACCATTGATGGTGCCTTTCAATACACTAAGATGTGGTCTTTAGATTAAGCTGCTTGGGTACTCCCATCTGATGATCTTTGGCACCCAAAGACTCCTGTCATCTCCAAACTTAGCTAGACAGTTGGTGCTGGCTGTTAGCGGGTGGTCCTGCTTAGGACTTCTCCTCCCAGGAGCCCATTAGAGGAATGACTTTAGGTAGCATCATGCAGGGTACTGGTTGCCTTTACTTTATAAACTGAATCTGAGCACACGTATGTAAGCCATCAGAAGACTGTTCTTTTTATTGTGAAGCCCAACCAAATATTCTCTAAACTAGTGACTTCAATGTCAAATCCCAGGCAATAAACACTGCTTATTTTTTTTTTATTTTAACAGGTACTGTCGAACCTCTATCATATGACTAGCTGTGTAGGTGCTGTGGACTTAAGCATTTTTCCTAATGTTGAATTCTCTGCAGTCTAACAGCCAAAATGAGCAGTCAGATGATAAGTGCTTAGTTCAGATTATTGTGTGCTGGACTCAAATGATGCCACAGCCCTCTGCATCCTCTCCTCCTTGTGGTACTAAAGATTGAACCCAGGACCTTCCTTATGCATGCCAATAAATAAATGTTCTGCTACTGAGTGAACTCCCAGCCTTTTATTTATTTTGAGGCAGGATCTTGCTAAGCTACCCAGGCTGGCCTCAAACTTGCAGTCCTCTTGCCTCAGCCTTCTGAATAGCTGTGTGATGGACTTTTTTATTCACATGAATTTGGATAATTGCTATTAGTAAAACTGTTGATATCTTTTCTTGTTTTTGAAATAGTGTATTGGTTTAGATTGTTCACAAAGGAGTTTAAAATTACTGTTTAGTACTAACTCATTGCTTAATCCTGAAGGAAGGATTTCTTATATTTTCTTTATATGGAATATCAGTTTTGCTATATTTTGGCCTAAATGAAGTTTCTATTTCAGAATAATACTGAGAACAACCATGAAAAGGAAAAAAAAAAAACAAACACTTTAGTAAATTGTCTAATTTCAATGAGAGAAAAATAGTGTTCACTTGATATTTATTTTGATTTGTCCTTGTGTTTTGTCAGGGGTGAAGGTCTCTCTACAAAACAAAGTATGTGAACAGGAAGAAAAGTATGAAATTCCTGAAGGCCCACAGAGAAGCAGGCTCAACAGAGAACAGCTGGTATTTTTCTTTCCATACTACTTTCATTGTTCTTATTATGACTTCATATTATTATCACCATCAAGAAAAACTTCTTCTGCCCTTTCAGCAAGTACAGGTGACTGATTAAAATTTTAATTGTGCTTATTTCAAGCACTTGATTCTGAAAGATGATCACGATGTGCAGTAAAATCCAGAAGGTAATAATTTCATACTGTTAATGGATTTTTGGCATCTTGAACATTCCCATAAACCTTTCAGAATCTGAGGTAAATCTCAGATACAGGAAGTAGCTTGAAAGAAGACTTACAGCTGCTGCTCGGATTTAGTTACCATATGTCTTTATTGCTACATATTGCAGTTTTAATGGATAATATTCCATTATCATATATATATATGAAATGACAAAAAAAAATTTAGTGGAGGGAATTGTGAAACTTTTTATTTTTCTGTAAAGCACAAAGAAGTATGTCTTGTAACTAATTGGGTTCCTAGCCATCATTTCATAATCTCTGGAACCCTTAGGTCATACTACCACTATGGCTGTCCTAAGGACCTGAAGTTGGAATTATGCAGGGATCTGATATGAGTGGGCAGAATTGGATGGTCTTTATAGTTTAGTCCAGTGTCCCTGAAGCATATCTCAGATATTCTAGGCCTAAAGTCCCACCTCGTATGCATAAGCATGCTGATAAAAGAGGTTTGATGAACATTGTTTAAAAAAATACAAAACACACTTAAGTTTTTAGGAGAGTGAAAAGGAATTGAGATGGTAGTGACTGATTGGTTAGAGAAAAAATTATAAATAGGAAACCGTTATTTGCATAAGTATTTTTCTTGATCCAATTAGTTCAGTTGAAATACAGCTTGTACCAGCACCTCATTAAGTAGTATCTTAGCTGCTCTTGACTATTATTTTTATCCTTCATTCCTGTGCAGTGTTTTTAAATATTTCAATCAGCTTTTAACAAAATTTTCCTTGTTATTTCAGTTGCCAAAGCTATTTGATGGATGTTACTTCTATTTTGGGGGAACCTTCAAACATCACCCAAAGGACAACCTTATTAAGCTTGTCACTGCAGCAGGGGGCCAGATCCTCAGTAGAAAACCTAAGCCAGACAGTGATGTGACTCAAACCATCAATACAGTTGCGTACCATGCCAAGCCCGATTCTGATCAGCGCTTCTGCACACAGTATATCATCTATGAGGATTTGTCTAATTATCGCCCAGAAAAGGTTCGTCAGGGCAAAGTTTGGATGGCTCCTTCAAGCTGGTTTATAGACTGTGTGATGTCCTTTGAGTTGCTTCCTCTTGACAGCTGAATATCATACCAGATGAACATTTCAAATTGAAGTTGCACAGTTGTGTGAACCTAGCACAATCTTTGATCATTCACATTTTTACAAATAGGTAGAGTCATTCACATTGTTATTACTACTACTACTACTACTACTACTACTACTACTATTTTTTTTTTAGTTAAAAAAAAAAAAAAAAGGTGCCAGATTAGGAATTCACACTCTGTGTTTAGCATTTAGATGCTGGGACCACTTTTAAAGAATTTGTCTTTCTGTACCTAGGATTATAGCTCAGTAGCTCAGTAGTAGAGCATTTGCCTACTGTGCACAAGGCCCTGGATTTGATTCCCTACCATTGAAAAAAACTTTTTTTTTTCTTTTTAAGATGCCTGTTTTTGATTCATCATGTGCTGTACTCTATCAGCTATCAAAGATTAATGAGAGGCTATGATAACTGTTGGTTAAATCTGTAAATGATATCATCATACTCTCAATTTTTTAATATTCTTTGATGTAAAAAGTCCACACCTGACATCAGCAAAAATTACTTTCCATCCTTTATTAAGCAGAATATTGTCAAATGATTTTTTTCTGCATTTAAAAGAGAGTACCTGGTCTAAATATGCCATCATAGGTGTTAAATCCTCCTATCTGCAATTGTCTTCATTTTATATTGTGTGTATTTAGTTTCTTATAATTTTCTTGAATATCTGTTTCCTAATTTTTATCCCTTTTTAAATCTTATATATTCATCAGGAAATCATGCTTTGAACCATGGCAGCATTGTTTTTTTGGTAGTGAAAATCAATGTTAAACCTGTTGTACATATTGTTAAGTATCACTTTGTAACTGTTTATCTGTTATCTGTATCTATTGTCTATGTGTATATAGAGTATTTTCTCTGACATATTTTAGTGTCAGCATTCCTTAGAAGGTGCCACCAATCCACAAAATTGTCAGTCAGATGTCATTACCTTAAATTAGAAGTAGGTTTTTTTTTTTTTTTCTTGGTAGACCTTGCTAGGTATTGCTAAAATAATTTTTTGTGTTTTGTTGTTGTTTTTATTTTTGTTTTGCGGGGCTGAGAATTGAACCCAGGGCCTTGAGCATGCTAGGCAAGTGCTTTAACACTGAGATACACCCCCAGCCCAGTCTAAATAAAAATTTTAGGTTCGCATGTAGGGTAAAAGTTGGAGATTATTTGATTTAGAATGGATTTTTTCCCCCAAGTAATACGAAAGGGCATAGCATTAAATGTATAGGTAAGCATGAGAAGGTATTGCTCCCGATACCAAAACAGTCTATTTTGCATAGTGGTCAGGGTTAGGGCCAACCTGGGGAGCTTGCTTTATGTAGTCTGAATATTCTCATTGTACATCAACAGGAATAGAATACATAATTTTAAAACATTCTTTAAGAAGCAGAATTTTTGCCTGTTATGGGGACATACACCTATAATCCCTGCTATTCAGGATGCTGAGGCAGTAGGATCTCAAGTGCCAGCCTAGCCTGGGTAATTTAGTGAGACCCTGTCTCAAAAGAAAAAGGAGAAGAAACAGGATTCTTTATGAAAACTTTCTTAGAAATTGAATGTACTTAAAATATTACAGGCTTGGAGAAGGAGATGCTATGAGACTGCCACTTTGGTCTCTCACAAGCCAAAGAGAACAGTTTGATAACATTGGAATAGAATATTCCTAATTTTTAAATACTGAGAATCTATGAGGCTAATCAACATTTGAGACTCACTTATTTGAAACTTGGAGATCTGCTGATAATTTGAAGATACATTTTACGTCAGTTCCTTTTTTGACATATTACTTTTTTCATGTCAACACATGTGTTAGGTGAACAAAAATAATATTTTTCTGACCCTGACATTACAGGGTGAATTAGCTCTGAAGCTCTCTCTCTCTACGGCCATTAATGTGTTTGTTCCACATTTCATTCTGATGGAGAATGATGAACATCATTGCACCAAATGAATCTGAGGAGTTGGATAATGTCTGGCCTAAATAATTTATAACTCTGGGATTCGGTTGTCATTTTTGATTTATAACTTATTTTAAGTCACTTTCTGTTGCTTATGATCCTAGGTCACATTCCCAGACAGGTTTGTATCTGTTCCTCGCATCTGAATTCCTTTTTTGTGAAAACACTTTGGAGTTTCCTGCTCACATTCCTTCATTCATTTTCTAGGTTTATTCTTCCTCTCTGCTTTCTTTCTCCTCCTCTAATAAGTAATATTTTTGGTTTCTTTAAATATTTATCTTGACAGCAGTTGGTTTATGTTAAGCTCTTGAAACCTGGAGTTATTGTGTAGATATACTTGTAATTATTTTCATTTTTCAATCATATCTAAGCTTCCTTTTTATTTACCAAAAATCATTAAAGTTATTTGTGTTTCCATGTGTGTATGTCTTCTGTAAAGTGATTTATTCTGCACTATTGAAGACTGAGACTCAACGTGACTTGTGAGGAAATCTTTCAGCTTCTTGAACGTTAATACTTTTTAAGTAATTTTACTTTTTAAGTGAAGTATATTAGATCCTTCATTATGTTAAATAAATTATTCTGAGTAGAGTGTAACTGATGGTTTGGAATCTTCAAGAGCACCAGTCACACAGCCATTTCTTCCTGGTTCCATTGGAGTCATTTGACCTCTCACCTTGTCTGCCAAGGCTTCCTGCACGTGCATTCTGCCTACTTGTGTCGCTTTTCCTCTTCCCCTGACCACCGCAGCTTTGTAATTATTCATCTGTCTCTACAAATGCTTTATCATATCTAATTGGTAATTCTTTTCTTCTGACTTGCTAAAATAATGGAAACCAGATAGGAAGCATATTAGAGTTATGACAAAAATAATATGAGGGTGTAGTGATGGACCTGAGCTAGATACTTGAATTTTTATAGACACATCTTGCCATTTATTTCATCTGTCTCAACTTCTTCTGAGCCTGTTTTGTGAATTAAATAGTTACGTGACCTCTGCATAGATGAAGATTATGTTATTTCCTGTGGGAATAAGACTCAGGAGTAGGCGGGTGGGTCGGGGTAGAAAAAGAGATAATTTATGTTTTAAAGGATCATGAAACTCATTATAGTCACAAATGTCTATTCTGTTTCCTAACCAGAAGAAACTAAAATGACAAGAAATAATGCTCATTTAATAACTAAGAGCCACTAGTTTTTTGAAGTTAGGTTAAAATACAAATTATAAACTTAATGTATGAGCCTGTCTATCAACCTCTTTCAAAGATATGTGCATCAGACTACCTTTTGAGTGAAGATAGAGCAGTTGCTCAGTTGAGAGCTAAGTCTTTGGCTAATTAAGCTGCGTGCTCCCTTGTGAATTAGGAATTGGCCATTATTTACTTCCTAAGGTATGAGGTGTACTTTTTGGTACCTGAGAATTTCTAAATGATGATGCTGGTAAGGTGGGAAAAAAAGCCCTGGGTTATTCTGACTTTGACTTGGCTTCAATGATTAACTACTAACATCCAGCTTCTGAGGTGGGGGTTTCCTACACAGGCTTTTAAGTCTGTCAGACCTGTGTTTATCATCTCTTTTCTAGTTTATCTAACTTGGGTCTAAAGTTATAAAGTGGAAGATATACTGTCCTCTATGCTGAGCACATCCAAGGCACTTGCAGGATCACCCTTCAGGACCTCTGAGACTAGGACAGTTTATAAATGTCGCTAGAAGCAGCTCATGATGTCTGGTTGGCTTCTGTCTCTGATGTCTTTTCATCCATCTGTGCTATTGTAGCCTTCTGTAGCCTCCTCTGCCCATTCAGCTCAAATTCTGTTTAGCTTTTATGCCCTGAACATATTTACTGTGGACACCAAGATGGCTTAGGCCTCCGTACTTGAGTAATGTACCTTAGGAAGCCCTGTAATAACTTTTGTCAGCATAGTCACAAACCCCTTCTGCCACCTCAGCTTGAGCCCTTATTATGATGGATGCCCTTGGGGTGACTTGACTTTATACTTCACTCTAAAAGTAAATAAAGCAGGCTGATTTATTTATTTATTTTCCTACTTTTGGTTTATAATTTGTGAGACTTGCATTTTCACTCAGTACTAATTTGTCAAAAACCACTCCCCATTTGCCTACTGCCTAAAATAATGTGGCCAAACCCATGTCCAGGGATCATAAACTAATAGTTTTGTGTGGCCTTCATAGTATTAAAAAACACTGAACACCATTGACAGGGCACAGATACTCCATGCCACAGTCCCAACCACTCCTTACTCTCTCCATTCCATTTATTTATTTAATTAAATATTGTGTTAACCCACAACTCAGTAATAACAACAATTAACATTCTTGTCTTTTTTTAAAAAGTATTTATACAGTCAGCTCTCAGTATCTTTGGGGATTTGTTTTAAGATCCCCTTGAAAACAAAAATGTATAGATGTCCAAGTATCTTACAGAAAATGGCATAGTCGGGTGGAGAGTCACTTGAGCTCATGAATTTGAGACCAACCTGGGCAAGGCCCTGTTTCCAAAAACAAAAGAACAGATGTGGTGGCATGTACCTATAATCCTGGTGACTAGAGGCTGAGGCAAGAGGATTGCAAGTTTGAGGCCAGTCTCAGCAAATTAGTAGGTCCTGTCTCAAAAAGGCTGGCAACAAGCACTTAGTTATCTCCAATACTGGAAAAAAGAAGAGCATAGTATTTGCATTTAACTTGTGCATACTCTCCCATATACTGTACCCATCTCTAGATTAATACAATACCCAGTACAATGGCAATGGTTGTCACACCGTCTTGTTTAGGCATAATGATGGGAAAAAGTCTGCATGTTCAGTACAGATGGATTCTTTTATTCTGTGTATTTTACATCCATGATTGAATCTGTGGGTACAGAATTCATGAATATGGAGGACTAATCATATAACTTTTATAACTAAGAGATTAAAACTTTATTTTGGGGGGTGGGGGGTAGTACTGGGAATTGAACTCAGAGGCACTTGACCACTGAGCCACTGCCGACCCTGTTTTGTATTTTGAGTCAGGGTCTCACTGAGTTACTTAGTACCTTGCTTTTGCTGAGGCTGGCCTTGAACTCATGATCCTCCTGCTTCAGCCTCCCAAGCCACTAAGATGACAGGTATGTTCCACCATGTCCGGCTACATTTTTATTTTCTGTATTTTATCATGTAATTAAACATAATTTTCAAATAATTGAATAGTATGTTATCAAAAGAATGTATCTTAATTTATTTAACCAAGTCCTTGCTATTGAATATTTGGATTATTTCCTTTATAGTAAATCTGTATAGAACATCTATATAATAAGTTTTAAATGTTAACCAAAGTCAGCATCTGTCATTTGTGCAGAATGCAGTGTACGTGCTACACATTTTAAGACCTATAATTATGTTTAAAATATAAAAATTAGAAAATGAGCCTTAATTGATTGCCATGATCTTCATGAGTTGATGAGACTACCTGGAAGCTTCAGAACACCAGAGCCCTTATGGATTAGAAACTAATCAGAAAGAAGAAAAGAAATCATCTTCTTTGGTAGTGACCTGCAAATCAATCTGCCCCTGAGGGGCTTTTGTGTTAAGATGAGAATCTAGGCCTAAAAACCCTCAGTGACTTGCCTAAGGTTGGGCTGCTCACTAATGCCAGGGCCTGTGTTAAATACAGGTTTCTCTTCCCTTTGCCACACGACCTCCAAGAGGATATTGGGTTTTGTTTTGTTGGTGGTGCTATGACTTGAACCCAGGGCCTCATGCATGCAAGGAAAGCTATATCTCCAGCCCCATATTGGGTCTTTAAAAGCATTTGCAATCAAGTGAGTCTGTGATCCAATGTCCACTTGCATGAACTTAGGCCTGGGACAGTAAGAAGTGGAGATAGTATTCCATATTTTCTGTAAATTCATCTCAATTTCAATAAACATTAAAAACACTGTACTTTGATTATGAGAAAAAAACTAGAACTTTTTAAAAAACTGATGATTTATCAGCTAGAATTTATTTACCATCACTAAACTAAGCCATGTTTGAAAACTCAATTTTCAGGTTTTTGTGTGTGTTGCTTTCCTCTGCAACTCACAGGAAGTACAGAATACACTCCATTCAATTACTGTGACTCAGCAGCATGTCTCACATGGGAGGCCATGCTCCCTAGTTGTGGGTAGAAGGCACAGTGAACTGTTTTAGTCAGCTTTTCTACTTATATTACTAAAAGACCTGACAAGAACAATCAGAGGAGGGAAAGTTTAATTTGTGGATCACAGTTTCAGCTGTCTCAGTCCATATATGACCAACCCCATTCTTTGGGGACAGAGGTGAGGCAGAACATCATGGTGGAAGAGCGTGGGGGAGGAAAGATACGGCACCAGGAAGCAGAGACTAAGCTCAGCTAACAAAATATGTACCCCAAAGGCGTGTCCCCAATGACCTACCTCCTCCAGCCCCATCCTACCTGCCTACAGTTAATCATAATCAGGGAATGAATGCACTTATTTGGGACAAAATCATTTCACCTCTAATCTTTCTTGCATTGTCTTACACAGGAGCTTTTCGGGGACACCACATATTTAAACCATAACACACACACCCTCAAAAGCTAAGAGGATGCAGAGAAGGATATGATTTGAAAAGTTCTCCTGGTGAGCTTAATGCCTGTTCTTAACCACAATTGCAAGACACTTCCATTTATTGTTGGAATTACCTGTGAAATGGTTGCACCATTTAGAAATTACATTTCAGATTCTAGCATTGGTTGCAATGCAAAATGTGTGTGTATTTGGCTAAATATAACCACATATTATGTATTCAACGCATCTAATTCCCCAAGACATATCTAAAGTGAAGATATATGGAATTTGCTGTACAATGTGATAATATGCCTTAACGTCATTACTGTTCTTATTTTAATAATCATTTCCCCTTTTATGTGAGTGCTGAAATTTTGACACCTTGTGGTAAATTCAGATTATTTTTCTGGCTGTGGAAGTAATGATTATCATGTTTGTTTAATTTATATTAAAAGAGTTCATAAATTCTGAAAAGTAAATGAAGTCTATGGAGATAATTTTTTTTTCTGTTGACCTTTCCTTTGCAGATAGGTGACAGCATAAAGAGCAAGCAGTTGACTTTTTCAGTAAGTGTCCTCTTATTTAAAGTGCCATGTAGAGATTCATGTGTCATTTTACATATGCATTTTATCCTTTTAAAAAAGACAGACCTGGTTTTACATTTATAAAAGGAACTTGAATAAGAGTCTGATAATGATGCACTGAGTAATTTGTACATTGATTCATTGAATATTTATCAAGAACCTCCTATTGGGTATCATCAGACTTACATAAGACATGGCCACAGTCCTCAATGGATTAACTACACTCCAATAGGTGCTATTTGGGGTAAAGCACGTCCCAGTTAACCAGCCAGGAGGAATGCCTTGTAAGAGACCTGCACACTGGTGGGTCAGGACACCCTTAGCAGTCTACCTTGCTGTACCTGATGCACTTGCTAAAAGAACCAACAGGTGATTGTTCTGGACATAATCAGGTATTTTAGGAAAGGTACCTAAGATTTACTTTAAAAATAGGTAAATTAATATTCACCATAATATGGGCTAAACATTTTTTTTCTCTTGAATGATACTTGTTGTTTTTGCAGAAAAGAATGACATTTTATTAATATTTTATTAGAGTTTTTTTTTTCCTCCAATTAGGAATTCAAGTCAGAAATGGGAACTGCAGCTTGCTGAAACCATGAATTTAAAATGAGGGTTTTTTTTTTTTTTTTTTGCTATTCATGTTTAATTTGCTAAGTTAGCAAATTTAATTTGATGATAATTTAAACAGTAGTTAAATCTATCCAGGTTTATTTCATCTACTTTTAAAAAATGCATCTTTTTAATATTCGTACCAATTTTCTATGAATTCAGATATAGTTGTTAGAAGGGAAGGGTTTTTTAATGTCAGAATAGCTTTAAAATGGATTGTTGGCATTTAAAAATTATTATGTAATAAAGTAATTTGTGTACATGTTTTGAAAGTCCAATAATGCTTACAGATTTAAACTTAAAAATGTGTCTCTGGGGCTGGGGATGTGGCTGAAGTGGTAGCGCGCTCGCCTAGCATGCGTGAGGCACTGGGTCCGATTCTCAGCACCACCTAATAATAAAATAAATATATTAAAAAATGTATCTCTTATACCTCTCATAACCTGAGCCCAGAAACAACCACTTTGTACAATTTTAATAGTCTGTTTTGGTATTTACCCTCTGCCACCGTCTGGCTGGGCGAAATAAGCGGGGGGCGAGTGACAAGGAACTTGTGAAGGTTGATAGAGCAGGAGCGGGAGCCGCTTTATTGCAGGACAGCAGAGGTATATATACTTAAGTAATTACACACAGCTTATCTTAATTAACATAAACTAGATACAGCAGTCAACCAATAAGGAATCCTCATCATCTTAATGATTACACACAGCTTAACTTAATTGACATAATCTACACACAGCAGTCAGTCATTAAGGAATCTCTATCATCTTAATGGCTCGCTGGCATTACTTCTCAAACCACTCCTCTTGGCAAAGTGCCAGGTGCCATCTTGTCTGTGGCTCTCAACAACCCTCTACATAGTGAGTATGTCTCTATTACATTTTCTTGATTCATTCGTTTTAGATGTCTATTGATTCCTTATTGTGGTAGATGGTTTGGGCACTCTAAAATTCCTTCTCTGTCTTCCCGTCTTAATGATAGGTAATTCAAATCTCTTTTCAGAGTTTTCATCATTATTACTATGGGTATATATGGAAATATATATTGTTCTTTCAGGTTTGTGATAATTGCATTTATTTCTTGTAAACCTTTGTTTTTCTTGAATTTTTAAATCTGCATTTCAATGTTTGAATGCATATCTAAATCTTCCTTTATTAATTCTGACATCTCTGTAAAAAGTCTCATTATTTTTAGCAAAACAAATCTTTTAAAATAATAGATTGTTTTCAGTTTTTCCTTGGACATATCCATTCTGAAGCCCTCCATTTTCTCTCCCATGTGGACTGGCTGCCTGTGAGATCTGTTGCCTACTTTCCTCCTGGGACTCCCCTTTCCCAGACCCTGGGAATCAATTCCTTGTCTTCTCTATTGGATTTCTTGTTTTCTACTTTACATCTGTATTTTGTTGGAGTTTATTTTCTAGTAGCTCATGAGAAAGAATATAATCAGTAAATATTTATGTGAAAAAGGTTTTCATTCTGTCATCACATCTGTTTGACTTTACATAATTCTGAGGGGCAATTACTTTTTCTCACAGTAGGGTTTTATAGGATGAATCACCTCTTCCTATCTGTGTTCCCCCACCCAATGCTGGCACTTGGGTTTGACTTTACTGCCATCATTTATTTTTATCCACTGGATGTCGAGGATTACATTATGTTGCTTATTATTTTATTATAGTACAGTTTTCAGACAGAAAAAGTGGCAGTAGAGGAACAGTGTCTTTAATGTTCATACTCATTCTTTTGAAAATCAGAAATTTTTACCTTTTTTAGGTATTTAATGGTTACTTCTGCCGTTTGGAAATAATTGGCATAGACTTATTTAAAATAACATTTGACTAAATAAGGCAAGTTAGGTATATGGGGCTTGGGACAATTTGCTAACAAATCTTAGCAAACATTTGGGCCTTTGAATGATGGTTGTAAATGACTGAAATATCCCCCGCCTAGTAAAGGTCAGTGATTATAGGGCTGGGGATGTGGCTCAAGCTGTAGCGCGCTCGCCTGGCATGCGCAGGGCGCTGGATTCGATCCTCAGTACCACATAAAAGTAAAATAAAGATATTGTGTCCACTGAAAACTAAAAAATAAATATTAAAAAATTCTCTCTCTCTTAAAAAAGAAAAGAAAAGGTCAGTGATTATATCAGTCGTATTCTTCATACAAAATATCAGTATGTTTATAGTAATCTTTTTAGTAGCATGCCTTTTTTCTGATGTGGTACCTTCCTTGAGCTAATATTACTGGGTTGAGATTTATAAATTTTGTAATTATAACTCAAAAGTTAAGGAAGCACTCACAGAAAATCTGATCAAATGCAAATGTAAGTCATTTAGGTGTAAGAGATGAAGGGTTTTTTTAAAAGCATAAAAGGAGAAAATTTTCAGTTAATGATGACACAAAAAGATAAGTCAATCAGGGTAGATGACCAGCTGGACATTTTGGAAAATGGATTATCAAGTAGAAAGCTAACTAACCCACTAGAGGGGAAAAAGAAGAAGGAGGAACAAAAAAAAATTGAAGTATGTATAACTGCTAGTCTTTAATTTCTCAAGAATTGGCAAACAAGCCATTTCTCTTTACCGCAAGATAAACTTGTGGTTTCGTGGTTTTCATCTGTAAATATATATATATATATATATATATATATATATATATATATATCCATTCAAATTTCATTATATGTGCACATTGTGGGAGTTATGAGCAATAAACCAATTAGCCTATTTTAGGTCTTAAATAATCTGTAGAAATATCATATTTAAGCCAGTCACTGTGGTGCAGGCCTGTAATCTCAATGGTTTAGGAGGCAGAGGCACAAAATCGTGAGTTCAAAGCGCCAGCCTCAGCAAAAGCAAAGTGCTAAGTAACTAAGTCAGACCCTGTCTCTAACTAACATGCAAAATAGGGCTGAGGATGTGGTTCAGTGGTTGAGTGCCCCTGAGTTCAATTCCCAATACCCCACACCCCAAAAAAAGAAATATATTTAGGTGGTAATCTATGGGGAATACTATAAATATTATATTATGATTTTTGAAAGAAAGGAATCCATAGAGCATAAAGGAGGAATTCAAGGATGCAAATGTCCTTGATGGGATCATTCTGACCAAAATTGTCAGGCTGTGCTTTGTGTCAGGAAAAAATGAATTAAACTCTTGATCCTGAGCCATTTCCTTCTCTTGTTTTGAAACTTTTCCAAAATTTTATTCCTTTATAAATCATTGCCATTTGTAGGTGAACATCAAGATCACTAAAAATAGCATACTGCTTCAGTTCTCATCTTGTTTAAAATGTTATCTCACATGTAAGCTAAAAGGCTACACAATTGGATCACCAACTTTTATCTCCTTTGATTATTGGATTTTCTTTTGTTCTCCATCTTGTACTGGGGTGTTTTCTTCTTGCTAATTCAGTCACTAGGTATTTTAAATGGGGTCTTCCCTAATAGAAAGGGTTTTGCCTTCATGCCGGTCCTTACATATTGAATAGGAGGCTGATTGCATTGTCCTGGGCTTACTGTTGTTTTCTGCTTCTGCTAGGCTTCCATTCACACTAATACCACCACTCCCTTGCTCTCCTCTTTCTTTTTTTTTTTTTTAAACCCTTGTTGACTGTTCAGTGGCAGTCAATTCTGAGCTTATATTCTCTCAACTATTTTCAGCTTTTTCATCCCAGAGGAAAAAAGGGTTCCACAAGATTCTTGGAATTGCCTTCAGAAGTTAACCTACTTCCATGAATGGAACATTACTACTTCTTTTTTTCACTTGCCTTTTAAATTATTAGATTCCTTTCTTCTCTCCCTCACTTCTCCCCAGAATTTGACTTCAACATTCACTCAGAACTGCTCTCAAAAGTTTTACCAAAATTTTTATTTTTAGGTGAGAATCAGTGGCCCTTGGCTCTGTGATCAAGTTGGTATAAGCTTCTTAAAGCAAGGACTGTGGAGTAATTATAGCAGTGGATGTTTTCCCCACAGGGTGCCTGCTGGGATCAGATATTGTTATGGTTTGGGTCTGGAAAGTCCCCTAAAGGCTTATGTATTGAAATCTTGGTCTTCAAGGTGGCAATGTTCTGAGATGTGATTTTGAGGAAGTGATTGAATCACGAGGGCTCTGACTTTATCAATGGATTAATCTGTTGAGGGGTTCATAATCTGATGGCATTACTGGGAGGTGGTGGAAACTGTAGGTACTGAGATATGGTTGGAGGAAGAGGGTCACTGGGGACATTTCCAGGAAGGGTATTTCTTGTTTTTGACCTCTTTCTCTTATTCCTGGCTGCCATGAAGTGAGCAGCTTTCCTCCACTACACCTGTCTGCCTTGATTTTTGCTTTACTTCAGGCCCAAAGCAATGGAACTAGTCAGCTATGGACTGAATCTTCTAAAACCAAAAGCCAGAATAAATCTTTCCTTCTTTAAGTTATTCCTATCAGTGACATAAAGCTGACTAACACCAATACTGTTTTCATTGTTATACATGATAGTAATTCTCACAACTTTCACTTCCTTCTTTTGTCCTATTTTAAAGATGAGAAAACAGACTCAAGTAACTTGACAAAAGTCACACAGAGTCGTGCCAAGAGATGACTCAATAGCCCAAACTATGAACTACCACCTTCATTATCCACACATTTCTGAACCTAGATGTGGTTATCAAAGAGTCTTTGATGCACAGAATAGGCCCCTGAGCTCACTGGCACAAGGTCTCAAGAGTCTGAAAGGCAGTAAAACAGGCATAGAGGTTAATGATGGGCAAAATTTAGGTTAGAAATATTAACTTGAAAGATCATGGCAAGCAACTTCATTTCTGTGCGAGGGGAAAATGATGCCTTGAAGGGCCCTAAAGATTAAATGGAACCTATAAAGTGTGTGGCATAAAGAGATCAATAAATAACATGGTATCTGTTTAAGGAGTAGATCAGTCACATGGATCTAAAAGATAGTGGCCAAACCAGACTGGGAATTATTTTTTTATTATGTAACCTGAAGTCCAATGACAAGTGGTCCAAGGCTGGTCCAGTGGCTCTGCTTCTTTACTTTTCATTATTGTTACAGGGTAACACTAAACATTGTTACAAGAGTCCCACTAAAATTCTGTCACTTCTGTATTTTAGACTTAAGGAGGAGAGGGCTAAAGAGCCCACCGACTCTGCAGTCACACCTCAAAGCTGCTTCCTGTGTCTATTGGCCAGAAAGTCACATGGTCATTCCATCTGCAAAGTGTTGACTCTAGTTCATAACCCACTTGAATCAAAGTGTGAAATATGATATGTCAAGAACTATGTAATGTTTTGAACAACCAACAATAAAAAATTTAAAAAAAAATGGAGCTGTTAGCAAGGAAGAAATGTGCTAGAGAGTGTGGGTGTGCATGTCTGGATGTGTATGCACATGATGATTGTACCTGTATATTATATTCCAGAAGAGCAGCAGAAAAAAACAAACACAAAGCTGGAGGAGAACAGGTTTACCACCAGCCCCAGTAGCAGCAGCTAGTAGAGGCCAGAGGGAGTAAGTTGGAAAGATAATGAGAAGATGCTTCAGCTACGTATGTTAACTGTAATTAATATAGAAAAAAAAAAAGATCACAGTCCTTTCAAAAGAATGACATACAAATATTTAAGAAGGAAAAAAAAGGCTACATTCAGGTCTTAAGAAATTGCTTTAATTGGTTAGACAGAGTAATAACAAAGCCTCTGTGCTGGGCTTAAACTCCACAACGATTCACTACCTGTCACCTTATTTATCGTTGGACAACCTTGTAAGTGAGGTTACAAGAACCTTGTAAGTTCAGGCAATAATGTGGAATCTTCTCTCAGCCTTCCCTATTCCCATGGGAAAAGCAAAGCAAAACTACGGAACACTCACTTAATAGAAAATGGCCATAGCCTTGTCTTTACTATAAAAGACAAGAGCTAGTATATGATGATGGACCTCATATAGTTGGCTTGGAGTATAGGGGTCATAAGGAGCCCATTTATCATCAGTATATCCTTTTCTGGAGTTATCCTTTCTTTGAAGGTGTCCTATGCCCTAAGATGATCTAGTGAATCAGTTGTCATTCACCCCATGGAAGTTGCTTTCACTAGCCTAGTTAATCTATGCTGGAAAATAGACTTTCAATGCCCAGGCTTCATTGGTTAGTCTCACCCTGAGCACATGATCAGATCACATTTACATTGCATTTAGGTGTAATTGTGATTATGAAGTTAGCCTCTCCTGACGACAAATGCAGATTGAGTTAATCTAAGCACATTTCTAAGGTTAAGATAAAACAGGGAAATGGCAACTTTACAGAGCAAGGCCATTTTAATGATATTGAGTTTCACTTAATCCAGTTGGCAATATTTAATAGCTATGGTTACACATAATAGGTAAATGAGATTTTTAAAACCCAAATAATGGATTCAATAAAAGAAACTATATGCATTCCAATGGAAGATGGATAAAATAGAAATAGAAAGAAAATATAACCTATGAAGAATACTGTTCAAGTTCACTGCTTATAGTAAATATCTTATAATGCTGGGAAATGGACTGGATGAAAAAGATAACTATGACTCTTCTCATCTTCTTTAAAACATGAAGGTAGTATGATTTAAATATACCTGACATTAAGAAAATATAGTTGCCTGTATTCTTCTTCTCTCTTTTTTTTTTTTTTTTTTTTTTTTTGGTGCTCTGAATTGAACCCAGGGCCTCCTGCCTCTTGCATGCTAAGCTCACACTACCACTGAGAGTGAGAGAGAAAGAGAAAGAATACACATTTTTCTCTCTTCTGGTATTTATTTTTGCCTTTTTAAATGATAGGCCATTCCAGAGATCTACCTTGTCTATTAAGTTAGACTACTTACCAAAAAATGCAGAAAAGTAATGTATTCCATCTGGTGCAAAAGGAACATTAGATAATTTGGCGAAGTATTCAAATGCTGGGTAGTCTTTGGGTTTTTCCAGAAGCCCAGAACCAAGTCTTAAGTGTGTAGATTTGAGTTGTCATTGCCCTTGGAGGAGTACTTGTGTCCTGCAGTGAAGAGTTGAGCTGTTTCACTGTGGCAGTGATTGAGTCTGCCGGCTTCGGCTGCTGGGTTTTTGCCATTATAAAGATAAGGGCCGATGCAATCATCCTTAGGCCCGTGATATTTATGTAGATGTACTCTCCATGCCTTGAAGAATTCTGCTTTACCTAATTTTAAATCACTGCTAGGCATGATTGGGCCAACACAATGTTTCTCAATTTCTTGGAGCATTGCTACATATTTCTGCCACATAAAAGTCAAGGATTTTATTAAATTAAATCTCTTTCTCCTAATAATGAGATCTGTGACTGCCACTCTTATATCAGAGCACATTCTTATATCCACGACTTGAGATGTCAAGTATTTCTGTCTCTATCAGAATAAATCCTAGCATTTCTGAAACAGGGTTCAAATTTAACATTTTATCCAGTATTTATGTTTATCTTATATATTTAGAGCATGACACTTAAAACATTGTTTTGTTTTTCAACAAGGAAAAGTTCCTTTGCCTTGTGCATCTTGCCGATGATGGTGACTCTGAAATCAGAGTTTAGTCAGCAATACTTTTGATTCATGAGGCAGAATAGCAGGCATTTTGCTCTTCTGTAGCAATATTGGTTCTGCAGGGGAGGTGGTAGTAAAATATTTATTTTTCTGAGTAAACTAAGCAGACATGAATCAGAAGACACACAGGAAAGAAATATATGATCTTCTGAGATGCTGTTTTTGCAAAGGCTCTTTTCGACAATAACCACACTTTATATCCCTGTCCTTTACAATATTCTGTAATTTCTAATACAACATAAAATAAATTTACACTTTCCTTATGAAGACAGCAGTTGTGGACTCTGCTATCAATCCCTCAATTCAAAGTGTATTGTGTGTTCTAAAGCAGACTGGTTGATCTGCAAGCGAGGTAGACCAGTTGTTGAAAATTATATGGAATCCCCATTAGACTATTTACTGTTGGCTTGGCCAGGCCTTTCAGCATCTCATTTTCTTGACTTATATTTCACAAATAACAATCTCTAGGCATCCCATGAGGTTGCTTTGACATCAAGTAAGATAATGCATGTATAAATTGCTAGGCTTCCATAGATATATGAAATTATGGCTTAGGAGGCTTTTTACACTCTCCTACCCTTTGTAAGTTCAGGGCTTATTCCAACTAAGCTAAAAAAATGTAGCTGATAGCTGTACACAGTCAAGGCAGACAAAGTAAATGGCTGTTGAGAGAAATGGGAAGAGTTTTTGATGTCATATAGGTCTGAGGTCTGATATCTTGGAGGTAGATAGCATTTCCAGCAGCTCCCAAAGTCAAGCATAGATTTGCAATAATTGAAATTATTATTATAATATTTACAACCTACCTATATTTGAAATGCTTCAAAGACACCAGATAATTGAAGGTAAATAAAATCAATAGTATCTTTAGGGAATGCCTTACACTGTATTAAAATCATGGAATGTTTTTGTTGTACACAAAGGCATAGTTATTATGTAGTTCAGATTATAGTTCAAAGTGTTTATTATCCTTCTTATAGATGATTTCATAGTAGTAAGTAATTTCCTGAGAGAGATGGTTTACATTCTTAAATAAAAAAGATATTCTTAGATGAAATTTCTTTTTATTCCTAAGCCTCATAATATTTTTAGTCTCACAGAAGATAGAGAATATTTTCTTGAGCTATTCTTCATAGTTACATTACTTCAGTGGTATAGGGGAATCATAAATTGCTATCAAGATTAGTAGATTTTTAGTCATGCATAGATTCCCTATCACTTTTACAAATTAGAAAGGGGGGCTATAAATGGCACAGACTATTAAATTCATGAAGTAATCACATGAGAGGAATCTAAATAATGTCTATAGTCTGAAGGTTTGTTCTTTACAATGTAGTAAAGATATGTAAAATTCAAATTTGGCTCTGAACGATACACTTGCAAAATGCTACATAACAGTACAGGAAATATGTTTTGAAAAGTAGTCAGAAATCAAAGGTCAATTCAATATGACTAACAAAATAAGAGATTGCCAAAAGTGATTTTCTTTTTCTTCCTTCCTTTTTTTTCTTTTATTATTGGAGGAAAACATTCTATCTGTAAATGTCACTCTCCTTAAAATGCTCAAGATAATTTCCAGAAGAATAAGTCTTTTATTGAAATTCTTACTGCTTATCAAAAAGTCTTCATTCTGTATACATTCACTTACGTTTGACATTATAAATGTATATCTCTTGAAAAGCATCATTTCCTCAATAAATATTTACATAATGACTAGGTCCACTGCTAGTTAAGGCAGTATGAATTTGAAGATGAGATGGGATAGTCTTGATTCAGGAGGAGAAATTGGCATTTCCTTATGAATTAACAAGTTTAAGAATTATTATTTTAAAAAGACAGCAAATACTTTAGTTAAAGTCAGGAAAAAAAAACCAAATTGTATTTTATCACTGATTTAATGTGGTGGTGGTGTGTGTGTCAGTTATATATTATTGTATAATGAAGTAATGTCTTAAAAATATATTGTATTTCACGAACCTGGCTTGACAGGCTCAGCTGGAGGGTTGCACTCCATATGGTGTCACTGAGGCTATTGACATTTGTAGATCTGACTGTGCAAGTTCATCCCACTCGTGTGACCAGCAGTTGTATTAGCTGCATGAACCCCCTGGTACATTGATTCTTCACCACGTGGTCTCTCAACTTGGCTTAGAGAGATAAGATATGGCCCCTGGCTTCCAAAAGGAGGCATTTTGAGCAGTGAAGGAAGAAAATGTTTATTTCTTTAGGACTCAGCAGCTACACAGCATGGCTTATGCTGCCTTCTGTTGATTGAAGCATGTCACAGGGTCAGACAAGTTCCTGAGAGAGGAAACAGAGTCAAGATCAATGGAAGGAGGGGCCAAAGAATTGACAACAGTGTCAACCTGCTACAGGATAAAAGCTTTTATGTTTGGTGAGAAGTTGTCATGACCTCCTATAAATTGATTCACACCCTATCATTTAGATATTTGGACTAACTATCATACCTCAGAGCATAAAGATTCAAAGCAGAGTTCCTTGTATACATAGAACATTATGACTTTTTGATCTTTCACATGGCTTTTGAATAATGTGTTATATATATATATATATATATATATATATACACACACATATACACATATGTATATATATGTATATATATATATTACATATGTATGTAAAAAGGCTGCAGAATAATTAACAGAAGTTCATAAAAATAGAAGAAAAACTTCAAACTTTTAACTCATGGGAGCTCATAAAAATTTCTAAGTGCAGTTTATAAATACAAATTGTGCTCACCATGTAGTTAGACTTGGTGGACTGACAGAAATGTTCATAATGTTACACATACTCCTCATGGCACAGATTCCTAGGTGTCTCTTATTATTTGTTTTCTCCTCCTTTCTTAGTGTAGATTTATACATTTTTAGCTTAAGACTGCATTTCCAAGTGTCCATGGAGTTAGTTATGTGACAGAGTGACAATGCTCAGTCATAGGAAGTGTTGATAAGCCCCTTTTGTCTTCTCTCATGTCACTGTTTAAAGGGGAAGGGACTGCCAGACAAGGATCCTGTCCAGATGTCACTCAGTGGGAAGATGAAAAGAATCTTGTTACCTGATGCCATAGTGGTGCATCTGTGCCAGGCCAAACTGCCAACACTGAGGTTCTTTTATGTGAGAGAGGTAAGCTTCTGTTTTGCATAAACTACTTTAACTTTGGACATTTTTGTTATAAGGAACCAAGCCTAATCCAAATTGATCCACCTGATAAGCAAGTCCTCCATCCTGGACTTAAACTAAATAAAATCCAGTCAGTGTTGATGACTATCTTCTCTATAAGTGATATGTTAAACATGGTTCTCACGTTTTGTTCTTGTTGTTTGACACACACACACACACACACACACACTTTTTTTTTTTTTTTTTTTTTTTGGTCTTTTTGGCCTGGCACTAAGTGATTTAGTGCCCTTAAGGGAACAAACAAACAAACTAAAAAAACCATAACACCACTATCATGTGCATATGTACTCATTTACATGGAAGGAAAATGAAGGAATCTTTTTTTCCAAACTGATTTCAGATTAGTTTTTGGTTCTTGCTTGCCAAGTCATAATTGGCTAAACACTACACCAAAGAAAGCTGATCCTTGTGTTTGTTGCCTTGATGATCATAGCACTACTAAGGGTCCGAAGCAGAAAATGACTTAAGTCTAATTCACATCAAGTAGAATGTGTGTGTGTGTGTGTGTATGCGTGTGCCTCCATGTGTGTATGTGTTGTTGGAGATGAACCCTGGATAGTGTACATGCTAGGCAAGCTCTGTACTCCTGGGCTACATCTCCAGAAAGTATTTTTATTGTCATATCAGTATGATGAGTAATAACATCCATTATTTGTACAAAGAAAATTATGCAACATTTTTTATATATAGTAATATTTTTAATACTGCTCTGAACTTAGAATTGTGATTTACACTCATAGTACTCATTCTTTTTAAATAGAAGACTTAACTAAGATATAATGTGTGTAACCATAAAATTCATTCTTTTAAAGTATACAAATCACTGAGCTTTAGTATATCCACAGAACTATGCATCCATCACCGTCATTTAATTTCAAAACATTTTCATCTCTCTAGAGAAAATATTCTTACCCATTAGTAATCATTCCCCATTTAGATCTACTCCTTCCTTTGCCAAACACCAATATCCATTCTGTCTCTATAGATTTGCCTGTTCTGGTTATTTCATATCACATATATCATATAACATGTGATCTTTCTGACTAGCATAATGCTTTCAAATTTTATCTATATTGTAGTATTTATCAGCACTTTGCTCCTTTTTATGGTTGAGTAGTTCCACTGTATGGATATACGATATTTTCCAATTCATTAGAAGATAAATATTTGATTTGGCTATGTCCCTGAAGTATGATGTTTTTAAGTCCTTTGGGTATAGACTGAGGAGTGGAATAACTGGGTCAAATGGTGGTTTCATTCCCAGTTTTCCAAGGAATCTCCATACTGCTTTCCATATTGGCTGCTCCAATTTGTAGTCCCACCAGCAATGTATAAGTGTGCCTTTTTCCCCACATCCTCACCAACACTTATTGTTGTTTGTATTCTTAATAGCTGCCATTCTGACTGGAGTGAGAAGAAATCTTAGAGTAGTTTTGATTTGCATTTCCCTAATTGCTAGAGATGTTGAACATTTTTTCATATATTTGTTGATTGATTGATCTTCTTCTGAGAAGTGTCTGTTCAATTCCTTGGCCCATTTATTGATTCGGTTATTTGTTTTTGTTTTTGGTGTTTAGAACTTTTTGAGTTCTTTATATATCCTAGAGATTAGTGCTCTATCTGATGTGGGAGTGGTAAAATATTTGCTCCCAAGATGTAGGCTCTCTTTTCACCTCACTGGTTGTTTCTTTTGATGCAAAGAAGCTTTTTAGTTGAATCCATCCCATTTATTGATTCTTCATTTTAATTCTTGCTCTATAGGAGTTTTATTAAGGAAGTTGGGGCCTAATTCAACATGATGGAGATTTGGGCCTACTTTTTCTTCCATTAGTCAGTGTCTCTGGTTTAATACCTAGGTCCTTGATCCACTTTGAGTTGAGTTTTATGCATGGTGAGAGATAGGGGATTAAGTTCATTTTGTTGCATATGGATTTCAAGTTTTTCCCAGCACCATTTGTTGAAGAGGCTATCTTTTCTCCAATGTATGTTCTTGGTGCCATTGTCTAATATAAGATAACTGTAGTTTTGTGGATTTGTCTCTGTGTCCTCTATTCTGTACCATTGGTCTACCAGTCGATTTTGGTGCCAAAAACATGCTGTTTTTGTTACTATTGCTCTGTAGTATAGTTTGAGGTCAGGTATACTGATGCCACCTGTTTCACTCTTCTAGCAGCACAATTCACAATCGCTAAACCATGGAACCAACCTAGATGCCCTTCAGTAGATGAATGGATAACAATAATATGGTATACATATATAATGGAATAGTGTGCAGCATTAAAAGATAATAAAATCATGGCATTTACAGATAGATGGATGGAGTTGGAGAATATAATGCTAAGTGATATTAACCAATCCCAAAAAACCAAATGCCGAATGTTTTCTCTGATATAAGGATGCTGATTCATAATGGGGTTGGGGGGCACATAAGAGGATTAGATGAACTCTAGATAGAGAAAAGTGGAGAGAGGGGAAGGGGGGGAAATGGGAGTAGGAAAGACGGTGGAATGAGATGGACATCATTACTCCAAGTACAGGTATGAAGACACTAATGGTGTGACTCTACTTTGTGTACAATCAGAGACATGAAAAATTGTGCTCTATATGTGTAATATGAATTGTAATGCATCCTGCTGTCATACATAACAAATTAGAATTAAAAAATTTTTAAAAGAAAAAGATAAATATTTGAGTTGTTTCCACTCTTTGGCTCTTATAAATCATATTGCTACAAACATTTATGTGATGTTTTTGTGTGGATATAGGTTTTCATTTCTCTTGGGTATACAACTAGGAGTAGAATTGCTGGGTCATATGTTAATGCTATGAGCTGATAATTTTAGGAATGGTCAGACTGTTTCCCAAAGTGGTTACACCATTTTACACTGCCAACAGCAACACATGAAGGTTCTAATTTCTCTATATACTTCATAATACTTGTTTTTTTTTTATTGTTGGTTGATCAAAACATTACATAGTTCTTGGCATATCATATTTCACACTTTGATTCTGTCAGGTCTTTAGACATTCTAGTAGGTATGAAGTGGTATTTCATTGATTGTATTTGTGTTTCCCTGATTATTAATAATATCTAACATCTTTTCATGTGCTTATTGGTCATTTATTTACCTTTATTACAGAACTGTCTACCCTTTGCCTGCCCCATTTTCGATTGTGTTATTTATCTTTTTAGGTCTGTGATTCATTTTGAGTTGATTTTTGCATATGGTTTGAGGTATGGATCCTGCTTCCTTCTTTTGCTTGTAGTTATCTAGTTGCCTCAGAACTCTTTGTTGAAAACATTATTCTTTCCCCAGTGACTGGTCTTGATATCTCTTATCAAAATAAATTGACCAAAAAAGTAAAAGTAAAGATTTATCCACAGACTTTCAATTTTATTTCTTAATCTATATGACTAGTTTTTCCTTTATTTTGGCCAGCACCACACTGTATCAATTACTATAGGTTTATAGTAAGATTTGAAATTGTAAGTTGTGAATATTCCAATTTTGTTCTCCCTTTTCAATATTGTTTCAGCTATTCTACATCTCACATTTCTATATGAATTTGCTCATTTCTGCAAAAAGAAAAACAAAATAAAGGAAGGAGGGGATAAAAAAGAAAAAAATGGAAAACTAGCATTTTGGTAGTGACTGCTATGAATCTGTGGATTAATTTGGTGGGTATTGTCATCTTAACAATATTAGATCTTTCAATTCATGAACTACAAATGTCACAATTTTGTCTCATTTGTTAATTCTATTTCATGTGCTTTTTTCTTTTCTACAAATATATTGAAAGGGCTCATGGGCTGAAGCCTTCAGTTAGTGTCATAACCCTTCAGTCATTAACTGTCATTTGAAAAGGGGCCAATAAAACAGGGGAGACAAGCAAATGCATAACTGAATTCCATCTTGGACAGCTGACCTATGACTGTTTTGCAATGAAAAAATTATTCCAGTGTGAATGTACAAGAATACAACTACAAATTCCACTGCTACGTATAATCATAAGGCACCAATTTTTTTTTAAGTTTATCCCAAGTGGATCTCTCCCAAGTCTTCTCTCTCCCCCAAGAATCAGCTGTGAATTCTGCTCTGATTCCTTTAAATTACCTTGATAATGAGATTTTCCAGGATGGTTTCTATTTGCTAAGATGCTTGCTAACTGGTAAGAAGCATATTCTTACCAAGAAGCATCTAGAATCTTCTTTCACTATATTTGCCAAAGGTTTCCTAATTTCTGACAGTTATATTTTTCCTTCTTTTTAAACAATTTGTTCCATGACAATAGAATGCACTTTGACACATCATACATAAATGGAGAATAACTTCTCATTCTTCTGGTTATACATGATGTAGAATCACACCAGTCATGTAATCATATATGCACATAGGATAATTATGTCCCATTCATTCTACTATCCTTCCTACTCCCATACCCCTTTCTTTCTTTAGATCTCTTGAGTATAGATCTGTATGAAGTGGAATTAAATGTCCATCTCTGTTGCCATTTAACCTGGAAATCCTTTCTAAGTTGTTATGCACTGAATTGTGTTTCCCCCACCAACAATTCACGTATAGAAATCCCAACCCTTAGTACTTCAGAATGTGACTGTTTGGAGAAAGCAGCTTTAAAGAGGTAATAACGTTAAAATGAGGTCATTAGGGTGGGTCTGAATTCAATATGACTGACATCCTTACAAGAAAAGAATAGGACATAGGCACAGACAGGGAAGACCAAGTGAAGTCATAGAAGGTGAACTTCTGCAAGCTGGGGAGAAAAACCTCAAAAGAAACCAACTTTATCAGCACCTTGATCTCAGGGGTCCAGCCTCCAGATGTGATAAGTGATAAAGATTTACACTAATAAGTGACCAAAATAGACTGAAGACTGTTGTAGTGTGAATTGATCAATATAATCAATAAGTCATAGACATAGGTTATAGATTATTAGAATAAGTTAAGATAACATAGATAAGCAACAGTAAGACGTAAGTTCATAGATAAGTTCATCAGGAATAAGCCTAAGTAATAGTAATAAGATCATGTAACTGTAAGACACAGGATTTAAGCCACGGGAAAAAGATATGGAATAGTGAAAGGTGTTAAATCATATGCCAGTATAGTTATAGATAAATGTAGGCTGATAGGTTAATATAGATATAGACAAGGTTAAATCAATATAGTTGTGAACAATTGGATTAGCTTGATCATGTAGACATAGGGCTTATAGGTATCAGTAGTAAAATGATGAGTAAATGAGATAACTGCAAGCATCAAATAAGTTACTAGTACCGGGATTGCGGGAATGGAGTCACTGTGGCTATATGAACAAAAAGCATGGCCGTAGGGACTCTGACTTAGCTGTTCTAGACTCCATCTTAGTTTTTCTGTTTCTGCTCCTGTGAAGAGGGAACTGCATGACCCATTTCTGAGAAACAGAAACGAAAGCTGTCTTCTTTTAAAAAACTGTTTTTCTGTACTTTGTACCCCACAGAATGTACCCAATTCAGTATATAGTGGTAGTCGTGGTGAGCTCCATCCTGGGTTTGAGTACATTTATGGGTCTACATGACTTTAAAATAGATTATCACCCCCATTCAGCTGAAACTCAAGCTTCTGTACCTTGAGTTGTGGTTTTTTCGTCCTTAAATTTCCAAGACACAGACCAGGAAATTGGTGTTCTCCCACAAAGCATCAGTGTCTACCGGTGGGAGACAGTCCCTGGCCAGTTAAATAAAGATCTCTCTTGTTTGAATTCGAACTTATAGTGTTTTCTGAGGTGGCTCCCTATAAGGAAGATTTCTGATTTAAGTAGCTCTTTCTTACTACATGACACCTGTCTTGCAACTAATTGGTGCCTGGAATAAAGCATTATTCGGGGGCTACTAATACTGTGGACCACAATCCATTGTTTATTCTACATATCTTCTATTCTTACATTCTATCAAATTGTTCTTATGTTGAGCTGAAATTGTAGCCTAGCCACTAACACAGATTACTGCCAGCTTTTCCTTAAATCACAAAATAAAGATATTTATTTTCTATTTAATGACTCTTCATTAACTGATCTGTCCCCTTTCTTCTATTATCTTTTTCTGATTATCTTTTCCTGATTAAATACTCTTGGTTCCTTCAGCAGTTTCTTTAAAAAAAAAATAATTAAAATCTTCGCAAAATATACATAACATAAAATTTATCATCTTCACCTTTTTTAAGTACATAGTTCAATGGTGTTAGAGTACTTTCACATTGTTGTTCAGCCAATCTTCAGTGCTCTTTCATCCTACAAAACTGCAACCCTTTAACCCCTTAAGCAAGTCCCCATCCTCCCACGTTAGCCCCTGGCAACTACCATTCTGCTTGCTGTCTGTGATTCAACCTCTCTAAGTACCTCATAGAAGTTGGATCAGGCAGAATTTGTCTTCTTGTGACTGGCTTGGCATAATGTTCTCAAGTGGTTTCTTTGGTGACAGGATTTTTGGCTTTTTCCCCAATCCCAGGTGATCTTTTCTGAATCCTGTTTGCTCATACCCGACTCAAGAAGGCGAGGCCCAGGACAGCACATATTAATCCAAAGAGTCGTCTAAGAGGCAGAGAAGAGAATTCATTCTGGATATAACATTTCTAATAAAGGTCGTGAGATTTTCTTGATCACTCCCTGCCACTGTTGACTCATACTGAGCTTCACTGTAAGGTCAAATGCCCCAGTCCTTGAGGGCAGTTCTTCCCCACTATCCCTGCTTCCCTCCTCCCACCTCTTGCCTTATCTATCACCTAGCACAGGAACACCAGAAATTACATACAAAGTTCATAATAAGGTTGGAAAAATATGTATGGGACCTGCGTGAAGAGTGAATTTTCTTATGCAGTTTCTTCTGTAATAACATTTCATATTTTTATTAAACTCTGATCCACAGAGAGAATCAACGTAGTGACTTCGGGAGATTCAAAACCATAAAAATTATTAATATACACTGACCCTACTATCCAAATTGGTATTCTATAATGACTCAGAATTAATATATTGAGCAAATTTTTTTCACAGTAAGGGACAAACATATAAAATTGCACATTTTTCCCCTTGCAAACACATACTACTTTTTGTTTAATAGGCTAGCAATTCTCAAAAATCATATGTCAAGCCATGTTTGTGTATGTATGATAAAATAGTTTGTAAACCAAGAACAGCTCAGTTGTTACTAATGAGAATACTTAATTTTTGTTAAAAATTAAGGTGGACTCAGGGGTATTTTTCTTATTTATTTTATAGTATGGACAATAAAGTTTGAATTGCAATTATTCGTTACCTAGGTGGAAATTGTACATAATTCAAAACTTTCTCCTTGTAATACAACTGTTATTAATATATGCCGCAGCCCGGC
Organism: Marmota marmota marmota; assembly: GCF_001458135.2. Taxonomy (NCBI): domain Eukaryota; kingdom Metazoa; phylum Chordata; class Mammalia; order Rodentia; family Sciuridae; genus Marmota; species Marmota marmota. The sequence goes on along the minus strand of NW_026000005.1, from coordinate 32,530,092 downwards.
TGGCTGGGCAAAATAACCGGGGGTGGGGGGGGTGACGAACAACTTGTGTACATTGATACAGCAGGAGTGGGAGCCATTTATTGTAGGACCGGAGGGGTATATATACATTACACATAGCTTATCTTAATTAATATAAACTAGATACAGCAGTCAACTAATAAGGAATCTCCACTCTTAATGGCTCGCTGGTGTTACTTCAAAACCACTCCCTCTGCAAAATGCCAGGCGCCATCTTGACTTGTTTACAGACTTTAACAAATATGTAGATACTATTTCAGAGACTATGAATCATTTAAATTCATGTAACTTGAAATTTAAATTAATTTGATTTTTTTCTTTTTAATTTTGACAAATGGGTAAATTTGTAATAAGAAAGAAATTAAATATAAAAATAAATATACACATTCCATCCATGGGACTATTTTTAAATATGCTTTGGGCCCCAGCTATTTCTTTGTTTAAACAAAATTTATGTAATCATGGGAATGTGAACATTATCCATCCCATATGTTAAAACAAACTATACATATCTACATATGTGTGTGTATACGTATGTATATTAGAAGAGAGCGAGAGAATGAAAGAAGGAACCCCACTAGCATAAGCATTTAGGATAATACCTATCTGGTAATACAAATATAATATTTCTATGTCATGAAAACTTCTTAAGTATTTGAATTATATTTTTGAGACACCTAAAGCAAGTGACCATTTCATGTTAGTCAAATTCCCTAATTCACTGATCCCTGCTAGGGAAGCATTTTGGCAAAGTAGTCATTAAAATAGATTGCATTTTCCCTTGCGAAATGGACAGACCATAGAGTATTAAGTTTCTGTTTGAAGTTGAAAAACAGTTTAGCAGTGTCATAGTTTGCTAATAGTTCCCTCTCTAAGTACATAAAGCTTCTTAAAATTATATTGCACTTTCAGACTGTCAGCACCTTCAGAAAGTACATATTAGGAAAAATGCATAAAAGCACAATTTATAATTCTATTTATCAATAAGCAGGGTCAAAGAGTATTACTCTATATTGAGAATCATGTATAAAAAATGTGGCGAAGGTGCTCAAATTCTCTGATGGACCCTAACCCTTGTTAGCTTCACTTGACCATAATTCTCACAGATTGACTAGCTGTTTTTCTTCTATCTATAGATCATTTCAAAGAGGTCATATTTTATTGATAAATCATTTTATCCTATTTAAATAGCATAACTATCTCAAGTTTCTATTTTAGATGAGTATAGCTTCTATGGCATTTTGTCTTTGCTTTGTTACTTTGAACATACACTTGTGTACCCCATTATTTTATCACTCTGCATTATCATTTAACATATCACCTCCTGTGACCTCTTTAACCACCATAATCTTAGCTCTTTAGGAGTTGGAGTTCATAGACTTTAACTTGCTACTAAATGACCAGAATTTAACTTGCCCATTCACTACACATTTCCAGATTTTGCTAACAGGTAGCAAAGTTTCAGTGTGACACTCATTTCAGGTTCTCTAGGCAGTTAATGGACTTTTCTTTAAAAAACAAAAAAACAAAAACAAAAAAAAAAAACTTTTCCTTTCACTAACCACTCCCCCAGATTGCCAGGCTGGCTGGACTGGTTGCTCTTGCAGATGCTCCCATGGTCTGACACAGGCATGCCTACCCCTTTTCTGTGTTATGGTTGGCACCCTCCTGCCAGTGCTGGACCTGCTGCCATTATTGATGCCTCAAAACTCTGCAGTCCATTCTCTTCAATATCTCCTTCACACCTCCCCTCTACTTTTCTGTTCTTTCTCAATTTTCTTGCTGGTCCTCCATTAATCTGGCTTTGAGAAAAAGTCCGTGTATTTCCTTCCTTACTGTTGAATCAAACAAGCACCTGTCATCATTTGCAGTGTTCCCATGTCTAATTTTGAGCATCACTGAGGATGTTGGGTCAAGCCATCTTTTGGGCATCCGCTTTTCCACACGTTGGTTCTTATACTTGCTTTGGCATGCACAAAAACTGGCTTCTAGAACTCAAGAATTTGCAAGGCAAGTTCCAGTGTTCAATCCCTTTACAAAAGCCTAGAAAACTCACCTATATAAGTTAACCCAGCAGATTTCCCTTCACATTTCTTCTTTTATTTTAAATTTATTTTTATTCTGATTTGTTATATATGACAGCAGGATGCATTACAATTCATATTACACATACAGAGCACAAGTTTTCATTATCTCTGGTTGTATACAAAGTATATTCACACCATTCATACCTTCATACATGTATTTAGGGTAATATCCATTTCATTCCGCCATCTTTTTTACCCCCAAACCCCCTTCCTTTGCCTCCCACTCCTTTGTCCTATCTAGAGTTCCTCTAATCCTCCCCAACCCCACTATGAATCAGCCTCCTTATAACAGAGAAGACATTCAGATTACTCAGCATTGCTGAGTAATATTCCATTGTGTATTAATATTGTCAAAATGACCATACTACCAAAAGCACTATATAGATCTAATGCAATTACAATCAAAATCCCAATGACATTCCTCATGGGAAATAGAAAAAGCAGTCATGAAATTTATCTGGAAAAATAATAAGAGACCCAGAATAGCTAAAGCAATACCTACCAAGAAGAGTGAAGCAGGTAGCATCAGTATACCAGACTCTAAACTGTACTACAGAGCAATAGTAACAAAAACAGCATGGTATTGGCACCAAAATACTGGTAGACCAATGGTACAGAATAGAGGATACAGAGACAAACCCACATAATTATAGTTATCTTATTTATCTGTATTCATTGGAGAAAAGATAACCTCTTCAAGAAATGGTGCTGAGAAAACTGGAAATCCATATGCAACAAAATGAAATTAAACCCCAATCTCTCACCATGCACAAAATTCAAAGTGGATCAAGGACCTAGGAATTAAACTAGAGACACTGTGCCTATTAGAAGAAAAAGTAGGCCCAAATCTTTATCAACTTAGATTAGGCCCTGACTTCCTTAATAAGACTCCTATAGAGCAAGAATTAAAATCAAGAATCAATAAATGGGATGGATTTAAACTAAAAAGCTTCTCAGCAAGAGAAACAATTAGTGAGGTGAATAGAGAGTCTACATCCTGGGAGCAAATTTTTACCATTCCCACATCAGATAGAGCACTAATCTCTAGGATATATAAAGAACTCAAAAAGCTAAACACCAAAAAATCAAATAGCCCAATCAATAAATGGGCCAAGGAACTGAACAGACACCTCTCAGAAGATGATATACAATCAATTAACAAATATATGAAAAAATGTTCAACATCTCTAGCAATTAGAGAAATGCAAATCAAAACTACTATAAGATTTTATCTCACTCAGAATGGCATGTATCAAAACACAAAAAACAATGAGTGTTGGTGAGGATGGGGGAGGAAAGGCACACTCATACATTGCTGGTGGGACTGCCAATTAATATAGCCAATATGGAAAGCAATATGGAGATTCCTTGGAACACTGGGAATGGAACCACCATTTGACCCAGCTATCCCACTCCTCGTTCTCTACCCAAAGGACTTAAAAACAGCATACTTCAGGGACACAGCCACATCAATGTTTATAGCAGCACAATTCACAATAGCTAAACTGTGGAACCAACCTTGATGCCCTTCAGTAGATGAATGGATAAAGAAAATGTGTTATATATACACAATGGAATATTACTCCCTTCACATGTCTATGGTTAGAACTGCATTGTTGGGTCAATTCTGCAACTGTTTTCAGGGGAAGGGAATGGAGTTGCCACAACTGGCATATACTACACAAGTTTCATCTCCATGAGTTGGGGAGAGCCTGAGCTTGCTCTGAAACACATGGACACAGACTCCTGTGCAGAATCAAGGTCCTGTTAACAAGAAAAATCCAGGGATGGGTTTGGCTATAGGGTAGGCCACAGTCACATCTGCTACAGAATTGAAGGGCTTTGATTGTCCATGTGTGAACTGGGCCCCAGTCACTGAGATCTATCCAAATGGCCTTTGGTTGAGCCAAAACTGTCATAGTGTCCTTTTGATTTTTGTAGCATTTGTTGATGTAATGCTCACTGACACTTAGCACATCTGACCTTTTAGAGTCAATTGTCCTCTCATGTCTATGCTCTGCTTCCCGACATGGATGCCAGATGGATATTTTGGAGGGTGGAAATAAAAGAAAAGGGCTATTTGTGGACTAAGTGTATATCCATGCTTCCAATCTCAGTTGCACTTCTGCATACAGAGCAAAGATGGGTCCTGAGCACTGGAAAAAGTTTTTGGTTAGTCTTGCCTTCTCTTAAGCCAGAGTCTGCAGAGTACCAACTGTGGCTGTGTGGGGCCCATAGACATGCTACTTCAATATTAGAACATTTTTTATGTTGAATAATTATTAATATTAAGAAATACAAAAAAATTCTGATTTCCCATTTCTTCTGAAAAATCTGTTGCTATGATACTGTATCCACATTCTTCAAGGCAGTGATTGGCTTGTGCTGCCCAGTGCTGTCCTTTTTAGAATGGAGTCTGTGTTCTTCTGTCCTCCATGGTGCTGCCAAGCCTGAGTTCTTACACTAAAAGCATTTCATTCATTTAAGGTATCCATTGTGCCTCTGTAATATTTACATATGAGACCATTCTGTGTATTTCTATCATGTTAACTCTTAAAAAGAATCTCCCACTCACACTTTGGGTTGCTTTCAGTGTCTCTAAATAATATTTCCTGCCTCCTTAGCAGAATTTTGCTTAATTACATACATGGAAATTCCGTATGTCTACTATTATACCCTTTATCTTGCCATACTTCAGGTAATGGCGTCACCACTTGCTTGCATGAGGTTGATCAAAAAACATTTTTGTGGGAGAATGAATGATGCATCTGTTCCCCCTCACCCCCACAAATATGTCAATGTCCTACTCTCTGAAACCTTTGACTATCTTATATAGCAAAAGAAGATTTTGCAGATATGATTTAGTTAAGGATTTTAGGCTGAGGAGATTATGCTGTATTACCCAATTGGGCCTAATGTAATCATGAAGGCCTTTTTATGAAGAGGAGATCAGATTAGGAAAAGCTGATGGGGTTATGAGTTAATGATTGCCAAGGCATCCTTTCTAAGTGGCAGGAGGCAAGGATTGTTCTCCAGAAGGAATCAACTCCCCTGACTTTTAATGTCGCTTAGACAAATTCAAGACTTCTGACCTCCAGAACTGTAAGATAATAAATTTGTGCTGTTTTGAGTCATCATATTTGCAGTAACTTGTCACAGCTGCAATAAGAAAATTAATACAACTTCCTTCTCTATCTTCACTTATAAAATCTCCTTCTTTGTGAAATACCTCTGGATTACCAAAACACTGCACAGTCTTTCACTGATCCTTTATAATTGTATGTCTTTGTTCCCCCTCTGGGTTGCAAGCTCATTGAGAATAGGCCCTTTGTTATTTAATGTGTTTTTTTGTAGGACTTATTAAGTGTTTGATCACAGTTAGTAGTGAAGAAATATATGTTGGATAAAGAAAAAAGGGATAGAATGGAATACTAGGGATATTGCCAAAATGGCCATGAGGAACAATTGTAGGTAAATCTACTAGGATGCTTAAATAATGAAAGAATAAATACATATCTTGGTATTTTGGCAATCAGTAGATCTAGATGAGTTGCATTAGTCTGATGTCCATCAGATGACAAAAGCCACCTCTGGTTTTCTTCTTGCAGGAAAGGAGAGAAGCAGAGAGCAGGTGGAACTCCATTAAAATGGGAAGAGCAGACTTCCCATTACCTCTTCAGCTTGGGTGTGGTATGGATCATGGAAAGTCTGCATTGCATCTTGGAGCACTAAGAGTGGCAATTTCACTCACTGAGTTTTAAATTCTACTTTTACTGAGGGCTCCTACCAGATGGTGGGGATTATAGAATTCTAAAGTCATTTTTCCTTGTAGGACCTCTGGTCTAGAATGCTACTCCAGTCTAGAAATTGTAGATTCCTTCAGCAAATAAGGTCAATATAATTTCTCTTTATTTTTGTGACACCTATTAGACTAGGTTACAGCTGTCTACATGGACAAAGTGCTATTTCAGTGCAACTTAGACATTGGCATCCAGGCAGAAAGTCTCCAGGGAAGGTTACACATTTGCATAATGTCACCGAAGGTTTGTGTTTCTGTATTAACTGACAGCAATGGGCAATGACAGGATGCCAGGCAGCTGTGTTGATGACAGAGCCTCTGAAAATAGAATGCATGTTCTTTCAAGATGACATCAGCCTTCGGTTATGGGAAGATGGGAGGGCATCCAAAGGAAGGGGAGACAGGAAAGGTGGGAAAGTGTTGCCCAGGGTTGGGAAGGTCAAGCGTAACATTTGATCATTGAATGAAGGAGGAAAGGAAATGTTTTACTTACATTAAATTTTAAATAACAGAATGTGAAACTTGGCACAAATGGCTTAAGAATCTTATTTAACTAAAGGGTTGATGGAAATAGACAAAAAAAAGATTAGAATTAGAATTCAACTTATATTATTACTGCTATTTTCCCATTCTGCCTAGTTGGTCACAAGCTAAATCTTGTTTTCTCATCGAGTAACCCAGTGAAATATGTTCTTGCTCTTTGTCCTTGCATTGGCTCACAAGAGCCAGCTCTGTTTATCCTTCTTGCCCAACCTAATGAAGAACTCAGCATTTGGTCCAATCCTATGAACGACTCTACTTGGTGTGTGAATGAATACCTTGGAATGTGAAGTACATACTACTTGGTACTTCACAGAGGATGTGATTGGTATATATGTGTGGGGGTGGGGGTGGTAATTACATTACACAAATTTCCAGCTCTGTCTCAGTAGCTACTATGATATTTATATTCTCAAACTCACTTCAATAAAGGGTCTTCTGATTAACAGGACCTGCTAATTTCAGGAAGCAGAGAGTGATTACCTTTGGTTACTTGGGCATCCCTTTAGAATTGCCGCTAACATTAAGTGGTTCATTGTCTTAGGTTGAATTCCGCAAATGCACACTCTGAGGTGAAGACTCAAGTGCAGGCAATTTATTTAAGGTGTTCCTATGAGAACCTGGAAAAGGAGTGAGGGAAGCAGAATGCAAAAGGGGGAGACGTGAGCAAAGATATCTGCAGGTGAAGTCCTAGACTTGACTTGATAGTACAGGGGGTATAAATTGCATATCAAAGTTTGTGACTTGAGAAATGAAAACTGGGCCTCCATGCTCTGGCATTGTCAATTTTGGTCACGTGTGCACCCAGAGGGTTAGAAACCTTCATATACTTGAGGCTTTTGATATGAATAGACACAGGGCTCCAGTCACCTGAGGGCAATTCCTCAAAGAAGAGGTACTTCTGTGGACCCTGAAAGGCAAATGCATAATAAATCTAAGGTGGAGAGACATGAAGTATCAGAAAGAAGGATCCAAGAGGAACTTGGATGAACTTTGACAGAGCCTGCTACACTTATCAAGTATTCTTTCCAAATAGTGAGTGATGGCAGCATCTCCCCTTCCATTTTACTTTTATTTCTCTTCATCAAAAGATTTTCCTGCCCCTGTAGATTGGATATCATAAAGACATAAGACAAAATGTTAGAGCAGAAGGAGGAGGGAGCAAAGAAGGGAAATAGGTAAAACTATGGCATGAAATAAGCAATAGTAATAGCTTGTTACATACATATATGAATGAATCATAAATAATTTCACACACACACATACATATTGCAATAAATTTCACACACATATATATTTTTATATATGTATATGTGTGTATATATATATATATATATATATATATATATGTAACTAATTGAATATAAATAGATAAAGAAGTAAAAGGAAGATCAATAGAAGATAGGAAACAGAATAGAATGCAGAGAGGGAGGAAGGAAGGAAAAAGGGTGAGGGAGGGAATTGAAATAAAATTCCTTGCGTGTATTTTCTTGTCAAATGTTCTCAAATGCCATGTATAATTATGATGCTCTAAAAAGTAAATTAAAAATTTAAAAAGAAAGAAAAAATATTTTTCCTGCTCCTGATTATTTAAATGGTTATTAATTAAGGCACATTGTTTTTTTTTTAAAATAGTGTCAAGAATGGAAGGTTATACAGGTCAAAATTTGCCATCTGTATGTAAGCTCTTTATACGTTTTTTTTTTTTTTTCTCTATGGTGCTAAGGATCACATCCAGGGCCTGCTGTACGCTAGGCAAGTGCTCTGTCACTGAGCCACAACCCAGCCCAAGCCCTTTGTATACTTGACTCTGTTTGAGTACTTTGTTTAAACTGATTCACTGGATTCTGATCCTTTACCCCAAGTGACTTAGTTTTGTTATTTCTCTGCATGTGTGTTTCTAGTTAATATCTAGTCTCACCGCTTTTGGAGTGATGACTTGTCCAAGTGCTTTTGTTCCGTGATCTATGTTTTAACCCTGTTCTGCATTACTGACCTTCATTCCCACCTTGCAAAAGATAACAATGATGATAATAATAAAAATTACAACTACTATTTATTGAGTGCATCTCTGTGCAGGCAATTTAGAGATAAGGTTTTACATTGGTCTGAATATTGGGCATTATTATCTTCCTTATGTGGATGAGAAAACTGAGGTAAGTAGGGTAAACAAACTTGCCAGTAACTCTTCCCTCTTTTTAAGATGCTACATTGAGCTTATTGTATCTAAAAACTTTACTTTTCCCCCTTTTATTTCTCCACTTCTGAGTGACTAGATTTTGAATATTACAAAATTGGGGGAAATTTAAGGCAAATACATGTCTATTTCCTTCAAGGTCACTAGATGGTTTCCTTCTTTAGTGAGGCCTCCTGGTGAATGAAAATTCATTCTTCAATCCCTATGTGTAGACTGTTAACTAACAGCAAGAGAGATAGCTGTTCTTTTTGCAGCCTAATGTTTTTTTGAATTGATAGTTTCTGTCCTCATTAGAGGCTCTTAGCATATCAAAAAGGTGTTTTAAAAATCGCTCTGCGAATCCAAAGAGCAAACCCAAGCACATTTTGATGTGTTCATAATGAGCTTGCCACTTCAGTTAATAAACAGGCTGCAGCACTATGAACAGAAGTGCCCCCCAAATGGGCTACATAGATCAGTTTAGTGATGTCAAAGGCCCCAGGGAGCTCAGCATCTTTCTGATATTATGGCTCCTATGATCCCACTGAGCAGTACAAGCAGAGATGTGGTCCACACTGGGACCAGTCTAGGCTGCCACCTTTATTTTCTAAAAGTGTATATTATACCATTTTTAGGTCATTTTTTATTTTCTTTCAAAATCAAATTGGGATTTGTCATCTGTTTCCCAAGGTAGGAATTTCATTTACTACCATCTTATGATGATCTGGATATCTATTGATGTTGTGTTAACACACTATGTTCAATTTAGTGGTACATGTAAGAAAACATTTTATTATATCTCACAATTTTGTGGGTGAGGGCTTCTAGAAGAGCTCAGTTAGGGGACTGTTTTACACTGTGAAGTGTCAGTTAGGGTCACTCGGTCTTCAATTAAAGTCTAGAGTTTGGGACTAAGAACTCAGTAGATGGATTGAAGTGCAGAATGAACTCAATTGAAGAAAGAGTAAGTTAGAAGATCAATTTGAAGAACTCTTCATGAAAGCATCAGAGATGGATTTTAAAAAATGGACAGAGGAGAGAAAAATTAAGAGATATGAAGGGCTCAGTTAGAAACGTCAGTTCTCTTTAATACCCAGAATGGGGAAAAATGGAATGGAGAAAATTTCGAAGTAAATAATGATAAATACAAGTTCAACATATAAAAATCAATAGCATTCTTGGGCAAGAAATAACAAAACTAGAAAATACAAGAACATAAGATACTTTTCTTAGTAGCAACAGAAACTATAAATCTTCAGGAATAAACCCAACAGAAAATGTAAAATCTTAAGTAGAAAAAATTCTTAAAATTATTAAAGTTAATTAAAAAAAAAGACTTAAATGAGCCAAGGGAGACATATATTCAAGAATAAGATCACCTAACATAAAAAAGACCCAACTTCTTCCCCAAAGTAATCTTGAATTTAATTCTGTTGATATTAGAAATCCTAGAGAATTCTTTCATGAAATTTTTTAAAAAATTGTTTTCTAAAATTTATATGAAAAAATATGTATAAATTTATATGGAAAATACAGATACAAATTTATATGGAAAAATATTTTTGTTTCTAAAGAACAAAAATAGGAGATGCATCATATCAATCCTTAGGATTTATTACAGAGAAGCAAAAACAATATAGACCCGGCATTAGAGAAGGGAGACCACCAAGGAACAGTATGAAAGGCCTAGATCTGCAGACGTTTGGGAACTTCGCAGATGTGGTCATGGCAGTACAAATCAGTAGGTATAGGGTGGATTCTAAGTAGAAATTGGAGAAATTATTCCTCTATGAAGAGAAAAATTAAAAATTTGGTTACAATTTAATATCATGCAGCTCTCAGATGAGTTAAAGACTTAAAGGTTAAAGATAAAGTTCAAGTAAAATAAACATGGAAACATCTTTATGATCTTGCATTTTGTGAAAGGATATTTTTTTTAAATCAGATTTCCAAAGTATAGTCCATTAGGTAAAAAACTTCATCCATTTGCCTTTTACCACAAATGGGGTGTTTTTTTTCTGTTTAATAAAGTTTATCATAATCAAGTTAAGATATGGTGTCTAAAATATCAGAAAGGATGGAAATACAGACTGAACTCAGTTGTCTAAAATATAAGAAATAATTGCAATGTCTAAAATATAAGAAAAGATTAAATTTCTAGAATACAGAGAAAATATCCAAATTAACAAGTAAAAGGAAGGACAACGAATAGGAAATTAGGTAAAGACAATACATATGTGATTTAGAGAAGGGGAAACCAAATGGTTAGTAAGTACATAAAGAGATATTCAAAAGAAATGCAAATTGAATTTGTGATTATCATTAATTTTGCCAAATATAAAAAATGAGAAAGTCATATTGAGGAGGTGGAAACTGTGGGAAGGAAATTCTCATGCACAGTCATTTGGGGGCTATCCTGGCAGTGCTCAGTGACATCAAGTATGGATGTATATTGGACCCTACTAGCCTATCCATTGTTTAAGAAACTCCCACAAGGACCACACAAGGAGATATGCTGGACGAATCTCACAGCATCCTTTTTGTTGGGCAAGATTTGATAATGACCATCTCTAGGGGAGCTGGCATTTAGCTCTGCTATGACCACAATACTTCACTGATATCAGGATTAACCAACTACATCAACAAATGACAATATGGCTAGAATAGAGAACAGTATAAAGTATTTTAAAAATGAGATTTCAATTCAATATCATGAATGAAATGTTATATAACCTCCAAACATATTTCAAGAATGCATACTTATCTACATACACATAAGTAGGGTATAGGAGAGAAATTTTGAAAGATAACAAAATGGGTGACTAAATATAGGGGAAGGGGAAAGGGAGTGGGGCCAGGAAGGCACAAAAGGGTAATGAAATAAAATTAAGAAGTGCAGAAACTAGTGACAGTGGTGTGCTGAGCATCTCATTAGCTTGTTTTTGTGCACCTTGCCAAATGAGTGGGCAGAGAAACGAGGAAAGGAGAGCAAAAGAGAGAGTGGAGAAAGGTCTTGGGAGGAGGGAGGGAGAGTCACAGGAATGCAGTGACCCCCAGAGCAGGTCTCCAGCTTTCAATTCCCTAAACTTCCTGTCATCCTTTCACCTGTTCATTGATTCAATCAGCAGAAAACTTCGCATCAACATTGTCAATGAGAATAATCAGGATGGCAATGACTGGTAGTGTTGGTAGAAATAGCAAATATCAAAAAAAAAAAAAAACAGGAAGTAAATGCATTGCACTTTTTATTAAAGTCTCAAGAACTGTCATATAATTCTGTTGACTGCATTCCAACTTCTACAAAGAGAAAGCTACTTTTGAATTTTCTTTTCCCTACAGTCATAGGCAAAAGAATCAATTTTTTTTTGAAAAAATAATCATCGCTTTTAATATAAATGTTAATGCAATCACAGACACTAAGGAACCAAGCAGGTTTGTCTTCCCTCATCACCCCTCACCACCAGTTACAGACCTGTCTCACTAGAAATCAGCAAGCGACTTGAGTGAAAAATCACACCTAGTCTGTGTTTTCTATGAGTGACTCTGCTGTCACCTTGCATTTGAAAACATGGATGTGACTAACATGTGCCCAAGCCACTTGTGATGAAAGCCCATTGACAACTCTCAGGAAATCTTAGGTGGTAGATTTCTTTCTGGATAGCATATAGAAGCAGAAAATCAGTTAGTGATGCATGTGATTTTCAAAAAAAACTCATGATTTTTTAGATTATCAGAAATTCTTGTGGCAATTGTTTGGTATCAAATTCTAGACTCTGGGGACTGGGGTTGTAGCTCAGTGGTAGATCACTTGCCTTGTGTGCCTGAGGCACTGGGTTCGAAACTCGGTACCACATAAAAATAAAGAAAGATATTGTGTCCATCTAACTAAAAAATTATTTTTTAAAAATTTCTAGACTCTAAGGAAATCATACCAAAATAGAAGAAAGTGAGAATTCTAGTCATATTTACTTATTTCATGAAATGATAGTGAAGGGAATTTTGTTGTGCTCCTGAAACATATTCCTTTTGGGGATTATTACACACAAAGAGGGAGGTTTGGGATTAAGAGAAGATAGCCAAAAGCATGTAATGTACCTCCTGCCTTCAGGCTCAACAGTCTTCTACCACCTACTCTCACCTCTGCCTTGACAGTACTTTGAAAAGGCATTGAGATCTGTAGTTTTCTTACTGTGACAAATAACAGAGAACTGAATTCCATAAAGAAAACAAATATACAAGTAATACAATTATTCTGCCTGAAAAGCATCCCTCAATGTGTTCTTGGGTATTTGTGTCTTTTCACAATATGAAATAACGCTAAAAACACATCTTCAATTGTTTCCAAAGACTGTGTATCTGAAATGATCATCTATTTACTACTTAAAAACCCTGGCAGCAGATTTTTGATTTCTGAAAAATAAATATTTATCCATACATACAAACATAAATATACATACACAAAACAGTTTGTAATAGTTCATATTTATATGTGTGTATATACATAAACATACATATATACATACTTACATTAAAGAGTTTGTAACTTAGATTTTGTGTATTTACTTTTCTATATGTACACACGCACAATTATACAGTATACACATGTTTTGTACATGTTTAAATGTCAACTATTGAAAAGTGACCCAAGCCCATTTGGTCCATCAAAAATCCTTTTTTGGAAGCTCTCTGGAGTATCTAGTAGGTATAGAGGTGTGAGGATTAATAATTGTCCATGTGCCTGGGCTGGACTTCACTAGTGCCTCCTGCCTACATCCCATCAGTTTGGTAGTTTAAACTCTTAAAAGTGTCTTTTTTGATGGATAAATTATATGGCTACCCTGCTTTAGTCTCCTCCCCTTCAATCTCCTTACCAGGGAATATTTTACATTGAAAAAAGGCTAAGACCCAATTTTGTGATATATAAAAGATTAGATTAGCAAGAAGGCACAAAAAACACCCTCGCCACTTGTTCTGGAAGGGCCAGGTCTTTGTTGTCACAGGCCTTCTGGCAGCACCCTGTCTAAAGGTCTGATGTAGCCATAAGCCTAAATTTTGAAAGATCTCTTTAAGAAAAAAATAAATAATACAAGGTTCCAAATACAAAACTGGAGATAAAAATGAATATTCATTTAAAAAGAGAAGAGAAAGCATAACAAATCAAACTCTGCAGAGCTGACAGATCCCATAAACAACACAAAACTCAGACGTATAATATAACATCCTGGCTTATCACTATAATAGTTTTTTCCCCAATAATTTTCTTTTTTGCTCAATATTCTTTGGCCATTTCTTCATATAATGACAAATTATAAATTACTTGCTTTTATTTCACTGTGTCACCAGTACTTAACTTATTGGTTTACTTAATTTTTTTTTCTTAGCTATTCTAGTACTTATAATATAGAATCTACTTTCAAATGTTACACAACTTGATATATAAAAGCTAAGGCTCTATAAGAGTGTTTATTCATTTCTCCTGCTCATTTGCTATTGTTGATATCATTACATTTCTTCATCTGTTATAAATCCCCATGTTACTATTATAAAAAACTATTATCTTGTAATTATTTTATTCTGTCTTCTTATAACTCCCATGTTATTATTATAATGAGATAATAATACTCTTATTGTCTTAAAATTATTTTTAATAAATTAAAATATTAAAAATATAAGCCATACATCATCCACATATTAGCTTTGTGTAGGTGTCTTCATTTCTTGGTGCAGATTTAAGTTTCATGGATTATCTTGTAACTGGAATCAGGATCACTTTGGAAAGCATTTATATCTGTACAGGTCTGGCAGTGATAATTCTGTCTGGTTTTTGTCTTTATTTTTTCTTCATTTCTGAAAGTTTTTTCATTGGATTTGGAATTTGAGATATATATATTTTTAATGTCATTCTACTATTTTAGGATTGAATTTCTACTGAGAAGTCCACATAATTCTCATTTTGCTTTCCTTTAAATAAAGCATCTTTTTTTTCTTCTGGTTGCTTTTAAGATTGTCTTCTTATTATTGGTTTTCAGCAGTTTGATTATGATGTGACTGGAATTAGTTGAGCACATTGGATCTCTGTTTATAGCTCTCATTAAACTTCAAAATTTGGGGCTATTATTTATTCAATCTACCTTCCTCCACCCTTAGTAAATAAGTACTAGCTTATTTTGTTCAGGATTTTGACCCTTCTATGACTCAGTTTAGATATTTTCTTTTGTGATATCTTCAAGTCAGTGTAGTATCTGACCTAATGTTAAGCAAAGAAACAAAATTTGTCATTTTTGACTCTGTACTTTTCATTTCTAGAAGTTCTATTTAGGTCTTTTCTGTGGGTTCCATTTCTTTGTTTTATTCATGTTTTCTGTTGCATCTTACTGTTACCTTTACTTTAGATTAATATTTTTTTTTCTTGGTTATGGGTTGTAGTTTTCTCCTTTCCAAATCTTTGAAACTTTTGACGGAATGCTAGACACCATCAAGAATCCAGATTTGGGGATGAAGATGCACCTCAATGGAAGAGAAGTTTGCCTAGCATGGGTGAGGCTGGGGTTCCATCCCAGCACTGATTGAAAAAAAAAGAAAAGAAAAGAAAAGAAAAAATGAATCAAGATTTTTGTTTTCTTTTTAAAAAGGAATTTTTAATTTTTATCAGATAGTTGAGATAATGCCATACTTTTGAGGCTTGCTCTTTGTCTTTCTTCATGTGGGTCTTAAGCATCCTTTCCTGTAGACCTAGGTTAGCCCTATCGCTAAGGTGTGACCCTCATGGGGTCTCCATTGAATGTCCTTGCTTCCTTAATGAAATCTCTACAATATTGGGTTGGAACTTGGACATCTCCCAGCTCTGGGTGAGCACTGGGAATTATCTAGCCTGCAGTTGTCTTGAAATGTTACTGACTCAGACACTCCAATGTAGATTTCCCAAGCTCTTTTGCATAACTCTCTAGTTTCTGCTTACAAATTTCATTTGTCTCCATGAACCCTGTTCTTTGTCTCTGCTGGTCAGCAGGATCACAGTGGTTTGCTTGGATTTTCTCCATTCCAGTGCTACTGCCTGGAACGAATGCTTCTGTGAAGAAAGCAGGGTGATTGTAGAGTTCATTACATTCATTTTTCATGTTTGTGAATTTCTGGTTTACTGTGCTGGGCTCTCTGTTACTTGGTGTATATAAATTCTGATTTCATACTGTTTAGTTTTCCAATTGCTTTTGTCTGGTTGGAAGTCAGATATTATTTAATCCCCCATGGCTGGACAGAAAGGTTATACCTTCTAATCTTAGCAATAAAAAGTTTTAAAAATATATTATGGAGCTGGGGCTATAGCTCAATAGTAGAGCACTTGCCTCATACACGTGAGGCACTGGGTTCGATCCTCAGAACCACATAAAAATAAATAAAGATATAAAACACATATGCATATTAGATCACTTCCAGGGTAAGAAGAATATTTGTTTTGTTCATTGATATCAGTCAAGTGCTAAGATAACTATAATTACACAGTTGCTCAATAAATATTTGTTAAATAATAAATAAATAAATAAAATCTATTTTTAAAAAACTAACTTGACCTTGCTATTGACCAGGAAATAAGACTGATGATGTAATTATATTAATCTATTTCTGGAGTATGGGCTTTTGATCAACACTTTTAAATGCTAATTATTATTAATAGTTATTTCACTGCTGATTGCTGATTAGTGCACTTAAATATTAACTACTCCTCCAGGGTGTAAGAATAAGTTAAACCACCTTCTTGTTTTAATAGTAGCCTAGTATTTCATTGACTAGGTGTTTCATAATTTATTTAAAACATTTCCTGTTGGATGGATGTTAAGTTTTTGCATACTTATTTGCAGTTACAGACAGTAATTAATAGCTTTGTGTGTGTCCTGTTGTCCTATGCCACACTTTCATTATACAATTTGTGCTAATAATGCCAAGGTCGCGGGTTCGATCCCCATACGAGCCACCAAATGCTGGCAGTCTGGCTGGGCACAATTCAGGAGCCACTTGTCAAAAGAAACGAACTTTATTTTTAGAACCACACACGCCAAACAAAACAGCTCCTTAGGAAAAACCTTCAGAGCCCAACTGCCACCACCGGCTTCCCACAAGCCTCTCCACCTCCCCCACTCCTACTGCTCTTGAGGCTGATTGGCTGGGTCGCTTGGGCGGAGCCAAAAAAAGTCCCCCAATGAGCAGCTCCATGGTCTGAAAGGGCAGGGAAACAGCCCAATGAGCATCACTGCAGAGGAGCCAATCAGTTGGCAGCTAGAAGTTTGCTGGGGCCGCTGTGAGCCAATCATCAGCTGGCAGCTGGAAGTTTGCTGGGGCCCCTTCAGCTGTGGCTCTCAACATAATTGTAAAAAATTACAATAAAAATGTACCCCAAGCATGGGGTATGAACAAGTAATCCTTCAATGAAACAGTTCTTTATTACTGCATAATACTTGCATCTTCCCTGTTCAAATTATTATAATATAAAATTTTAGGCATAAAATGTTACCCCACAACATTAACACTGCTTTATAAGTTTCCTCTGTCTCTTCTCAATGGTCTCTGTGTAATAATATATTAATATATGGTATTACTATGATAGAAATCCTTTTATTGAGAAAAGAAATTATATCATTGTACTCTTTTATCTCTGAGATAAAAAGAAAACCTTGAAACTCTGAGCATGTGTGTGTGTGTGTGTGTGTGTGTGTGTGTAAGTGCTTCCTTAAATGAAAAGCCCAATTCTTGTTTGCTTTTTCTCCTTTTTTTAATTTACTGTGTAATTCATTAAATTGGCTATTTGCATTCACAAGAGAATTGCATTTCTCTTGCCTTTATTTCCTCATTAAGTTGTCTTGGGACACCACCTCTGACAGAAAACTCTTTTGAATTTCTAAAATGCACAATAGGCTCATGCTGATAGAATTATGACTACAAGAAGTTAGCCCAGAGAAGAAGAGCATAAATATTCTTTCATATATTGAGAAAAAAATCCAACTTTCCCAAAGGGTAATTGTGGGTCATGAAGTCCTTCAAATATTTTCCTTGTTCTCAATTAACATCTTTGTATATTAAAAGAATTCCCAATAGAGGTCTAAAGACATTATTAAAACAGAGCAGAAGCTTGGATTTTGCAATGTAAAGATTCTTGATAGACACAAGAGCCTGGGTGTGGAATAATTTTTCACTCCTGACAATTAAAGGTCATTTTGTATGACAATGAGACTGTAATTTTCTTAAGGTTTTGATTCATAATTGTTTTTTCCTTCTCAAGACTTGGAAAGTTCCCCCAACATTGCTTACTCCCCAGTGTTCTTTTTATAACAACATCCCAAAACATTCAGAATTGAAGATCTAAGAATGTCTTGAAAGAGGGAGGAAAGCCAAAGGACCAGTTCTTTGCAGACAGTCTGCCAGGTTTTGGGTTCAGGCCACAGAATATATGTGCAGTGGGGAGGGATATAGAAGAGGAATGCAGCCCTGGGTGTTTTGGAAAGCTAATGGAGTCACATAGCTGTGGGAATAAAAATAAGTGGCACTACAGTGGCTGCAAATGGTGATACCCTATTATACCATCACTACTTGTCTGTGGGAGACTTGAGTTTGACCAGCAACCATGATGTCCAAATAATTTGAACTTGCTGAACAAAGCCTCTGCCCTAATATTCACATCTATAGTCATGACAGCCTTAAAGAAGTCACAATATGTTTTCTCTGATATAAGGTGACTGATTCATAGTGGGGTAGGGAGAGGGAGCACGGGAGGAATAGACGAACTCTAGATAGGGCAGAGGGGTGGGAGGGGAAGGGAGGGAGCAGGGGTTAGCAATGATGGTGGAATGTGATGAACATCATTATTCAGAGTACATGTATGAAGACATGAATTGGTGTGAACATACTTTATATACAAACAGAGATATGAAAAATTGTGTTCTATATGTGTAATAAGAATTGTGATGCATTCCGCTGTCATGTATTTAAAAAATAAAAGCAATTTAAAAAAAAAGAAGTAACAGTCAGCAAATGACTTTTATTGTTTTAGCCTTTACAGAATGTCAGCATCATGCTTGATACTATGAGAAATGAGGAATACAATACTGATAGCTTGATGAGATGAAGTTGTCAAGTAAACAGAGACAGCCAGAATGTTAGGCCATTGGCCTGGCCTAACCTTCAAAGAGGCAGGACAAATTTGTTGAATTCATAAGCAAGTCAGGTTGGAAACCACCATATTGGTTTTGCTGTTGATATTGTCTATGTTTCCATCAACTGTCCCTGATAGCACTACATTTGAAACAAAACCTTTATCTGTATTCTCCTCTTTTTGTGTCTTTTGCAGAAAAAGAAAATTAGCCTTATTAGCCAACTCCTCTTCTATGGGTTAATGGAAGAGGCCTCTTGCTACTGTCCAGGTAGCATGTGTGGTTTATGATATCTTCTGGAGATAATGCCTTACCCTTTATCCACAGCTGAGGATCTAATGGTGTAGATTCTAAACAAATTGTTTGGCAATAATCTCTACTTGATTTATGAATTTGGTTGAGACAGGAATATGAGAAAGACCTCTGTTCCAGGTTGTACTTCTCAACCAGCTCAGGTCCTTGTTCCGAATCAGAGGGACAGTTTTTTTTTGTTTGTTTGTTTGTTTGGTTTTTTTGTTGTTGTTTTTACCTGGTTCCTTTATACAAATGCAGAGAGTTCACGCTGAATTATATTTGCTCCTTCAACCACCCTCATTTTCTTCCTCTGTTTCTTCCATCATCTACAGTGCACATTGGATATCTTAAGGCCATGGGAAGTCACTTGAAAAGTAGTTACTAGGTCAAGGTGTGGTTACCTAAGACCACTGAAATAGAAAATGTAGGCCATATCCAACTCTCAGCCTTCAGGGGTAGGTTGGTGTATTAATTACCCCTCTTTCTCTTTCATTTCCCTGCCATGATGTGAACAGCTTTGCTCTTCCCCATGCTTCCACCGTGATGGGCTGACTTGCCACAGGCCTAAAAGCAAAAGGGCCAATGAGTCATGGACAGGAACCTCTAAAACCAGGAGTCTTAATAACTCTTTTTTCTTTATAAGTTGATTACCTCATATATTTTTTACAGTAATAGAAAAACGTACTAACACAGTTTTTGTTCTAGGATTTTAATTTTATTTTTTACTCTTAAAATAGCCTTATTATGGTATAATGGACAAGTAATGAGTTGCACATATTTAAATGCACAAACTTATTAGTTTTGGCATAGGTATACACCCATAAAATGATCATTAAAATCAAGATAATGAATGTATCCATCACTCCTGAAAGTTGTCTTGAGGTCTTTTATATTCCTTCCTTGCAGTTCCTCCTGGGTCTCCCACCCCTAAGCAATCACTGATATTCTTTCCATCACTGTAGATTAGTTTGTATTTCCTGAAACAGAGTTTCTCTGTCTTGGCACTATTCACATTTTGGATCAGATAATTGTTTGCTGTACAGGGCTTTCCTGTGCATTGCAGGAGGTTTTTACCATTCATGGTCTCTACTCACCCGATGCAAGTACTACCCCTACCCCAATTTAAGAACCAAAAATTCTCAGTCATTACCATATATTCCTTGGGTGGGTGGGTGTGGGGGGGTGGGAGCTGGAGGCAGGGAATTATGAAGCACTGTTACAGAGTCATCTACAAATTAAATTGTAGGGTGTATAACCTCACTGTATGACTTCATTCTGTCAGCATCATTATTTGGGGATTCATTCCATAGGGATTATCTTCATCAGGGCATTTGACCAGAAGTCTCTGAATGTTTTGTTTTCAGAATAGTTTATATGTATTGAACAATGTAGGAGTCCAAATCTTGGCCCCTGACTCTTAACATTTCTACTTACTGGCTGTTAAGTATTAATGCCATGAAAATATCTGTCTTATGCACTTTGTAAATTATTATACTGATCAAATCTGAGCTATGTAACATGAAGTACTAGTATTTGCATTGATTTTGCAGACTCTGTGAAAATATTAAGCATTTGTTTATCAAATAAATTGTATCATCTGATTTAAATTTTTATAGAGTGCATTTAAAGAGTCATTGAAGTATTGTGAAACAAAACTTGGTTTGTTCCCAAAGAGCCCACAAGACAGACATTGTGGGTAAAGGAAACAAAATAAATAGAGCAATATGGTGCCATATTGAAATGCAGAGGTGGCAGAAAAAGGACAGAGTGAAGGATGCACTGAGGGAAGGGTTAGTTGAAAGATTTCCTGAAGGAAGTGAGGTCTGGGTGCATTTTTCAGGGTAAATTGCATCCTCCTGAATGCATATCAGAGAAGAAAATTCCATTGTAATATAAACATGGAAGCAAGAAGCCATAAAATAGCATGGAGTCATTTGGGAACTAAGAGTTAGCTTGGTATTTCAGTATGGGGGAGATGAGCAATAGGAACAAACTGATAAGGGTAAATTTGATCTTGCTAATTAGTTTGGATTATTAATTTTTTGTGCAAATGGTAGAGAACTAGAAATGTATTTTTAAGTAGGAAATACAAACTGGATAGTGTTTTGGAAATAGTGCTTTGGTGTAAGAGTACAGAATTGATTTAAATTCCTGGTCTCATTACTAAAGTCTGGGGATTTTTATTTCATCAATATTTAATTGTTTCATTGTCATAAATTACCATTGATTTGTGCAATTATGTTTCATTACTAAATGACAAAAACATGACTTCTTGAAAGAGAGAAGCAATTTCTTAATATAACTTCAATTTAGACAGCCAGGTAAATATACGGAAAGTTTTTGTCTGTCTTTTAATGGGGCTTTAGTTCAGTAATGACAGTTTGAAACTGCTCTCTGATTAAAGGGTGGGTCACGGGAGTGTGAGCCATCATGAGCAAAACAGCTCCCAATACAGTGAGCTTGGAAGCCGTCTCCTTTAGAGAAAGGAGAGAGGACATGTTGCCCTTTAGAAATCAAATGAGCCTCACAGCCTATTCTGAACTGAAGAAAGAAGCTGACTTCACAAGCTACAAAATTCCATACTGTATTTTCAAAAAGATAAGAATCTCAAGTAACAGGGATCCTTAGTATTTTATCCTCCTGGACAGACATCAAGACTCCTTTGCACATCTGTAGTATCCTCTTGTCCTGGACAATCACAATGACCTTTAATAGATTCTAAATGTTTCTTGGACAATCCTGAGTCCTCTTTCAAATGTGTGTCATCGATGCTCCTTTCTTATAACCTCTGTGCAACTTGCTTGCTTTAACATATACCATCTCCCATTTCCTTCCCTATAGAACACCATGAAATTTCATTATTATTACATGAATGTCATGCCATCTCCTAATCTGCTGAACACAATGCAAATCCTAGAGGGTCTCAGACTATACCATTGTATCAACCAAAGCTTGTCATATTGATATCAGAAAGAAGGAGTGTTTGGTTCCTTCCTTCAGTGTGCATTCTTGCTTACAGAGTAGTGCTTATAAATAGCTGTCTTGGGGGTTTTTTTATTAAAAAGAAATTTGTAGTTGTAGATGGACAGCATACCTTTATTTTATTTGCTTATTTTTATGTGGTGCTGAGGATTGAACCCAATGCCTCACATGTGCAAGCAAGTACTCCACCACTGAGCTATGGCCCCAGCCCAGCAGTCTTGTTTTAATATTTTGAATCTGATTTGATTGTTTCACAACAATACTGAAGTAGCCTACTGTGTGTGTACTGGGCCATTCATTCTCCAATGGAATGGAAAACAGGCAACTAGAACACTCAAGCAAGACCAGAGGAGACATTAGGATTACAAAGAAAAAGCAAAATGGTAAAAAATCTGGGTATGTAGAAATGAGAGAGCCTGGCCTGAATTCTGGGATCACTGAAGAATTTTCCCAGAAAGTTGACTTTTTCATTAGCTGGTCTAGAATAAATAGCCACAGTCATGGTTGCATTGTTTCTTTGCACCTGATGAGGATATTATTAAAGACTCCAGAATAGGCAAATAGAGGAGAGAACATGAGGATATAAAAATTGCTCCAAGATAATCCAGAAGGCAGCTATGATCCTGGTGGATTCCTCACTCTGGGGAGAAAGGGTAGGGAGTATTCACATGTTATTCCTTCCCATGGTGAAACCGGGAGACCTGGAAAGCACCCATCATGACCATGGTCATTCTCTGACAAGTATGTCACTGTTCCATTGAAACACAGATGCATGTGTCTTAGGAAATCAATAGAAATAAGTATTCAAGGAAAAGGGGAGTCCCAAAAGGGAGAACAAGGAAACATGAAAAGAGCCTTTCAATATTTGATGGGCCACTGCGAGCTAGAAGGTTAGATTATTTGATGTTGTTTTCAGCAGTAAAATTAGGACCAGAAAGAAGACAGGTGAAGATAGGGAAGTTTTTTTTTATAAAGCATTTTTATTAATGTATTATATTTATACAAAAGAGTGGGGTTCCTTTTGACATATTCATAAATTTACACAACATAGTTTGCTTCCTTTCAATTCTCAGTACTTCCCCATTCCTTCCCTTCCTCCCTCCCCTTACTCTACTGGTTTTCCTTCTATTTATTTACTTTTAATTGGGGCATGATAGTTAGACATAAACGTGGAATTCCTTGCAATGTGTTCATGCATGTACACAGCATAATTCAGTCAGTTTCATTCAGGATAGGGAAGACTTTTGTACAGTAAATGATCTAAGTTTTCACAAGAAGCTTTTCACCATTTGATGTGTTCAAGTAGAGACCTCATGCTGTCCTGTGAGATCACAAGGAAGAGCTTTCAAACTTGAGTCAGGTTGGATATCGTCTATTCCTCTTTAAAATGTAATATTCTAGAATTCAAACAGTATGATAAACTCCATGTCAATATTGTGAACTGTAATCTTCATATAGCTCGTTTTCCTGTCATTGGAAGTAATCAAGGCACTACTCATTTTTGTTCTGGATTCTGAGATGTCCTCATTCCTCCTCTGTAACTATTGTCACCTTTAGTGTGGCAGCTATTTTATTTCGTGTTTTCATCTGTTTGTTTGTTCATTCCATCATTTATTCTTACAAATAGTGTTGAATTACTCATCTATATTAGATACCGTGCTAAGGACCCAAAGAGGGAAATGGCGCACTCTCTCTTGTCCCCATGAAGGTGTGAGTCAGCTTGGCTGTATGTGATGCTTTTGATTTCTTTTTTAATTGATTATTTAGGCCCTTAAAGGATGTGCTATTTATTTACCCTGATGTTTCCAGAGTGCATAAACTGAAAACAGATGTCCCAAGAGTTGGGAGAGAAGGTATTTGAGAGATACCTCTCAGTGTCATATTTAAATACTTTCTTCTTGAGCATGACTCAGTGGTTGAACTTGTCTATGGTCATTGCTCAAGGGCACAGTCTCCAGATTCCAACAGCAGGGTTCACATTCTGCTTTCTCTGTTGATTAGTTATGAAATGGAGTTACTTAACCTTTCTGTGTCTTTATCATCTCACCAGGAAAGGGGAATAATGGCTATCCCCATCTATGAAGGTTCTTATGCACAACAGAACTAATGTTTGTAAACTGCTTGCCACGGGGCTTCACACATGGTAATTACTCAATGATGATAAACTATTATCGTTGCATCCTAGATGAGACTTCCTCTGTGCTTATTTCTATTTTAGCACATATTGCATTGAGTTTTAGTAACTATAGTTATTTACTTACAAGTCTGTCTCCTTCACTGAACTGTGAAGTTTCTAAAGCCCTGACCTCACCTTAATCTTCAGTATATCAATGTCATGGTATTTTCCATTGTTGCTCACATCAGGGAAAATGCTGAAAATCTTAATGTTTAAGTGACATGATAGGGAAATGAGAAAGACTTGATCTGGCCAGAGAGGACCAACCAATGACCCTAAACTCTGCCCAACACTCCTGAAGACTGAGAACACTACTTCCTTGGGACAGTAACTGGGGCATCTCTGTTGGGAAGGTCTAGACTTGTGTAGTGCCTGACACAGTGGCAAACAAGGAATCGTTGGGTAAATCTATTATTATTATTTTTTTTATTTTTGCCTTGGAAGAACTTCTACCTCATTTCCCAGCTCCACTGTGGTGCTTTAGAAATGAAATACTCCTTTTCTGCTTTTTAAGAGTAAAGCTTATATCTTGAAATCTTGAGGGTTTTTTTCCCCCCGGTCAAAATTTCCTTCTTGGTTTCAAAAGGAATCTATCAGCTCTTTGGTTTTAAAAGGAAGGAATATTTAAATGGTTCTTCTGATAACTTCACCAGATGCCCTGGAGTTTCCAAGGAGGTTAGACCTCAGTTTGCAACTTCATTATTCATTACTTGCACATACATGTCAATTTTATAACAAATCATTAGGAGCTAAATATATAGTACTTAGATACAAATTTCATAACAATTGTTAGGGGGAAATGCCTACTTCCCAACTTCTCTGTAGCCCGTGAGGAGGACTACAGTCAAATGATCCAACTGGAAAATGGGAAAGGAATTTGAATAATTTCTCCAAAGAAGTTATATAAGTGGCAAATAAGCACAGAAAAAGATAACTCAGCGTTGTAAGTGTTATGATTTGGATGTGAGGTTTCCTCCAAAAGCTCACCTGTGAGACAATGCAAAAAGGTTTGGGGGAGAAATGATTGGGTTACAGCCTTCATTTAATTAGCAAATTAATCCCTGATAGGATTAACTGAGTGGTAACTGGAGGCAAGTGAGGTGTGGCTGGAGCAGGTGTTGCATTTGGGGTGTGGCTATGGGGTATATATTTGCATCTGGTGAGTGGAGTTTCTCTCTCTGCTTCCTGAACACCATGTGCACTGCTTCCCTCTGTTACACTCTCTTACAATGATGTTCTGCTTCACCTGGAGCCCTAAGGAACGGAGCCTGCTGTCTATGGATAGAGACCTCCGAAACCGTGCTTGTTCCTCCTTAACAGTTGTTCTGGTTGAGTCTTAGAGTCACAATGGTGAAAAAGCTGACTAAAACAGCTAGTCATTAAAAAAATGTGAATGCAAACCAAAATGAGATGCCCCTTGAATGTACACCACTTGGATGGTTGTAAGAAAAAGTATGGAAATAATCAGCATTGTGGAGGATGTGGAGAAATTAGGATTTATTCATATATTGCCAGTAGTGATGTAAAAAAAATAGCCATTTTCAAAAACAATATGGAACCGGCAGATCCCCCCACTAGAACTCAGGCCTGGCCCATACCCACCTCGCTTACCTGCACGGGAGTTCGGGCCCAAGGTAGGCCCAGGTCCATCCCCCCACTGCCACTGGCAGAGCTCTGCCAGAGCCCGGTCAGAGCTCAGGCCCAACCCAGACACTCCTCACAGACCTGTGCAGGGTTGGTCCACCTCCCCTACCACCACCTGGGAGCCCAGGTCTAACCCACTTCCATCTTGAGACACTGCAGCCATCCCCATAGCCTTGCCCATGTGGTAGCCCCTACCTTGGGACAACAGATAGGGACTAGAAGCAGCTGCATCTTGGAACAGGCATCCCAAAGCCAGTGTAAGGTCCACCCTTTCAGCCCCATCTCTGAAAGATGTTGCAACCATCTTAGGGAACCCCCACTGCTATCTTGAGTTACCCCCTCCTATTTCTGCCACCACCTATAGTTGTAGTAGCATCCATCCTGGGATACAGGCAGGGTCTGCAAGCCCAACACCAAGGTGAGATACAGATAATCTGCACAGATACTACAAGATTGTAAGGTAGAATCTGTAATACCTCAGGTCCACACTGCAAGAAAATAAATTACATAGACAACGTGAAAAAACAAGGGAGGAAAGTGCCCCAAACAAACCTGGATACTACAATAACAGAACCCATGAGCAGCGCAGTTGATGAAATGTCAGAGAAGGAATTCAGAAGGTTCATAATTAAAATGATCTGTGGCATTTAGTGCCACATAGACATCATGAAAAAATAAGGGAGGAAAGTGCCCCAAACAAACCAAGACACTACAACAATAGCATCCATAGATAGTGAAGTAGGTGAAATGTCAGAGAAGGAGTTCAGAATATACATGACTAAAATGATTTGGGAATTAAAAAACAACTTAAGTGAGCAGATATAGGCAAAAATTGATCGCTCCTTGAAGTCCTTAAAAGATGGAAAGATCTACTTTGTTCTTGGATAGGAAGAATTAATATTGTCAGAATGACCATACTACCAAAAGCACTATACAGATTTAATGCAAATACAATCAAAATCCCAAAGACATTCCTCATAAAAATAGAAATAGCGGTCATGAAATTCATATGGAAACATAAGAGACCCAGATTAGCTAAAGCAATCCTTACAAAGAAGAGTGAAGCAGGTGACATTATTATACCAGACCTTAAACTATACTACAGAGCAATAGTATCAAAAACAGCATGGTACTGGCACCAAAACAGACTCATAGACCAATGGTACAAAATAGAGGACACAGAGACTAACCCACATAATTACAGTTAATTTATATTAGACAAAGGTGCCAAAAACTTACATTGGAGAAAAGATAACCTCTTCAAGAAATGGTGCTATGAAAACTGGAAATCCATATGCAACAAAATGAAATTAAACCTCTATCTCTCACCATGCACAAAACTCAACTCAAAGTGGATCAAGGACTTAGGAATTAAGCCAGAGACACTGCACCTATTAGAAGAAAAAGAAGGCCCAAATCTCCATCATGTTGGATTAGGCCCTGACTTCTTCAATAAGACTCCCATAGCACAAGAATTAAAATAAAAAATCAATAAATGTGATGGATTCAAACTAAAAATATTCTTCTCAGCAAAGGAAACAATCAGTGAGGTAAATAGAAAGCCTACAATTTGGGAACAAATTTTTACAACATGCACATCAGATAGAGCACTAATCTCTAGGATATATAAAGAACTCAAAAATCTTAACACCAGAAAAACAAATAACCCAATTAATAAATGGGCCAAGAAACTGAACAGACACTTCTCAGAAGAATATATACAATCAGTCAACAAATATATGAAAAAAATGTTCAACATCTCTAGAAATCAGAGAAATGCAAATCAAAACTATTCTAAGATTTATCTCACTCCAGTCAGAATGGCAGCTATTAAGAATACAAAAACAATAAGTGTTGGTGAGGATGTGGGGAAAAGGCCACTCATATATTGCTGATGGGACTGCAAAATGGTACAGCCAATCTGGAAAACAGTATGGAGAATGAATCCTTGGAAAGGTGGGAATGGAACCACCATTTGATCCAGTTATCCCACTCCTAGGTCTATACCCAAAGGACTTAAAAACAGCATACTACATTGACACAGCCACATCAATGTTTATAGCAGCACAATTTATAATAGCTAAACTGTGGAACCAACCTAGATGCCCTTCAGTAGATGAATGTATAAAGAAAATGTGGTACATATACACAATTGAATATTACTCAGCATTAAAAGAGAATAAAATCATGACATTTGCAGGTAAATGGATGGAGTTGGAGAATATAATGCTAAGTGAAGTTAGCCAATTCCAAAAAAACAAATGCCAAATGTTTTCTCTAATTTAAGGAGGCTGACTCATAGGTTGGGCTGGGGATGAGAGGATTAGATGAACTCTAGATAGGGCAAAGGGGAGGGGGCACGGGGGTAGGAAAGACGGTGGAATGAGATGGACATTATTACCCCAAGTACAGGTATGAAGACACTAATGATGTGACTCTACTTTGTGTACAACCAGGGATATGAAAAATTGTGCTCTATATGTATAATATGAGGTGTAATGCATTCTGCTATCATACATAACAAATTAAAACAAAACAAAACAAAAAAAGAACTGACTGCTAAGACTTTAAAAAGAAATAAAGCTGTTGATGGTTTAACATGCTCTTTAGCTGCTTCAGAAGATCTGAGTCATGCCTTTTCCTATTGTGTCTTCCCATGTCAAAATCCACCACCTCAAAGGGAAGTGGAAGATGGTTTTATGGAGACCACGCTCATGACAGCCACAAATGAATGGTGCCAATGTGTTATCTCATCGCCAAGAACACAAAGCCCTTTTGGGAAATTGATTTTCCTTGGATAAAGGCACTTCCCATCTCTGTACCTCAGTCTCTCCCACTGTAAGATGAAGTAGTTGGATGAGATCAAGCATGGCAAATTTGTGGCGCGCTTGCCATTGTTGACTGCTCCATGTCCAAGACAGACATTGCTAACTGATCTAAGCATCCTTTTCTCCACCCAACCCATGCATGCTGGGTACCCTCCAGGCACCCACAATCTATGAGAGGGAATGGATGCTTGCCTCAAGGCTACTTTTCATCTCTGACCCTCGATATCTCAGGATTCTGTGAGTAAAAAAGCCCTGATCAAGAATACATCAATAAGGAGAAAACCCTGGCACACAATCAGTTTACGTCATTGTTATCGATAACCAAAATGTTGTGAAGAAACTGCCACTGGCTGGGTGCTGTCATGGGAGCTGAAATTTGGGCAGAAGACATGGTCTACTCATCTCCTTCCTCCCACACTTAACGGGCTTATGATTTGGGCAGGGAGAGAGGAATTTGAGAGGAAAGACCAACACCACTGCAGGGCTAGTGAGTGACTTCAGACTACCAGGCTGCAGAAGCTGTGGGTGGAGGTGACATGAATGGAGCAGTGGGAACAGGTTTCCCAAGAATAGGAGTTAAACCTTGAAGGATGGACAGAGCAGACGAAGCAACCAGAAGAGCCAAGGTCCCCCAGAAGCTGGGTCCTGTTCTGGGTGCTCTTGTTGCTCTCAGGAGTGATAAGCATGCCCTCTTCTCTGTTTTCTTTGCACTGGGCTCTTTCCTTACCCATTCCCCAGTGATGCAATATCCTTGGGTGTTAGGTGGTGAGGCCATCCTAACAGCATCCATTGGTGGAAAAGGACATGAAGCTTGAGATATCTACCTTTCCTCCCCACAAAGGAAATACCTGGATGAAGTTCACTGGCATATGAGTGTTTACCCATTTGCCTAGAGATCAGGGAGACCCTCATCTTAACTATGCATACACAGGGGATAAAAATCAAGGTGTCTATGTGCGAGTTTCTATTAGCTGCATCTTTACCTGCTTTCACACACATTCATACACTTAAGGGAAATAAAAGCATACTTACACAAAAACTTGCATATGGATATTTGTAGCAGCATTATTTACAGTAATTATAAAGCAGAAACAATCTGAATGTTCATCAACAGACATCTTTATAAATAAAATGGGGTGTATACATGTAATAGAACATCATTGGGCTAACAAAAGAAAGACTATAATGTGGAAGTACATTGAAAACATGTTAGGTGAAAGAAACCAGTCACAGAGGCTACATATTGTATGAGCCTATTAACATCAGGTGTTCAGAATAAGCAAATCTATGGAAAGAGAAAGTAGTTGAGTGGTTTGCATTTGTATTTAGGTACAAACTTCTAAGTACTTTATCTTAAAACTTCATGACAATTGTTAGGGAGAAATGCCTACTTCCCAATTTCTGGGACTGGTGGGAGAGAGAATGGTGAAGGAGTAATGGGTACTGGCTTTCTTTTAAGGATGATGATAATGTTCTTTGATGAAATAATGGGGATGAACGCACAACTCTGTAAATATACTACAAATAATGGAATTATACACTTTAAATAAGTAAACTTATGGTCTATAAATTATGTATCAATAGAATTATTAAAAGAAATAAAAATATATGCATATATGATCATGCTTTATACACTGCCATTTAACTCATACCTAATGCATTTTAAGTCTCCTCTCCCCTACATGAAGCTTGGATATTTTTAAATGGCTGTGCAATATCCCAAATTATGGGACATTTGACTATTTCCTATGATTTGACTTTCTATCGCAGAATTTCCTGAGGTTGAAAAGACCCTTGTTCTTGGTCTCTCTGTATTCTACAAATGAATACAGTGGGGGAATGAGAGGCATTTAGAACTGATATGTTAGAACAATGGGGGAAAGAGGAGATTGGGCTGTTTCTGCTGGTGAAGTTGGAGTCCTGGAGAAGAGAGGAGGTAGAATGGCTGTGGCCCAGCCATTGGCTCCTCAGTGCCTTCCATTTGTCTGATCCTGCATTTTTTCAGTTATTAAAATTGGATCATCCGGCCTGCTCCAATATGATGCACATCTTCTGAGTTAACTCAGTGCCCCTCTTTGGCTGATGATTTTGCTTTTTGATTAGGCCTGCTTTGCATTTCTTTGTGGAAGTCAATAGGTCTTTTAATATTTTTGCCTTCTTTCCTATCTCAGGCTTGTGGGTTTATTTTTATCATTGCTGAGACTTTGAAAGTGGTAACTTTATTCTTTCTTTTATGAATATTTTAAAATCTATTTGCTGTTGGTTTCTGATAAGTTCTTTTATCAGGTTAATGATATTTCTTCTATTTCTTGATGAATAATTTTCCTTAAAGATCAGGAATGGATGTGGAGTTTCACCCAATTTATGGGACATCCATCATGATGGTTGTATACATATTTATTTATTTTTCTCCTTTAATCTGTTTATGTGGTGAATTGCATTAATGCATTTCCTAGTCATTTTTAATCATTCATTTGGCATTCATTTCACCCATATTTATTTAGTGCTTTCTATGTTGCAGATGCTGTTCTAAGCACTGGTGATATAGTAATAAGCTAAACAAACATTATTCTTTAAAAATATTGCTAAATGCAATCTGCTAACATTTAATTTTTTGCATTTAGATTTAAGAATCTACCTCAAGAACATTCAGAAGTATGCACAAAGATATAAGTAAGAAATACTTATTACAACATTGTTTATAAATGTTAACATCAACATTGGTGGGGGAAGGTTGAAATATGTTTTAGTTCCTCCATGGTATGATATAATACATAGTAGTTAAAAAGAATGAGGATGCTCAGTACATATAAATATGAAGACACAAACTTTTAAAAATTATTGAATACATATATAATGTATAATATATATGTAAATATATATATATTATGTACACTTATATAAATATATCATGTACTATCATTTTTGTAAAATTGAAAAAAAACCTCTGTGTGTTTACACTTTCTTTAAGCATAAAAATATCTGGAAATAAATGAAACAACAAACTATCAACAGGGGATTCCTCTGGGTTAAAGAATGAAGGGTGTGGAACATGAAGACAGATTTTCAAATCTTAATGTATGGATTTTATTTTGCTTAATCTTTAATTTTAATTTATTTTAAGCAAGCAGATATTAATGTTGCAATTACAAAAAAGGAGAAAAATTAGTGATAGAGCTTGGGGATTAGAAGAGGGTGTACAAAAACATTTTGAACATGTCTCCATGGGTTAGTGTTCAATTGCAAGAAACAGAACTTTTTAGCTAGTTTTAAGCAGAATGGAATTTCTTACTATGTATCAGATGGTTCATAATATTCATTGAAAAATCCAAGAACCAAGCTATATTAATATGTTTTGTGCTTCCATAACAGAAAAACTGAGAATGGGTAATTGATAAACAACAGAAATGTATTGAAGCATGGTTCTAGAGGCTGGAAAGTCCAAGATCCAGGGGTTAGCATCTGACATGGGCCTTTTTGCTACATTATCTCATGGTGAACAGCAGAAGGGCAAGAGTACATACACAAGAGAGAGCAAGAGGGGGCTCTTGATTTTGTAATGACTTGATTTTGTAACAAACCTACTTTCTAGCTAAGGAACATACTCCAGGAATCATGTTGTCAATGCATTCATGAGGACAAAGGCCTCATAACCTAATCACCTTTCAGAGATCCTACCTCTAATACTATTGCATTGGGAAATTAAATTTTCAACACATGCATTTTGGGGGAACACATTCAAATCATGGAACAGGTGGTAACGTGATTTCCAGGAACTAATCCTAGCCTCAAAATCATATGCCTCTGTTGTGAACAGGGCAGTAGCTACAACTGCTGATAGAAGCTACAGCCAAGCAGCGGGGAACTATAGAAGCATACCACTTCCATGATCTGCACCATCTGCACCCCACAACCTGTCTTCCTCCCCATTTAACTTCCAAATTCTAGCCCTGCATGAGGTTATCTGTCTCATCTGGAACCTAACTTCAAAGAACTCTAAAAATGTAATTCTTGGCTTTTCCAAACACTGCAGTATAGGAAGATGTTTGAGGAGGTTTGAATGGATATTAAGTAGTCAAGGTGCTCACCACAATGAGCAAATAGCATAGTGCTTTTCAAATATAATATGTGGTTATTTTGCCACAAAGACAGGGAAAATCATTGATTTACTGGCAAAAGCTTTTTTTTCATATGTAAGAAATATGTTTATTATAGAAAAATGCCAAAATAAGCAAGCATAGAGAAGAAAAAGGTAATAAAGTGATCTGAAATCCCACTATGTGTTAATATTTTGTTAATATTGCTAATATTTGGATCTTTCACATACCCACCCACACAATCCCTGCCCCACCCTTAAAAAATAGATTTATAATACATATCAACAGAAGCTGATTTAAATGTGACAAAGCTAGATATAAGGTTTAAAAAGTAAAGTTAATTAAAAATCATAAAACATGTATTGACTTAATAACTTAATTTAAAAACTCATTGAAATAATAGACCCTGAGTTTTTTTTAAGTTCACTTTTAAATCATTTTCATCAAGTCAAAAATAATTAGGTTATCTTTTCTTCATTTTTAATAAATGCTATTTTTGACTCAAAAGGGGTTTGTTTTTAATTAACTTTCTTGCTTTTTTAATTTGGAAAAACATCTACCTTAATACTTAATACCTTCCCCCAGTATTCAGGAAATTCTGTATACATAGTTTTAAAACAATAGAAATATTGGTCCTTGGCCATCCATATGGTCCACGCAATAAACAGAATTCTCAGTACTTTTGTTTCCATGTAGGTAAAGCCAAGAGGTTGAAGCAGATTCTCTCTCAGGTCCAGATCTAGGTAGAGATTTCCATCCTTAGGGAGAAGTTGGAGGCTGCACAAGCCTGGCTTTGATTTCCAGGCCTGCTTTCATGTACCAGGTGACCTTGAGCTCATGATGAACTGCTGGATGCCTCCATTTATGAATCTGAGTACTGAGATTAAAGGAGCTTCTATTTACTTCCTGGAATTTGATGAGGACTGCCAGCTCCCTCGCAGCGAATGTCCTATATACATATTATAACTAATTAAAGACAATAATGTAGTCCAAGAGATAGCTGAACAGAGTTCTTTAATTCACTGTAGATTTTAATCTTGGGTGGACATTGAGAGATATAAGAGCAACAATAACTACATTTTAAGGTAACATCAGCAACAAAAAGCACAGGAATTTATTTCAGAGAACGAATGGATTCTTTGACCACTCCAGATGAAAAAAAGTTCACATAGCAATATGTATTACTCTATGAATTTATCTATCTAATTACTTATATTCCATATATCTACATATATTTATTTCTAAATAAAAATGAAATGTGCTTGTCTCTGGGAATAGAATTACAAATAATATTCTGAATTTTCCAAAGTATCAATTGAATTAAACTATTTTCTTTTAGTGATCAAATGATACTTCCTATAGCTAGAAATATACAAGTGAGTGCTTTTTTGAAAATATTTTTAAATGGAAGTTATACTTCATTGCACATAACCTAAGGCCGGGGCAGGTAAGTGGGATAAGAAGAGATTATATCTATTAAAATTGTTCTTCATGTTAGAGAAAATACTAGTCAGTAGAGTGCTCCAGGACCCTATGCCTTGCTTCTCACCTGTCCATTGACCTTAACTTTTATTTCTAGTTTTAGATTTATCTATAGGCATCTCCACCATTATTTAAAAGTGTCTTGTGTAGCACTTGCAGCCTCAAATTCCATTCTCTGAAATATACCTTACCATCCTCTTACCTCTCTTAACATGCTGTCTTTTCTTCTCCTGGGTACCTACTTCTTTCTGCCATGTATTTTGGTTATTTGTGTTCTCTGTGAGCTCAGCCATAAGTATGCTCTGCCTCTATTCTGACTTGGTATTTTCTTTTGTAGGCTCATAATAAATACATGCTATTAAGAATTGGATCTAATATTGTTTCTGGGCTAGATCCCACAAGAGTAGCTATACAGTGGATGCCTATTAAGCTTTTAGGAATAAAACAAAAACAAAAACAAAAAACTTCCCAGGCTACGGGAGAACCATTTAGTACCACAAGGGCTAAATTTATTAAATGACCCTCTACCCAGACTCAGTTATTTTCTTTAGGATGAGTGGTCCATAGTTAAAACTACCTTGTTTTTGTTGGGAGATTGTGAGCTCCTAAATCCACCTGGGTATCTCTGAGGCCAGAAAATGTCAGAGTAGTTTATCAGCAGCATTTGAAATTGCAGGCAATGAAATACATTTTCAAGTTCATGTCACACTTCACCCACTTTTTCTGCTCAGACTTCTTGCCCCTCTGATTTATTTGTTAATATTTCTCTTTCCTGTATGGATTTGCTCTAGGCTATTTATTTTTTAGAGTGATTCAGTCGGGGGAGCTACCATCCTCCATTAATGGTACAATGTGAGTGTTCAGGGAGGTGAGTGGGAATTTGAGTAGAAAGAGTTGGGGATGGCTTTTCTTTTTTCCCTAGGGAAGGAGGCATTTCATAAAGGATATCAGGAGACCATATTGCCACCCACTTCTGCCTGTGTGCATACCTTGAATAAATTAAGGAAAACTGAAGTCAACAGAGTACCATGAAATGGCCAATATTGAATTTCCCCATTCAGCAACATGGAGTCACAAGAGAGAAACCAATTCAAATGGAGAACATAAGAAAGTAATACTTGTTGAACAATTAGGTGTGTGATCTGAAATTACTCTGAGGAGTCTGGTATGTTGTCTTCCCCAATCAAGTTGAATTTCTAGACTGAAATGCTTGGATAAAGTGACTTCACCAGAGATGTGCTAATCTCGACACCCTTATTTGTTTAGCCTTTTAGTGTTCCCTTAGTAAGACTTTGAATTACAAGGGAGATTTAGGGAGAAGAGAAAGCAGCCTTGATGTTGGGATGTGTGTTGGAGGTAGTGTGTCCTGGTTATATATGTGGCAGGATTCTAAGAGAAGCTTGGAAGTGTTTATAACACAAATTTCAAGGAAATTATATTGTGTTGATTTAGTTAAGAAATAATGTTTAATATATGATTATATGACCGGTGTAACTCTACATCATGTACAACCAGAAGAATGAGAAGTTATACTCCATTTATGTATGATGTGTTAAAATGCATTCTACTGTCATGTATAACTAGTTAGAACAAATTTTTTAAAAGAAAAGAAAAGCAGATTGAGAATACACCAAAAAATTTAACTTAAATTTAAAAATTAAAAATTTTGAAATAAAACACTTCATTAGATAAAAAAAGAATGTTAATAATATTTAAAAATTTGATTGAATAAATATATACAACTGCTTCTAATTGTTTTCAGAATTTTTCACTGGATAGTATAGGGTAAAAAATACTCATTTTTCCCTCTGGTAATCAAATAATTCATGTGAATGTAAGAATACTTTCTAAAGAAAGAGAAATTAATGCAACTGTGTATTAAAATGGCACTTTTTCTGTATTTTTAAAGTTGGTACATTATAATTACACATCGTAGTTGAATTTGTTGTTACATATTCATATATGCACACATTATAAATTGGTCAATACCAACAAACAACAGATCCCACTATTATGTGTAATTATAATGCACCAATTTAAGAAATTAGTTTATTTCCCTTTCTTTGCCTTTCTCCCTCCCTCTATTCCCTTTCCTCTATTGGTCTCCCTTCTATGTCCATGCCTCCTCCCTGCCACATGTCTCTGTCCCCTTTACTCTCTAGCTTCCACATATGAGAGAAAACATACAACCCTCAATTTTCTGAGTTTGTCCTGTTTCACTTCACATAATGTTCTCAAGTTCCATCCATTTTCCTACAAATGACAAAATTCTATTATTCTTTATAGCTGAATAAAAACTCCATTGTGTATATATACATGTTTTCTTTATTTATTCATCTGTTGACAGAGACCGAGATTGGTCCTTTAGGCTATTTGTGAACTGAGCTGCTGTAAATATATATTTCTATGGTATGATGGCTTAATTTCTTTAGGATAAATACCAAGGAGTAGTATTTATTTAGCTGGATCACATGGTGATTCCATTCCTATTCTTTTAAGGAACTTCCATTCTGATTTCTGTGGTGGTTGAACTAATTTACAATCCCACCAACAGTGTAAAAGTATTCCTTTCCCCCCCATCCTCTCCAGCATTTTTATTGTTTATATTCTTGATGGTTGCCATTCTAAAAGAAGTGAGATGAAATCTCAATGTAGTTTTGATTTGCATTTCCCTGATTGGTAAGGTTGTTGAACATATTTTCATATATTTGTTAAAATATATAAAGTGTCTGTCTAGTTCATTTGCCCATTTTATTTTTTTGTGTTAAGTTTTTTGAATTGTTTATATATTCTTGATATTAATCCTCTGTCAGTAGAGAGGATGGCATGTTTTCTCCCATTCTGTAAATTTTCTTTTTGTGCTTTTGATTGATTTCTTTGCTGTGAAAAATATATATACTTTTTAATTTGATGGTGTTCCAGTTATTAATTATTGGCATTATTTACTGAACTTTAGGATTTCTATTGGGGAAATTGTTGCCTGTGCCTGTATTTTAGACTTTTGACTATATATATTTTTTTCTAGCAGTTGCAAAGTTTCTGGTCTAAATCTTAGGTCTTTATCTATTTTGAGTTGACTTTAGTGCAGGGTGAGAGACAGGAATCTAGTCTCATTGTTCTGCATATGGATATCCAATTTTCCCAGATCATCTGTTGAAGAGGCTCTCTTTTCTCCATTTGTTAAAAAGGCTTTCTTTTCTCTGATGCATGATTTTAGTGGTTTTGTCAAGGATCATATGATTATATCTGTGTGGATTGGTTTCTGTGTCTTCTATTCTGTTCCAGGGGTCTATGTGTCTGTTTTAATGCTAATACCATGCAGTTTTTGTTATTACAGTTTTGTAATAAAATTTGAGAGCAGATATTGTGAGGTCAAACAGCACTCATTATCAAGTTTCAGCAGGAGCAACAAAGGCTAAGGATAATGTTGTAGGTTTGGTATACCCCACGTGCTAAAGTAAGGTGTGTACCACATATGCAGGATGCTTGAGAGATGAAGGAATTAGTCAATAGCTTTTTTGGTCTCCTGTCCTGAGAGCATAGACTTTTGTTCGTTGCCTCAGTCATATGAGTCTAGGGGTTTCAGATCTACTTGGAGGACTTGACATTTGTCTCATGGAATTTGGTAAACTCAGAACAGGGGTCTGATTCTTTCCATTAGAAATCCCAAGGTGAGAGACTGATCAGAGTTTCTGGGAGTGAGCCGTGCGTCCTTTGAAGGTGAGACAAAGCTATGTGTTTCTTGTGGACAAGTTGTAAGTTCCACTGAAAGGAACAGCCTGGGATTATATTAAAACAGTCCCTGTCCAGAATACAATGTGAAGATGCAATGTCACCCCATCCTGGGTATGGACTGTTGACAAACAGGAGCATTAGAGGGGAGGTTGGAAGTTGTGGAGAGAATTATAAAGAGTCACCTACAGATGAATCTCAGAGGAATTTTGCTAAGGATCCCTGCGAAAGGAACTGTCAACTCTGGACTGTCATTTCCAGAGGTTGAGGAACACTAGAGTCATTCAAGGAAAACCTTCCCTATCTATCTCTATTAGCCTTTTGCTCTCAGCCAACCCTGGAGAGGCCACGCCTTGCAGCTACCAAGTTGTGGAGGATGCAAAGCACAAAAGAGAAGCCAAACTGTCACCTCCTTCTTCACTGTGCTGTCTCAGATCTGGATTGGATCCAAGCATTATTGCTCATTACAGGAAAAGAGACATTCTAATTGGATATGAATTTGAAGTTTTATTATTACAGCTGGTTGTGCTTGTGTGATCCTTAGATTAGATTGAATTTTGTATTATTCAGAGAAACAGATTATTCCTTTATTAAATACTCAACAGAATAATTTAGGGAAACTATGAAATTTCATATAAGGGGCGGGCACAATGAATCCACAGAGTAGATTTGTAAGAGCTCAGTGCATTTGCAGAAGCCACCATCCTTTCTGGAAAACCTTCCTAATTCATCTCCCTGCAATATGTTTTGTCCTAGTGCAGACCAGTCTTCCCAGCACAACAGTGGCCCTCCATGACCTTCAGGATGATGTTTATAGTAATTAACATCTTTCCAAGGCCTTCTATCTTTCACACCTGCTCCCATCTCCATTGTCTTTCCAGAATCCTTATTTATTTTTTTCTCAACCTCTGTACTCTGTACTCTGTACTCTCTCACTGTCCTAATCTTCTACATGTTAAACTGTTACAAGGTGCCAGAATGGTTAATTTCTGCTTTCATCATAGTAACAGTCGGTGATTATGACCTTATAGAGATGGGCAGTGCATGTTGCTTTCTTTCTTTCCCTTTTTCCTTGCCTATATACATTTTGCAAAAACAAAATTGGGATCATAATGTGTCAATTACAGTTGTATGTTTCCCACCTATTATTCCTCGACATTTACTAAAGTCTTTAAAAACTCAGATGACAATAATGAAATCCTTTAAAAAAATAAATGGAGGTGACCATGAAACATATAAGGCAATGTAATGCTATTAATTTTCTGTAAAGGTCAAGGCAATTGTACGATTGCTGAATGACTGCCAATAAGGACTATTACTATGCTCTGAAGATTTGTTTACTTGCTGTTGCTGCTGACAGAAGTAAAGCATTATAGCATGTGAGAACTTTACACACCAATTCAGTCCCAAATAAAGCTGAGGATGTGAATTACTGATTTGTCCCTTTTACCACGAGCCCTGTCTCTGTTGAACTATCAGAAACACCTGGTAATTGTAGGGAGACAATAATCTTGGCACTATTTCATTAATTATGCCTCCTTCCCAGCTGGTGTTTTTATTTCTGGAATGTTTTGTCTTTTTTTTTTTTGCGTAGACGTCATGCCCCTTGGGCAGGGAACACATTTTCTTTTTGGTCTGGTCTTGTGCTGTTGCCTAATAAACACCGAAATATAATTTAAAAATGGATTTGATTCATTTAGTACTCACCTAAATGAATTTAGTACTCATCAAAGATTGACAATGCCAAAGATATTTTTCAGCCTTGTGTCTTGCAAAAAAATATGTTCCACAGTTTTAGTTTTTTGAGCATTGCTGGCAGGGGTGTGTGGACAAAGGTGACTTCTTTGGAAATGAGAATGCCAGACAGTAAAGATCTTTATGGCAGAAAGGATCACCCCTTTCAACTAAGGTGTGACTGAGAAATCTGGGCAAAGTTGCGTTTGTTTTTCCAACTGCAGCTGCAAATGGACAACCTGTGGTAGGTTTATTTCATTTGGTTTTTACATCTTTAAGAAGTTGAATCAGTTGACAATATCTACAAACCAGAAGACTCACATAAAAGCATAAGATAAAATAGAAAAAAAAAAAAGAGCTGGTCACTCGAGGCCCACATTCCTTATTACAGGGATCAGCTGAGTAGCCATTTTGCTTATGGAAAAAGGACTGCATACTCCCTAATGCCACAGCACCTTCTCCTCCCTCATGTGTTGCCAACTGTCAG
The DNA here is from genome assembly GCF_001458135.2 of Marmota marmota marmota. Lineage (NCBI taxonomy): Eukaryota > Metazoa > Chordata > Mammalia > Rodentia > Sciuridae > Marmota > Marmota marmota. The sequence continues at coordinate 32,489,877 of NW_026000005.1, read as the reverse complement.
GCGAGGTGATCGTTACCCTTCTCCAAGGCGCTTGCCCTGCAGCCCTGCCCCACATTGAGCCTGCTTGAGCCATTCATAGGGCTTGCCCAGCCTCTGTGAGCATTTTAAAATTTCAAGCCTCTGTTTCATAATCATCTACCTGTTCAGCAGTTGCAAATGGCAAATCCAGGTATCCATCAATCACTGGAGAATTCTCAAAGCAATGACATCATAAAGTAATCAATTTTGAGAGATATAATAGAAAGGATTTGAAAACTAAAAGCATCTTTAAAACCTTTACTAGTAAAATAAAAAACCGACACCAGCCTGAAGCTACAACACCGTTGCCAAATTCTGGAAAGCAAGTGGCCTAGCATGCTACTGTGATTGAGCTCGGGTGTATGCCTCTGGATTCTAGTTAGAACTGATGTAGAAAGGAGCACCTGCTGTCTGTTGGGACCACACTCTGGTTGATAAAGTGATGCTAAGCTCTGCGTAAGGACATTGCTTATTTAAATAGTTAGGATTGTGTATTTCTTTTCAGATCCCAGCTGTCAGGAGGATCATTTATCTTTACAAGGACTTCTGAAAGCTAATCACTTACTCCCAGACCCCTGACAATTAAATTCTAGAATGGCTGACTATTCTGCCAGGCTAACTTTTCATTAGGAAGTACAGACATTATTTCAGAATTTTGTTAAAGTGGTTTAGAGTTTTTTTCATCATTTGCTAGCCTCCTGTCTCCAGTGCCTTCTAGCCCAGTAAAATACCTCCTTTCTATCCAGTTATTCAGGGTAGACACCGGGAGTCATATTTGGCAATTTTCTCTTCCCAACCATATGCAATCAAGCCCTATTGATTCTACTTCTTAAATCCTCAGGATCCCTTTGCTTCTCTCTTTACCTATTGCCACTTTTCTGGTTGAAGCCAATACCCTTTCTAGAAAAGCCTCCTCACTCATCTCCCTGCATTGTCTCTTGCACTATTGGAGACCTATCTCCTGGGCACAACAGTACTCTCCCTTGCTTTCAGGATGAGGGCCACGTGATCGACATCTCTCCAGGCCCTCCACATTCCACACCTGCCTCTGTCTCTGTCCTCTTTCTGGAATCCTGATGTCTTTTCCCCCAGCCCCAAATGCCCTCTCCTAAGGCCATCATGCACTCACTCTGCTCTTGAAATACGCACCTGGCCTTGACTTCACATCTACTTTTCATCTTAAACCTTCCTCCTCCAGTCTTTCTTTGTACTCTCGAGTACTATCCTAGCATCTGTAATTTCCCTTTTGAAACAACTCATATTTTGATTTATTTGTTTTCCACTAAGCTGTAAGGTTTATGATTTTATTTGTCTTATTCACTATTGTAACTCCACTGCTGAGCACTGGGCCTGGAACTTGCTTCATGATCAAATATATTAAAGAAACTAAACATGAAGCTGCGGAACTCGGACTACATAAGACTATATGAGAGGTGAAAAGCCTGAGCAAATTGGTTATTAAGCATTAGAAAATTGTGCGGTTTTATTACAGAAGTCAAGTGGAAGGATCATAAAGTACAGAAAAATAAAGATAATAAAAGTCTTTCCAAATCCTCCCTTCAAGATAAATAAGAACAACTGTAAATATTTCCACATAAATCATTTCTATATTTGTTCTATGTTCACAAAGATATAGATGTAGCTTGGTCATCTGATTGTTTTTTTTCTCTTAGCATATTATGGTACCATTTCTGTGCTATTAAATATTCTGTCAAATATCATTTTTAATACCTGTGGTATGGATGTTTTAAAATTGATATCTGTATTCTTGCCTATCATAGAATTTTTAGATGGTCTGCATTGTGATTTTTTAATTTTATTTATGCCTGAACTATTTGCTTATTAAAGGTCATGTCATCACCATGCCCTTAGCCTTTGGAATGGCTGGCAAAGGGCTTATAACCGAGAGGTAATAAGGTTGAGAAGCTGTATAGAGGAACGGGTAAGCACGAACTCTGGAGCGGCTTTCCCAGACTTGAGTCATGGCAATGTCACTTATCAGCTATGTTGCTTTGAACATGGTATTTACTTATGAGAGAACTCTCTTAATGATGTTTAAGTGTACAACATAGTATTGTTGACTTTAGCATGATGTCGTACAGAGATCTCTAGAACTATTCATTTTATATTATTGAAACTTTATGTCAGATGATAACAATTTTCCCATTTTCTCTTCCCCGAATCTCTGGTAGCTCCATTCTATTCTCTGATTATGTAAGTTTAACTATTTTACATATCTCATAAAAGTGGAGTCCTATAGTATTCTGCCTTTATTTCCTGTAGCATTAAGTCTTCAAGATTGATCCATGTTGTCACAGGTTGCTGTATTTCATTTTTTAAAAATTTAAGTCTAAATAATATTGTATCTTATGTATATACCATATTTTCTTTATTTCTCCATTGGTTGCCATTTACCTTGTGTGTATATCTTGACTCTTGTGAGCATTGGGGAGTTTCTTACTTTCTGTGGGTTTAGCTTCCTTATCTGTAAACTGTAACTTGATCTTAAATCAAATGTTCTATAAATCTTATTTAGAATGTTTCAGTAAACAGTTTTCTTATTTTCCTGCAACACTCCCTTCCAATCCAGCTTTGTCTGACTCTTGAAGTACAACTAGAATATTTTCATTGTTGTTCAGTAATCCTCGCTGCCTCTCTAGGTGAAAAAATGCTTCTGATCTCCTTAGCTGTGTATTTGAGGCCCTCCATGCTTAAGTGTCAACCCTACCTCTTTGACTTACTTGTTATTTTCCTGTGCTTTATCTTGACTCCTGTCAGTGATTTGGCTTGGAATATTCTACCACACCTTCACTCATTCCTAACCTTATAATTAAGGATTCAGCTCAAACTTCTAGGAAGCTGCTCTTAATTTCTTTTCCTTGAAGTGCACTCTTTTTTTTTCCTAAATGGTTATAAATCTTCTCTTCATTCACTTATATCCATTTAAGTTGTATTATTGGTTATTGGTGACTTAGGGGATTTCAGCATAAACATCATCAGTCTCTGATCTGGCTTGGTGTTTGCCATAGAACCCATGCCTTTGTAGGCACTCAATAAATACATACTAAATTAGTGAATGGATTTCAAAGAATTTGGAGGCTAGATCTCACTATACTTTCTCAGTCACAGTGTTTAACTCAGATAGTTGTGTGATGTGAATAATAAAATAATAATATGCATCTAATTTAATTATGCTTTGTGAGATGCCATCTTTCCCTAAACTCACTGCTTTTTTTAATTGAATACTCTATGCCAATAGAATTATTCTGTACCAATGGATTAAAAAGGTATTTTTCAGCATGGATTGCTCTCAGCCTTTTTCTTTTCTCCACCTCCATGTGTATATATAGCATTTTTTTCTTATAAATAGGTGCCATTTATCATTGCTGTTTATTGTGGAAACATGGCTCTCCCCATCACTTTTTCCACATTGCTCTTGCTGCTACCTGGTTGCATTCTGGAATTTTATCTGTCAAAGCATAGGAAAAAGACAAGGGTGAAGACAAGGTCATGAGTCTGGTTCTTCATCTGTCTTAGAGAACAGTGGTCTTATGCAGTTGAAGAGTGGCTGCCTGTTATGTTTGGGTTGGCACCAATTTTAGAATGCTTGAATCAGGGAGAAGACAGCAAGGGAATATCTTACCTTAATTCATGCTGCCTGAGTTCATGAAGCAAAGCCTCAATCCATCATCAGGTCAGCTTCTCGGTCTACCTCCCTCAGAGTTAGGGCAGAGACCATCCGAGTTTGGCAATAGACTATCCCATGGTCTTCATTATAAGTGTTAATTATGGAGTTTAAGTGTGGAAACATGTTCCAGGTGCTAGTAGGCAGATGTCTTTGTCTATTGAAAGCTATGGGGATTCATTTTTAAAAAGTTTTAGATCTAAACATTTTTCATAATTGAAAGTTTGTGTACGTAGCTGGTAGATCTCAATATGCCACAAGAGCAGCTTGTGGCAGTGTTTAAATGCTAAAATCAGAACTGCAGTCTGTGAACACCCCCCACTCCACAGATGGTTTCCCACTTACTTCATGACATTTGCATAAATAACCAAATAATTTCCACATAGTATAACTTTGATCAGGATGGGAATGAGCCTTATCAGATGCATTTGAGAAGGGGAGTCCCTTTTCAGTTTGGCATCAGAAATCAAAAGCCAGAGAAGATGAGAGGAACTAGAGAAAGGTTCAGGCCCAGAAGGTAGAAGCTTAGGTCAAGTGTAGCCATCTTTCAGTGGCTCTTGTTATCAGAGACAGGGGACTGATTAAGAAACCAGGATTTTCTACAAACATGAACACAGGACCCCAGGTTGTTGTGTTTCTTTTCATTAGGATCCAGTTTTCTACACAGAGGGAATAAAGAGAGAATGTGTATTGGTTTTATATTTCAGGAGTCTAGATTTTCTCTTAATCATCACAAGCCCTAAAGCTTGCTTCTTGCTGCACCGAGTATCATAAAACATACATAAATTTCACACAGTATAAATATTTTTCAAATATTGGCATATGGCTTACTATGGCACTGTGTAAAAAATTTTAAAATCAAACCATCAACAGAAACAAGGAGTTGACATTATTGCTTTATAATGAGGTTTTGAAACTATTAACTTAATCATTAAGTGGTTCATGAGCGTAAAGCAGTTGGAAAATATAAAATGCTATGAAAATTCTTGAGAAGAAGTACAATGAGGTCAGATGACCCCTTTTAAGTACATCATAAAGAAAGTGAACAAAGGCGGTTTGGAATTTTTCCCTTTTTATAAGGTAAGCCTGGAAATTCTTGACATATTGCCTTGTCACTAGAGATCCTCATCTTCTGCCTTTTGTTGCCTCTCCACCCAACCTTGACTTTCTAGGAGCTACTGAACAGCAGTAGCTGCCAGCCCTCATGATCTCAGTAAGGCCCCTGTCCACCACCCCAGGGGTGAAGGCTTCTACATAGTTCTGTCTTGAGGTTTGGAGGCTTCCCTACCACACACATCCAGGGCAAAAGCACCCACTTCTGTTGCTTATTCCCTCCAGTCAGAATGTTATTTGCAAATCCTTTTTGGTCACACAGGATTCCTAGCCATGACCTTTGGTTTGTATCTGGGTTTCCCTGCACTTGATGAGCATTCACCCAAGTTTGGTCTTGTGCTGTCTGCCCCACAATCCCCTGAGGCACTGGTGAAAATGAAGATGCCTAGTGTTCATCCCAGACCCAGTGAGCAGCTCTTCTGGCAGGGACCATCATCCTCAGCTGTCCCAAGGATTCTTTCTTAGCAGGACCACAGCAGGATGTGGTGAGTTATCTCCAGCCCATGCTTCCAGGGACTATTAGGGTCTCCATGTGTGAACTCCTCTCAAGAATTCCTAGGGAAATTTGTATATTTAAAAATCCTAACTCTTAAGAAAAATTAGTCAAAAAAATTGGAAAGTGGAAAAAGAGTATTATAATTCTCTTGGAGGCATTGAAATTTAAAAATCAACATAGACATACTGTTGATTAGGAGGAATCCATTAATGACAAATAGAAAGCAGAAAACATTGACAAGAAGAGTGGAAGTTAAGGTCTATCTGTCAGGAACCAGAACAAATATGTGCGGGAGAGAAGTAGACACAATCTCATCAGTGTTTCTGGTCACTGTGGCCATACTATGAACATGTGCTTGTGGGCCTATCTGCTGCCAACAGTAAGTTGATCTTGCAGACAAAACAACTATTTATAAATTTATCTATAAAGTATACTTTAATCTTATGAATGGTCTTCTAAGGAATGGCAACTTTTAGAAACAGAAAATTCCTTAAATTGGTAATTTGTCACATGATTCTGTGTAGTGCTATGAATTTTGCTTGGAGATTTAAATGTTGCAGAATGTGAATGCTGCTAAACCATGTTTGCTGACTTTTTCTGTTATTTTCACATTTGTTATAAATTGCAATTCAATGAAAATCCTAAAAATATTTTCCTTGTTAACAAAAGAAATTATTTCAGGTTTAACAATATGTATCCTAACATTTAATTTGAAGGTACTCTTGTATTTACTCTTAAAACTTTAACCAGTGTCAATATAAAATGAAATCAATATTTACATGTATTATATTTCAAATATTTCACTTAAAATGATATATATCTTTTTTTGTGTGTTAATGTTCCCTTTTAAAATATTTTCTATTGTCTAATATCTGTTATAGATCTTTTTATGATATTAAATATATTTGTGTCACAATAAATGGGAGATAATAATGACCACTGTATGATTATTTTAACAAGTTATCTTTAAAACTTTTAGCATAACCCTATTACATGAAAATGATTTATTATTAATTTTTCATTATATATTCTTGTGTCTACTTAATTTTATACTTTTTTTTTTAGTATTTTTGTTTTTAGTTGTAGATGGACAGAATACCTTCATTTTATTTGTTTCTTTATATGTTCCAGGGATCGAACCCAGTGCTTCACGTATGCTAGGCAAGTGCTCTATCACTGAGCCACAACTCTGGCCCCAATGTTATACTTTTTATTTATTTATTTATTTGAGAGAGAGAGAGAGAGAGAGAGAGAGAGACAGACAGACAGAGAGAGAGAGAGAGAATGAATCTTTTTTTTTTCGTAGATGGACACAACACAATGCCTTTTTTTTTTTATGTGGTGCTGAGAATAGAACCTGGGGTCCCGCCCGCCCTAGGCGAGCACTCTACCGCTGAGCCGCAATTCCAGCCCTGTTATACTTTTTTCAATGTGTAAAAAAAATTTTATGGAAAACCATAATAAATTGTGATTTTTAAAAAAAATTCCTGAAAAATTCAATCTCATGTCCTAAAACTCTATAGATTAGTATATGTCCAGAATGCAAAAAGAGTAGATGCTATTTTATTTTCAATACGCTTTCAGGTGGATGTTAGCAAAAAGTAAATAGTTCTAAAGATCTTACTGCTTGTTAGACTATTCTAGGTGCTTTATGTATATAAAGTTACATATCATTATCAATTTTTGATGGAGAAACCAAGGAAGAAGGATTAAGTAACTTACCCATGGTCATTTTGTTATATGTATTGATGTACAAAAACCTGGTTCATTTATTTAACTGCTATATAATATTTCATCATATAATCTCAACATCAGGGATCTAGTGCCTGTGAATGGACTTCTGTTTTTAATTTTCCACTTTAAGGGAAAATGCTGTAAGGAGCATTCTTATATAGATCTCCTATGAGATACATAGGTGCACAAGTGGTATCATTACTTCTGGCTTACAAGACACACAGGTTTTCAACATTTTAGCACTAGGTTTTACCAAGCCATTTCCCTAAGATCAAACCATATTATGCTCTCCTGTGCAGTGCTGGAATATTCTTATATTCCCATTTTTTTCCCCCAACAATACTTGATGTGGCCCGGATTTCTTTTCTTTTTTTCTTTTCATCTTTGCTTGTCTGATGAAATGGTCTTTATTTACTGGTACACCATTATCCTTATTTTAAAATCAATAATATTAAGGCTTAACAAAATTTCATAATTTGTTCAAAGTGATAGACCTACTAGAGATTTATGGAACATAGAAAAGTAAAGTTGGATCAATGAAATACATTTCTCCCCCTTTTGATAATTCTTTCTGTGCTTAACTTTCCAGTTGTATCTGGGTATTTATGAGAAGAAAATTGAATCTGACTTCTGAAAACTTCTAATCCCATGTATACTCTTGAGAGTGTGTAATGGTATCATTAAAAAAACAATAGTGCTGGGGTAGGTAAGAGTTGGATGGTACATCTGATTTTACCAGTAGAAAATTGGAGCAGTGAGCAAATCTACCTGGTACTTAGGTTTGTCATCTATAAAAGGAGTTGGACCAGACAATTTTATTTCTCTTTTCTCAAATTAAATTTTGTGTTTTCTTCCAAGTTATAAGACAGATAAAAGCTGAGAAAGTTTTGTTGAAAGGTGACAGAGGCCTGCTTAGTTTCTCTCTTCCCCTGTCATTTATGCCACCTCTGTGGAAATTCCCAGGGCTCTAGGAAATAATTTAAAAACCACTGGGCAAAATGGCCTCTGAGACCTATTTCCTGTAATAATAGTCAGGAAAATGGACTTATGTATTCTCAAAACTGCTCCAATGTTGTCAAAAACAAATGCTCCCTCTTTTGTGACTACCTCGATGACCTTGAGAGATCATGAGTCAAATTGCATCCTTTAAACACAAGACATCCTTTAATGAAATGGATAATGCCAGTATTTGTCCCCATTACAAGTTTTTATATGTAAACTGGTAAAAGTCTTGGGGCAAATGTTCTAGAGTAAGTGACTAATGAGGGAGGCATTTTATACATGAGAAATTGTACTCTGTATTTACTTTTTGCTTCTACTTACTTCTTTATCCAAATGGTTATAGTTGCAATAACTAACCTCAAAATGTATTAGATGGAATTTCAGAAACAATTTTAGTATCATATATTATTTTGGGTTTCTGGTCTTTTTGTACATATTACTTTAAATGTCTCCTCCTCCAACTTTTTATTAAGAAAGAAAGCCAAAATGAATTCAAGGAAGCCAATTAGAATATATTTTCCTTCCTTTTGCCAATTTTCTTTCAGCTTATGCTATCTTTTCCTCTGAGAATAAATCAGTTTACATTTTGCATAGAGAGATCTTTTGCATTTTTAATATTCAATTCCCAGAAAAATACTCCTTGATGCAGTGGAAAGCTTATAGTAATTAGTCCCTTGGATTTGATAAACATATTCATGCTATTAAACCTTGTGATCACCACACAGACACACATATTTATTAACTGGTATCTGAAGTATTATGGAGCCGAAAAAGGTACACGTGGAAATGATGGAAAAAAATTAATCAGGGATTTAAGACAAAGCAAGATGATGAATAATTTATTGCCTTTAGATAATTTTATTTCTTTATTTATTCATTGCTTTATTTTTAAATTCCTGAAAGCAAGAAAAATTAAGCTTCTCAACTATTTCCCTCTGCTAAGGGAAAGTAAATAACTAAAGCCATTAATATCACATTACTTTACAAAAATTGGATCTCACTGGAAGTGCTTGCATTTTTTAGACCAAAGATTGAAAATTTATTCAATAAGGATGATAAACTCAGATTGGGCCATTGATACAGACTGGTGAACTGTAATGCTTTCTGTGTTAATTAGGAAACAAAAGATGATAAATAATGAGAAATTGCAAGAATTGCTCTTCTCAGAAATTTAGATATTTTTCAATTGCATCTTCACTGTGTCAAAGGTGAACCTCACACAACACAAACAAGTAAGAACAGAGAGACAGAAGTAAACAACTCATTGAATGGGGAAGGGATTTAAAGAAGAAAGTGAATTTGTTACTTCATAAGAGTGTGAAAGTAGAGAGAACACTATTGAAGCTCGAACATCATAATGGAAAAATGATTTGGGGATTCCAAGTATTAGAGAAACTTTTTGCTTGAGTAAATTTTCATCCTCTTCTTGTCTTGGATAATTGAAAGAGTTGAATCATTCTATTTCTGTCCTAGGCTTTTCCTATAGTTTATTAAAGATATTATTTTATAATAGAAAATTTTTAACAACATAAACATTGAACAATTGGGGATTAATAAAAATATTTTATAATTCAATCATATTCAAGAATGTACCCATTAAAATTACATCCTGAGAGCTACTAAGAATTATTTTTTAAAGTGATATTAAATAATATAAGAAATGCTCATAACAAATGTTATAAGAAATGTTATGTGAAAAAAAGTAGAGTAGTCTAGAGTGTTTGCAATTTTACAAGAAAAAGGTATTATATGCTTAAGAAAAGGATAGGTAGAAAATAAATGACAATTCATTTTCTAGTCAGTGACTATAAACATTATAAAAATATATAAGCAGTTTCCTTTGATCATTATTTTATTCTATTTTAAGTTTCCTTGTATAATGATTTCTTTTTTTTTTCTAAATTCTTTGTCTCATAGTACATACAATGTCAGATAGCTAGTATATTCTTGCTAATTATTTAATAAATGTGGAAGTATATTTTTATGAATTTAAAACACCTGAAGTTCATATAAGGAAAAACATGATTAATTGTTTGGTTTCATACTGGGTTGTTTTAATGAGAGATTTATGAATTTTGTATGGACTAGTGCTTAAGAAGGCAGACTTTGGAATTCAAATGCCTGGTTCAGATCAAATGTGAGGCCTAGAACATAGTATCTCAGCCTCTCTGTTAGGATTCAATTTGTTATGGGCATATTGAAAGAACTATATGAGATGCATCTTATAAAGATAGTTAACACATTCATTTCCTGACACATTGGAAATGTTTAATATACAAGCTATGCTTTTATTATTATGAAAACAGAAATTATAAACTTAAAACAACGTATTTCAGATAGTTTAAACCAGAAGAAGCCTATAGATCACAAGACCCAATGATTTTAATAAGAAACTTTAAGGGATTCGATTATAACCCCAACTATTTTAAGACTTGACACATAGTGATTACTCTGTTGTAAGGATTAGGGAGGCTGTATAAAGCAGTAGGTGCATCTAATACAATTTATATAAATGTTTTTCATCTCTATCTTCATCTATCAATCTACCTACCAGTCTGTATAGATATCTAGAGTGATGTTGACACCAGTTATTTTGGATTGGTCAGATTTTAAGTGATTAATTGCTTTATTTTTCATATTTTCCAGTAATTGTTGAATATTTATGAATATGTGTTATTTTAATAATAACTATAAAGGTATTATTTTAAAAATTGAAGAATAAAAATATGGCAATCTATCCTTTATTACAATAATTATAAATCCATTTAGTGGAAACAGAATTAGCAAAATCTTACTGTATTTATAACTGATAGGCAAAGAAGTGATGGAATTTAATGTAACTATTATCTCGTCATAATGCAGACTAGAAGTAGAATAAATTTATCAGAGAATTTATAATTAGGAGAGATGTGGCTTTCATGCATTTTAAAAGTTTCATTTTGCAAAAGAAGAGGAATATGTCTTATGTTCTGGAGACTTTGAGCAAATGTTTTAATTGAATAAGATTTTATAGAGTCAATGACGAAAAGAAACTCACATTGGAAAGAATGATTTGAAAATATTTCTGTAATTTCTAACAAAATATTTTTTAATACAAATGAGAAAGAGCCATCTCATAACTAATGAGTAACAGGAAAACTTTGTACAACAAAACCCCAAATAGTGAACCCCTTTATAAGCTCAGAGATATTAACAATTCCAGCTGTTCACTGTAGTGGATATTGTGGTGCACTACGGAGACCCCCCCC
>NW_026000005.1:32405288-32478556 GCF_001458135.2 Marmota marmota marmota | reverse complement strand
GATGCCACTGACGGCAGCCCCCCACCCCCCCCCCCCGCCCAAGGACTGTAGTACACAGACCCCCAAGTGCTCAACAGGAAAGGTCACAAAATGTCATGCCCCTTCCTGGGGGTATTCAAGTATTTCTCAAGCTCCCTTCTCATCACAAAAGGTTGTCCACCTTGGTAATATTAAATGGTACACGAACCCTATTGATTTATATTTCTGGTGGTCCTAGGACTTAAAATTCAGGTCCATGTACATGCTAAGCACATGCTCTCCTACCAAACTACACCCCAGCCCCCTATTTCTTTATTGAATATTTTAAGTAACATCTAGATATTATCCACTAGAAAAAATGAGTAATATCTGTATACATGCTACCTTCTACTCTTATCTGGATATTTTTAGTTACATTATTCCTTGAGCTCCTCCAATTGTTACTTTAGAACTATGTATACTTAAATCTCTTGGTTTTTGAATATTAATTATAAGCAGTGTCGATTTGTATAAAGTTGGGAAATTTGCAAACTTACTTTCTCCACCATTCTTCTTCCCTGCTTCTGCTCAGCTAGTCCATTGACTCTATGGATGAGATGTGTGTAAGTAAAAGTGCACGTGTGTGTGTGTTCGTGTGTGTTGCTCACATGTGCACAAGTATACATGTTTGAGAGGGAGAGAAAGATTCATTATTCTAGATTTTCATTATATGTCCATAGGTTGATTATAAAAATTAAAATAACAAACTGCACATAATACATTATGATTATGTAAGTTTTATTCATTATTGGACTACACCAAGATGCTGATTACAGAGAGGAAATATAGAGCTTGTCACTCAACCTGTGCCATCGAAAGGATAACCTTCTCAGTACTAAGATCAAATAGATTCTTTTTCTCAACCGTCATCAGCTTCACATTTGGCTGACGACTTTCTTATAGAGCTTTTTGTCCCCTCTTCTCAAGAATTTCTAAATGCATTTTTATGGGACTCTCATTTAGCTTTTCCACATTCTTTGAGCAATGCAATTGAACCATTCTTCCCAGTAAGTGTTGCCTTACTGCTGTGATCCTAGGACACTGTCTCATTGCACCCGTGGCTTGTTTCCAGTATTTGATCTCATCTCTCCTTTTTCTATTTCTTTTTTCATTTTACTAGAATAAAACTTTAAGTGCCGCGTCTAGAAAAGATTTTGGAGGATGGATTTTCTGAGTCCTCACAGGTCTGAAAATGTAATTATCTTGTCAATACATTCATTTGATAGTTTGGCTAGTCATAAAATTATAAGTTCAAATCACTTTCACTCATACATAGGGAGGCATGAATTTATTTCCTTTTAGGATTTGACATTACTAATGTCCATGTTGACACTTGTCTTGTTCTTTTTCTTTTACTATCAGATATTTGCCCCTTTCTACAGTCTTTTAGAGCTTTCTTTTTGAAACTTAAAGTTCAGAGATTTCACTAGAAAATGGCTCAGTGTGAATCTTTTGTCATTCACTCTTTTCAACACTGGTAACTTCTCAATATGAGAATGTATGTCTTTTTGTTAGGGAAACGTTTTCTTATGCATCTCCTTCTTTTAATTCTTTCTCAATTCTCCTTATGGAATGCCTAGTGGACAGATGTTGTGCCTTCTGGATCTAGCTTCTGCCTGCTTTACTTTTTCTCTGCTTTATCATTTTGTCTTTTAAGCTTTAAATTCAGAGTGATTTGTTTTTTGGGTTATCTTTCAGATGTCTAACTTGGTTGTCGGCCATATCCAAAGATTCAATCTTGTAGTGAATTTTATTTTTTGATAATTAGATGTATAGTTTCCAGGAATCCTTTTTTATTCTTAGATCACATTTTTTTTTGGAAAGTGGTAACTTATACTTATTTTATGTATGCAATTTCACTCTATTAATATCTTTGGTGATAGTTACAGCTTAATTAGAATAAAAAATTATTTTCAATGATTTGTATCAGTTCTGTTTCCTCTGCCATTATTTGGTTTGTCCACTTTGATCATTATTTTTCCTACACTAGATTAATTTCTATACATAGTGTGAAGAAATTTCTTCTTCTTCTTCTCCTCCCTCCTCCTCCTCCTNCTTCTTCTTCTTCTTCTTCTTCTTCTTCTTCTTCTTCTTCTTCTTCTTCTTCTTCTTCTTCCTCTTCTTCTTCTTCCTAAAAAAGACTTATTCCTTGAATGGAAGTTGTGGTAGATTTAAAATGGCTGCAAATCTTTGGTACTTTCTCCCTCCAGAGGCAGGGGTCTATGCTCTGCCCCTTGATGCTAGATTAGCTCTGTTACTGCTTGCCTGATAAAATTCTGAGAAAGTAATTAATTGCTCCAAGTTCTGTGTCCAGGCCAGAAGAAATAGCACTTTATACCTGTACTGCCTGTCTCTTAAAATACTACTCATAGAATCCAGCTGCCATGTAGAGGGGAAGCCCAAGCAACCCTGTGGAGGAATCTATATAAAGAAGAACTAGACCCCTGTCTGAAAGCCATGGTTTAGGTATTAGCCAGAAGCCAGCATCAACTGGACCATTTGTATGAATGAGTCATCTTGAAAGCAGACACCCGTCCAGCCCCATTTGAACTGTCCCACTAGTGCCTTGTGGAGCACACACGAATGCTTCCATCAATTCTGCAAAATGGCTAATTTATAAGAAGAAGGAATACAATCTTGCATTTTGTTCTTCTAAGTCACTGAGTTTGGGGGTCATTTGTTATACAGCAATAGGTGACTGGAACAGAGGCTAACGATAAGATCTGTTCTTTCTCTTTCCTAATCTTTTCCTTCAGACAGAAGGAAATATGTGGTATTTGAGGTATGTGGGTAAAGAGAAGCAAAGCAACAATGAGGCCCTGGAAACATTACAGCAATTAAATAAAGCTAGACACAGAGTATATACTATATAATTCCATTTATATTAATTTTTTGAGTCCACAAAGCTCATCTATAGTGATAGAAGTCAGACTAATAGTTACTTGGGAATAGTGATAGCAATGACCTCAATCTTGATTGAGATGGTGGCTACATAAATATATATATTTGTCAAAACTCATCAAAAGGTTTCCTTAAAATAAGTGCATTTGATTGGTTATAAATCAGTAAAGACTGATTTTAAAAATAATATATGATTACCTTTCTCCTTCACTAAATATTTCAATGGCTCCATGTTGCTTAAGCATTTAAAGTATATCCATATTCCTTCCTCTGGGATTCCAAACTCTTCGTGATCTGGAAAACACATTCTCCATGGCATTCCCAGATTCATCCATTTCTTCATTCATCCACCACGTGCTCACCACTCCCAACATGAGTGCTCCTTCCCAGATTCCAGGACTTGATGCTTCACATTTCTCCTTACGAAAGACTTTCCTACCATTGTTGCTTAACTTTCAAAATTCTATGTATTTTTTTTTTTAAAGCTAAAGTCTATAAACACTCTGAATTTCAGAGTATGGTTTGCCTTTCTCTTTGTGAAGTACCATGGCGAGTGCTTCTTCCATTCTCTTAGAATGCAGTTTAGTAAGTCTTGCGTAACAATTATATGTGTGTGTGTGTGTGTGTGTTTTTCTCCCTCATCAGATCTAAGTTCCTAAAGAAGAAAATGTTCTTATTCAACTTAGAACTCAAACAGTTCTTCATACATGATAAGTGGTCTGTCAATAATTTAACATATCTAGTTCTGTTTTAGGTCTGACTGCCAGTTATGATTACATTCTTTTTTTTTCCTTTGTGCAACAATGTTTTTTTCCTGATATTACAAATCATCTTTACTTTCATCTTGGTATATAAGACTCTTAACCACTCTTCTTAGAAGTCCCACTTTGCTGGCATTCACCTTTGATCCTAGGAATCTTCCTTCTTAAAACCATCTCTTCCTTTGCTATATGCTTGCTGGATTTTCTTTGTGTCTACTGGACTTTGGTAACTTTAGGACTTCCTTGCCTTGTGCCCATCTGCCCCACATGTTAACACCAGCACTATTTATGCTACTTCTGCCTTATTCCATTAATTATCCCTATATTTTCTTCAGCCACTTCTGTGCTCTAGAAATCTATGGAATCTCTCATCTACAGGCTTTCTTCTTTCCTATTTTGTTGATGTTATCATTTCATATTTAACAACCTTTATTTAATGTTATTTTGGTGGAGATGAACATATGGTTCCAATCTAATATCTTTAATAGAAAACTCCATTATATTATTCTAAGTATTTCATTATAAATAATATTCTAAGTATCCCAATCCAATGCAATTATACATTATGTTCCATTACTGTGTTATTTTTGGTTAAAGTCACTTCTCTCTTTGGGACTTCACTTCCTCATCTGTAAAATAATTGGATTGGACAGGATAAATTTTAAAATATTTCAGTTTTAACAATGTTAGCACTGGGAGGTTCAAATAGATAAAGACATATTTTTCCAGTACCAAGAATTTTTTATTTGCATACACCTACAACAAAATGACATTACTGGGCTTAGAGAAGAATGACATGGTTTGAAGTGAGTGATATGATCTAGTACCCGTCACCACAAGCAGTTTTTGAGTGCGAGGGAGGACATTCTCCCATTTCACACCATAAGCCCTTATGTTCATTTGTCCATTTTGCACACAGACCTGATCTTCCTGCAAGAAGCAAAAAAAAAAAAAAAAAAAAGGTTAAAAAATGGAATCAATCTCTTGTAATTACAAAATGTTCCAACATGTACTGTAGCAACTCTAACATGTATCTGTAGTTTTTTAGAATGATCTTTATGGTGTGCAAAATGAGGAAAGTCTTTTAGATTATTATTTATTGACATGCTTTATAAGTAAGCACAAATGGTAACACATAAAAATCTCACACCCTGAACACTGTGTCCCATGTTACTTATCAGTAATTACAACATTTGCTCACATATCTTTCCCGGATTTCCAAAGGCATGTGCACTACAACAGGAGTAAGAGTCCCAGGGCTGTGCTCATGCTCATGGGAGTTCACATCCTGATCCTGACAGAGTGAAGAACAGTTTTCTTTTGGTGGAATGTTCTAGAAACTTTAGATATGTACTTAAAAATGTTAGTTATTTTTCATTTAACTAATTAATGAAGCCTAAGCACCCATACTTCAAAAATCTAGGGCTGATAGTATTGAAAATAGTATAATTTTCAGCATAACTTAAGGATGGGGGACATCAAGGAGAAAGAACCCATACTAGAGGAAGAAAGAAAGACAGGCACTAAGCACAGTCATGCACTGCATACAGTGTTGCAGTTAATGATGGATGGCATATTCAATGGTGGTC
The DNA here is from genome assembly GCF_001458135.2 of Marmota marmota marmota. NCBI lineage: Eukaryota > Metazoa > Chordata > Mammalia > Rodentia > Sciuridae > Marmota > Marmota marmota. Next base: position 32,473,287 of record NW_026000005.1, on the reverse strand, counting down.
CCTTTTGATTATAATGGGGCCGAAAATTACCTATTGCCTAGTGAATTGGCCATTGTGACTCCATAGCACAATGTATCACTCACGTGTGTGTGGTGATGCTGATATAAACACACCTACTAGACTGCTAGTCATTGACAATGATGATAAAAGACTAGGCTCCTAGTTTTTGTATTTGTAACATTGCACGTTTTATCATCATATTGGTGTACTCCTTCTACTTATTAAAAAATAAGTTTATTGTAAAACAGTATGCTGGTTTAGGCTAGCAGCAGCCTCATACAACTCTGGTTTACTGCATCTGTGGATGCATCTATTGATTGCATCATTTTTTCTTGTGCTTGATTTGATCATATTTGATTAAATGTGGTAGGCTATACTATCTAGATATGTGTAACTATGATGTTTGCACCATGATGTAATTGCCTAATGAGGTATTTCTCACAATGTGTCCCTTTTATTAAGTGATGCATGCCTGGTTGTATTACAATTAAAGGATGAATTTGGGCTCTTTTTGACCTATAAGGAAAGGATCAATCTGCAAGAGAATACTACCATCCTGATGCCTGCATTTCAAAGTCAGGAAACAGAAGGAAAACCAGGGGTATTGCGAATGCTGCGAGAGCACCCTAGGGATAGGAGTTGCTTGCTAAGGAAGTACACCTAACTCAGTATTAATATTAATGCTCTGGTTAGACAGAAACAAGATCACATTCCTACACCTTCAAATTCCCCCAGGGTGCATTTTAGTTTGCTTTTCGTTCACCATAGAGACTTGTGTTATCAATTTAATATGTAAACAACTTCATTGTTGTTCAGGACCTCTTCTTGGAAGGGGTAACAAGGGAATGTTTGCCAGTTCCCTTTAGGAAAAAAGGTACCTTAAGACAAGATTTATTTTTCATTTTCTTCTTCAAAATGACACAAGAAACTTAAATACTGACAATGTCAAAAGGAAGCCATCAAACACATGCACATACATAATTCATTGAGTGTACAGTCCTGACATGAAACACGTGCATTCTGAAAACTCATTCTTACAACTGGAGTTGCAATGAGAATAAGAATAGTGCAATAGGCATCTGAAGTTCCAGGCAAATGCTGCTTTGAACCCAGTGAGGTGAAACCAGCAACTGCCATCCTCAATATCATTCCATCTAGAATCCCTTAGTTTTCTCATGAACATTCAGCGAAGTAACAATACATTCTCTAAATGACTCAAACCCTTTTTTTCTCTGCTCTGGGGAGGTCTGATGGGGTATATACAGCAAGAGTTGACTCCTTTATCTTCGAAAACTGCAAAGGGTGATTTTTGAGCCTAACATTGCACAGTTTTCAATTTCAAAATGCACTTTTAAATATGTCTTTCTCAAACTTCAGCAGTGCAGTTCCTTGAGTGGTTCCCAGAACACACAGGGTTTATTTGTGAATGTCCTTGTGAGACCCACCTGAGTTTTCAGAAGCAGAGATGCTTCCTAGTGATCGTCAAGAAACTGAAGGAAACCCTGTGTTATCAGGGTGATGTCCTCCATACTGCTGTTTATCAATGGTTTATAAGCCATACAATCAGCTCCAATGACCTCTACATTAAACAAGGCAAGTTTGTCCACCCGACAGGTGGATAGAAAGGGGTTGATGTGAGGATAAGTAACAGCAATGAGCAAGCAGAGTCAACTCAAGGCTTAAAAAGTCATTGCCTTTCCATATAAGATGCAGTGGTGGTGTTTCTAAACACCTTCTCAACAGCTTCTTTGCCTTTTTTATTTCCACCTTGACTGCACATGCCCTGATGGATTTCATGGGAGTTGATGGCATAATTTCTAAAAGAGGCTTGCAAGTCAAAATGTAGGGAGACTCAAAGCTTCATGGGAAATCTCCTGTTAGAGGGATGGAATGATTATGTGGGCATGTTTTCTTTCCAAATTTATCATTGCCTAGAGAGCTTACTGAATTGATTTTATGCATGAGTGCTTTATTTGTTTCATAGGAGCTGCAGCACCAGGCTTCCAGAGCAAATAGCATTAAGTCTGGAAAAGGATTGGGTCACTAGCGCTTTGTCATCAAGGATCATTGGACACAGATCCTGTGCAATCTTTCAAGTGTTTATTAAGTGATAAATATCAAAGCATATTGGTGTGCACATGCAAAGGAGTGGTGTTTGAAAGCTATTAGTGAAGTGACATTCCATTTAAAGCAAGATACAAGTTCAGCAGTTTTGTTCCTGGTTAACTTTGGGTCACCTCTGATTTTGGGTCATTCTCTTCTATTTTTCACTCTATGGCATTGAATGGGAAAATAATCTTGGCCTGACTTTTCTTCTTGGAGTTTTTTCCCATGGTCTAGGCTTTGTGACTACTTCTTTAAAGAAAAGTCAGGAGAGAGTGGGGTGTGAGGGAGAGTTACAGGTGTTTGTGAATGTTATAACTTACCCATACAGTGATTTTAGAAATGAAAACCATCTATATATTATGTGCAACACATATTATTATCCCTTCATGCGGTAGTTAGTGGTAGATTTAGGTTACTTGGGTTTGGTTCCCAGACTTACGACATTGTGCAGGTTAATCAACGTCTGGTTTTCATTTCACAGTTCTACATTATTTTTGTTTTATTGATGGGGGAAGTTCAGGCCCAGATAATTTAATAGTTTTTCTGAGTCCACACATTTAATAAGTGGTAAAACTGAGGTTTGAACCCAGACCGTTAGCTTCCAAATGCATGAATTTTACACTACCATCTACTGACTTCTATTTATGTAAGCTCTTAGAACACTTAGCATATACTTACTATATAGATATTAGTGCATAAAGTTTGATATTATTGTTTTTGCTATTATTAATATTATTCAAAAATATCTGTAGAGTGCCATTATGTGTCACTCTGCTAGACGTTCAGAGTATGAAGTCAACCAGAGCTGACAGTACTGCCACAGAGATGATGATTTGTTTAGTCAGTTTTTTTTGCTTCTGTGACCAAAAGACCTGATGAGAACAATTAGAGGAGGAAAAGTTTATTGAGCTCACAGTTTCAGAGGTCTCAGTTCATAGATGACTGACTCCATAGCTCTGGGCCCGAGGTGAGTCAGAATATTACAGCAGAAGAGTACCAGGGAGGAAGGCAGCTCAGGACATGGCAATCAGGAAGCAGAGAGAGCTCTGCTCATCAGGGACAAAATATAAACTCCAAAGACACACTTCAAGGGACATACCTCTTTCAGCCACACCCTTCCTGCCTTCAGTTACCATCCAGGTAATCTCTATTAGTGGATTAATCCACTGCTTGGGTTATAACTCTCATCATCTAATAATTTTACCTTCTTTCCTTGCTTCACACATGAGCTTTTGGGGACTACCTCATACTCAAATGATAAGAATGACAGATTGGCAGAGAGTGACACTTAGTGGGACAAATTAGTGTCTAATCATAAGCTAGGATAATGTACAGGGAAGATTCATGGAACTCTAATAGTATGTAACAGGGGAATCTGACCGAAATTAAGGGAAGAGGCAAAGCTTCCCCCAAGAAGTGCTGTTTGAATTGAGATTGAAGAATGAGTACACTTAACTAGATACAGTGAGTGAATGGGGGAACGAAGTGATGTTTGGGGGAAGGTTTGCCAAGCAGAAGGAAAAACAAGCGGAGTTCCTTTGGGAAAACTAAAGCTGGTAGGTGTGTTTCCAGTGCTATGGTTACAGGAGATGGAGGTACAGAATGGGGCAGGAGAAACTGTCTGGGAACAGATTTTGCAGAACAATATAGGGAAGGTTCAAGTTGGATTTTTCTTATCCATAGTGGGAAGTCACTGCAGGGTTTTAAAGCAAGAACTACCAGGACAGTCTTCATCTGCACTGTGGAAAGATCATTCTGGCAATATGTTATGCATGCATTCCTTCCCTAACCTCTGCAGTCCTCAAAATATGAGACTATTCAGAAAGATACTGTGGGAAACTCAATTTCCCTCATCCTTTTCTAATCAAAACATTTTAAAAAGCTACTTCAACTCATTCCTGGGGTGCACAAATATCCTTGTTATAAATTCTCTCCTGCCTTCTAGTGAACTTAAGCATGTGAGTTATAACTTGCTAACTCTAAATGTTATATTCATATCATGACACTGCCATGATATTGCTGCCTTTCTTAGACGGTTTTCTTCCTCTTGCAAAATAAAATTTGTAAATGTTATTTAATGTGATTTCCCTAATTTCTATACTCACTGTACTTTGCTTTCCTAATTTTTCTCATTGAGTCCACTATAATTCTTATTCTTTTATCCAAAACAAATACTTCTTAAATAACCACTCTTAGTGCATAACAGATTATGCACTGAGTATTCAATGGTGAAGAGCACACACAGTTCCTGTGTTTGTGGAGCTTATGGGTTAGGTATGGTGCTGGTACACCTCAAAGTTCAATACTTGGGAGCTATGCAGTGTTTTCCCAGCAAACTTAACACAATTCCAGATTTTAAACTTCAGAGCTTTCTTGGATGATCCTCTCTCTTTGCTGTGTGCTCTCTGTCCTATTTACCTCTGCTCACAAATTCTCCCAATTTAGACATTTGGCAGAAGCTTGCTTACATTCCTCTTCTTTCTATTTTCAGATCTACCATCTTGGTTACAGTTTGTTCCTTTGTACTTGAATTACTGTTTTAATATCCTAACTGGTCCCATGGATCTGAAGTCACACTCTTCTCTAGTCCTTGCCACATCCTTGATGTCAGATTCATTTTCTTAAAGTACATCCTAAGCATGTGACCCTCCTCATCGTTCCTTGGCACCCACATTCCCCCTGAAGGAAATTCAGCTCTTCAGTTGACACTGGAGCCCCAAACTTTTGGTCCAGGTCTTTCCCCTTCCAGCATCCTGGAACTATTTTACTGTTGTTCTCCATGCGCACTCACGATTTCTTACTTTTGGGTCTTTTGTTATTATGTTTCCCTTCATCTATAATGTCTTCCTGGTATATGCCATCTGTGAAATTCCATCCTTCAAGACCCATCCAGAATACCATGCACTTCATTAAGCTGTTCCTGAGTTCCCCAATAAGACATCATGTCTGTCTCTGTTAGCTTGTAAGGAGAAAAATACTGTTTTTAAAAAGCTTATAGTTAGATGTTCATTTTTACAGGCTATTTGTTAAATATATATTTCAGGTACATTTAAAAGTATAAAGTATTTCTCATGTCTGGACTCAATTACTTTATGTCTTATAACCCCGTAAACTGAAAGTTTATCCATTTTTTCATATTAAAAAGTTTTGTTGAATACTTGCTCTGTAGGGCAATTATGCCTTTACACGAACAAAAATGTACTGTCCTTGAGTCCATAAAGCAAACACATGCAAAGAGAAATGGCCTCCATCATGGCTTGGCAGTAACTTTACTATTTATTTATATTTAAAGAGTTTCATTTTTAATTGATGTATAGTACTTGCACATATTTATGGAGTTCAGTGTCATGTTTTGATACATGTTTACATAGAGTAATGCTTACATCAGGATATTTGGTATATCATATCATCTTAAACATTTATTATTTCCTGTGGCAAGTAAATTCAATATCCCTTCTTCTAGTTATTTTGAAATATATTCTTGTTACCTGTAGTCATCCTGCAGGGCGATAGAACACCAGAACTACTTCATCTTATTTAACTGGACTTTGGTACCCAGTGATCAATCTCTTCTCATTTCTTTTTCTTTCTTCTCAGCTTATGGTAATTATTCTTCTGCTTTCTTCTTCTATGATATTAACTATTTTATTTTAGATTACATAAATGAGAGACATCATGTGGTATTTGTCTTTCTGTGCCTGGCATATTTTACTTAATGTTGGCTAGCTTCTTCCATGTTGTGGAAAATTGAAGGATTTATTCTTTTTAATGGTTGAATGGTATTCCATTGCTATGTATCCCATATACAAGAATACATGCCATATTTTCTTTTCATTCATCTATTGATGGATACTTAGGCAATATCTTAGACTCTCACGAATAGTGCTATAATATACACGGGAGTGCAGATAGTCTCTTCAACATAGTGATTTCATTTCCTTTGAACAAATACTAGAAATTTTAATAACTAGAACTTGGACAGGCACTTACTAAGGAGCAGAATTATTGCTTGTATATATTAAGTTACATGTGTCTGGGTACAGGTGTGACCAGTTCAGAGTCCAAGCTCCTCTCAGGTGTTAAGTAGCTCACTATGTGCCTTAGCTGCACCTGCAGGAGGGGACCAAGAGAGAGATGCTAGTTGTTTGTATCTTTGTCCTTTATATTTACTTTTTCCTGCTTCTTTACTGCTTTAGGAGCAAACCAAAATAAAAATCTCCTTTAAACGGTATCCAAATGGTCACCCTCACCCGGATATTTATCTGATTAGGAACATTAGGACTCTAATTTTGGACAAGACTCACAAAGGTGGTGAGAAGGCTTTGGAGCTCAACCCGACTGTAAGCTTCTTTATCTTACTTCATTATGGAGAGAGTTCCTCTAGGTGCTGCAGGGCCTTTCCCCCTTCACAAGCCGAAGCACACTTTTTAGGTTAGTAGAGGGAAGGCAGGCTAGTCTTATAACCTCAGTTCTCTGAGCACATTTCTCCATATGTAGAAAACCCCAAGGGCCTCCCTTCTCTTTCAGGGGAACAATGATTCATTCTCTTCGGTTTTCACCAGGAGGGATTTTCCGTTAACACTCCTGCTCTGTGCACCATCTCTTCCTCCTCCTCACAGAAATGGAGTGAGTTATGTAGGTGATGGGCTGATGGGTTGATTAGAGATGTTAATTTATTACAAGTCTGTGCAAGGTGGATTTAGTACTATGTGAATAAAACATTAGGCCCCTCATTTGCACAGAGCATCTCCAAGGCCCTGGCTAGAGACTCTTCAAAGAGTGTTTAAGATTAGTTGCTGCAATGAAATACTTAAAATGCCCTAAAATCTTACAGGTAATATATCAATGAAACCTGATAGAGGTTTTCCCAAACTCAGCAATAACCCTGCAGGCACTTTTCCTGAATTCTCAATAATAAAAAAAAATTTTGTGTGTGCTAAAAGGGAAGATTGAATTATCATTTCTTTCTCTGCAGAAAATACTAGGATGTTTTTCCCCATACAAAAAAGGTAATTAAACATATTTTGTTAAAATCAAATGCAGGAAAAGAATAATAAAGAGTTGTTCTAGTCAATTGATTAATGAGAGTATTATGTTATTTGGTGGTTTATGATAGCTCCTAACATTAAAAATTTAGTATTTGGTGTGATTCCTCACATTCTAAATGGGTATTTTCTTTGGTACCTAGGTTTCCATTCTTTTTTTCTTAAGAAATTTCTTGAAATTGTATAGACTTCAAGCTCCTCCAAGCCTCGATCCACCCTGATCTTCTGCCCTCTTTGCTCTAGAGCAGTGAGTGGTGATGGCCATTGTGTCTGCCTTACAGATCCAGATGTCCCCTCGTCCCCTCGGTGGTCTATTCCCAGCACTAGATCAGTAGCTGTCAAACTTCAGATTGCATCAGATTACCTGTAGGGGCTGTTCTGCTGTTCTCCTTTCTGATTCAGTAGGTCCAACTGGGACCTGCTTTTTCATGTCTAACAAGATGCCAGTTAATGCTGAGGTTACTGCTTCCAGGACACATTTTGAGAACCAGTGCTCTAAGCCAGTGATTCTGTTTGGGCTGAAAAGTGGAGACACACAAGGAGCTTCATACAATATGATGCCTGGGGCAAGTCCTTATTTTTCTGACTTAATAGGACATGGGGTATTTTACAAACTCTCCAAGTGATGTGAATGTGCAGCCAAGGTTGAGAAACAGTGGCCTAGACTGTGACAGAAGTCAGCCTATTTATGTAGCAAATCTAAGCTATACCGTTTAATATGGCATTTTCTATAATAAGGATGACATTTTTTTTACATTTTTTAGTATGTATTCCAATAAGTATCTTTGTATTTCAATGATGGTAACTAACCCTTGAAATCTGTTAAGAAACATTTGTGATATTGATTTTTATCTATTATGACATAATATGCAACAATTTTACATGTTATTACATTGTTTTTGTTTCTCTGTGTTATCAAGATACAATAGGTATTTGGAAAATCAAAAATTTACATCTTGAGGTGACTTTTTGGGTCATGAAACAATTGATTAAATGTTAGGCATAATATAAGGGCTCAATGATTTCACATATATTCTTTGTTTCTGACTAAAAGTTGGATTTTATAGACAGTAGATTGGTACGGATATGCATAATTTGCCAAACTCTGGAAATCTGAAATAGCTTGATATTTCTTAATAATATTGTTTCCAAATTTTATCTTCTTAATTAATTCCATGCTATGTCCCTATTTTATCTGGTTTAGTAGCTTTAAGAAAATGCATTATAATGCTATTTAAATGCTCAATTTATTACTTTTTCTCATCAGAAACAAAATCTCCCATGATGCTTTCTGTATAATAGAGCTGTTAGTACCATTCATTGAAAACCAAAAGGATATGGCACCTCCAGACTTCCCCTTAGAAGGGACCTAAACAGCTAGCCATTGATCCTGTAGCGAGCAATGGCTCGAGAATGAAAGTAATTTCTTCTTTCAAATATCTGGGTGCTTCATGGAAATGGGAAGTCTTTAACTACTTATTACATCTCTGTACTTATTATCATTCCATTTGGAAAAACATGTCACATAGGACCAAAGAGATCCAGTTATGCTGTCGATTCTGCTTAAATGAATACCTGATGAAGCGATAAACCCGTTTTTAAATGAATTTGCTGCTCCCATCAATTCCTTATGACTCCATTGCAAGCCTGAAAATGTATCCAATAATGAAACTTGATCATCTGACCCTGCTAAGCGCTACAAGCAATGTCCCAGGAATACATATGGTGAGCTCCTTATTTATTTAATTCCAAATTTAAAAAACCTGAGGCCCTCTTCAGAGGAACATATTTCCATCTTCCAGATAATGCATTCAAAAAAAATCTGGCTACATATGAGACTTAAACAATGGCATTGGGACAAACATAGACTTAATTTACATAAAATACAGTGTGACACTGTCATTAATTTTGGTAGGGTAGAGCCTAGCTGTGGGAGCAGAACGTGTCTGGTTCCTGTGGCTGATTGCTACTGGGCAGATAATCCAAGAAGGTCAAGTTCCAGATGGGGGATCTCTAAATGGCAGTTGACACGACACCCCTGGTGAGGTTATCTTCTCTTTCACAGACTTTTGAACTTCATGTGAACAATCCTTGAGGCGAGGGAATATATTTCGATCCACAAGTCATTATTGGGTTTGGCAATTCACACCTCCCTTCAGAGGCACAACTTTTATCTGATGCCTCATTTTGTCCTGGTGAGAGATTAGCATGCCTCACAAGAGCATTGAAACTAATTGTTACAACAAATTAATGAATTACATGTACAGAGGAATTATTCCCTTGCATGGAGAGGGCTAGAAAAGGCAGTGTATATCATTTTTCTTAATAATTTAATTATAATGGAATGATTATTAAAGTACCTTGTTCCTGTAGCTCTTCCAAAATTGAAGGCTGAGGTGTGATTTTATCGGTGGCTGGGGATGAGCTAAACCACCTTTCAGTGTCACTCTTCATTTGCTGTTTTCTGATACCTACAGAGCAGTTTTCAAATAATAACTGTGACTTGTCATAATTAGGTGTCCCCATGAAAATGCAGGGTTGACCCACCAGAGTTACAAAATGGATTTTTAATTTATTGTTTTATAGCCATGATACTAAATTTGTATTGAGCTGGCCAAGCTTCAGACTCTACCCGCTGTGTGACTGAGAGCATTTATATCTGAGCTGGTAGCCTACATTCATTCCATTTCCCTTTGGGTAACAGTACCTCAGTTTTCATTTGGGGAACTGGCCTTTACTCATTTCAATCCTATATGGTTGGCATGGGGGTTAATCCCTTTAATAGGGTCTGGGGTGGATTTGTGGACCAATTATTAGAGATGAGAGCCCAGTATCTGCTTAGATGCATGAATTGGTCTGCGGATGGGCATGTGAATTGTTGCTGGGTATTTTGTTTTTCTTTTGGTGTTGCTAAACTGGTAGCCTATAATTTTACAACCTATGTTAGACCTACTTCCTTTAAACTTATTTGAGGAAAGTAGACCTGAAAGATGGAGGGGTATGGATGCCTGTATTTAAGCATCTGGATCCAGCTATGCCAGAAGTAAAATTCTGGACTTTAGCACTATGGGTGTCCCCAGTTTTTCTTTTTATTGGATTAAATAAAATTCTGTTACATGTCACCAAAAGGGACCTCTCACATACCCATGTTTTGGTCATAATCCCATGAAATTAAAAAGGAGAAAACTGCTAATAGAGTTCCCTAAAATTTTTCAGTGCTTTGTGTTTGTAGCTGATTTCTTGAAGTACAATCCATACTGATCCTAAGGCTCCAGAGCTCCTGAGGCAAGATGGAGCCAGAAGTTTCTCCATATAAAGAGGAAAAACATGGAAATTTGGCATGCTTTCCTGAGAAACTGGGAATGTCATTTCTCCCTTTGGTGTTTAAATAGGAAGCCATCATCTTTAATTGCAACCAAGATTTGAGGAAGACAAACAAGCAAGGGAGAGACACATGAAACATTTCTTTTTTGCAAGATTATGAATGTCCTATTTTTTAGAATGCAACAATATTTCACAAAAAGGGGAGTTGCAATGGTTGACAAGTGAGGATAAAATACTTGTAGCCATGGTTTTTCACTTCTGACCTATTTATAACTCTTTTAATTGAAAATACATTTAATTAGGGGGAAAAATGGTCCCTTAGAACAGTATTGTTAATCCCAGACTGTGGCATCTTCGTGTCTTTTGTCTGAATTTGGTCCTTCTATTCCTTGGTTTGTGTTGACTATTCTACTCTGTTAAGATGTCTCGTGCACCATGTTAATCATCTGATGTGATTATGGAGGTGTGGAATCACATATGAGGGGTTATTTTAACTGGGATAAAGGTAGCCTCCTCTTGCCTTTTACCTACTCTTTGGTTATAAGTTCTGGGACTCAAAATAGAAGTAAGGCCTTTGCACAGCCAATGTCCATTTTTGATTGACCTCATTTGTTCCCTGGGTCAATAGGCAATAGCTAGGGATGGCTAAGTGTAGGGATGGGTGAAGTTAATGGGCTCAGATGGGAAATAAATGTAGGATTTTGGCTTCATTAGCATCATCTTCTGTCCACCTGAGCATCTAGATGTAGCTTGACATAGGAGAAGCTGGCAGGTCCAGCCTTTATTTTGGCCACAGACCTGACCCATGCCAGTGTCATTTTGCATCTGAACAGGAAGGAACTTCCATTCCTCTGAGCTGCCCACTCACTTCTGAACGATTAAACAATACCAACAAATTAAAGTCACTTTTAGTTGGGATGAGCTTAGCCTTTTTAAAGATAACATTTTTTCCCTTTTTTAAAAAATATATTTTAAGTATTGACCACAAGCTATAGGTGTCATAGACTGAATTGCACCCCTCCCCCCAAATTCTGTGTGGAAGTCCTAACCTCTAATACCTTAGAATGGGAGCATATTTTGGAAAAGGGTGTTTGCTGTTAAAATGAGGTTATTAGGATAGATCTAATCCAATATGACAGGTGTAATTATAAGAAGGGAAAATTTGGTCATCAGACATGCATAGAGGAGGGTCATGCCAAGAGACAGGCAGAAGATGGCCAGCTAGAAGTCAAGGAAAGAGGCCAGGACCAGATCCCTCCCTCCTAGCCCTCAGAAGGAACCGGCTCTGCAGACTCCTTGACTTGGGACTTCTAAACTCCGGAATTGTGACACTGTACATTTTTGCAGTTTCAGCCATGCAGTGTGTGGTGCAGTATATGGTGGTCTTAGCAAACTAATATACAAGGTCAGCTTTGTGGGTCCTGTGACTCAATATAGCTCATTTTATTCTTCTCTTTAGGGAGTTACTACATTGTCAGTTAAAATGCAGGAGACTCATCCATGCAAACACAAGTATCTAATAGAAATGCTTGTGTTGTAACTCACATGTTTCACTCCAAGTTGAGCAGTTTTCCCTTTCCCAAAAACAAATTCAGGAAGCTAAAGGAAATATACTACTTTCCTTAAGGAGGACAGATGTAAACATTTTAAAAGAGTACAAACAAAAGATAACAGTATAAACATCTATGTACCTGCCATCCAAATTCAACAAATGTTGACATATTATTATTACACTTCCCTCAGATCTTTTTTCTCAACAAAATAAATCATTACAGATAATCTTTTTATGCTTCTATAGATCATTCTCTTTCTTCCCCAAAGGCAAATGCTACTATTCATTTGGTTTATATTTAGTCTATATTTTAATATTTTCACTCTGTCTATATTTATCCATAAATAATATGGTACTTCATGTGTTCTTATAAAATTACATAAGTGATGTAACACTACATATGTTATTCTATAACTTCCTTTTGTATAGTATTTTTAAAAATTATTATTATTAGTTTTTTTAACAAAACATTTTTTAAAATAAAATTTTTAAATAAATTTTTAATAAAAAAATTTTATTTTTTTTGAATTATTATTATTAGTTTTTTTTAAGGATTGAACCCAGGGGTGCTTTACCACTGAGCCACATCCTCAGCTCTTTTTATTTTTAAAGACAGGTCTACCTAAGTTGCTTGTGGCTTTGCTAAGTTGCTGAGGCTAGCCTTGAACTTGTGATCCTTCTGCCTCAGCATCCCGAGTTCCTGGGATTATAGGCATGCACCATCATGCCTGGTCATAGTATTGTTTTTGAGATTTACCTATGTGGACATACATAGATTTAGCTGGCCTACTTTAACTGCTCAACAGTATCCTGTGGTATTTATTCTCTGATGAAAAGAAATCTACTCAAAGTGATGCTACAATAGGAATTATTGAGCTTGTCTTTTGTGAATGTATGCAGACATTTTCCTTAAGGTAATAAAGCTAGAAGCCAATTGGAAGGGTCACAGGTAGATACTTCTCTTTTCACTAAATATTGCCAAATTTCTTTTCAAGTGAGTTGTGCCTGATCATACTCCTACTTTGAGTATTATGAAAATTAGTGTTTCCCTACATCCTTGGTATTGTCAGACTTTAAATATTTGGAAGTCTGGTGTAATTTTAAATATCTATCTATCTAGTATAATTTTAAATATCTATCTATCTACCTACCTACCTATCTATCATCTATCTATCCACACTATGTGTATGTGTATATATATATATATATATATATATACACACACACACACACACACACACACACACACAAATACATGTCTATACAAATACATCCATAAAAAGGATGTTTTTGTTTTCATGTTTTAATATTACAAATAAAAAGTATTAAACTTTATATATCCTACTTCAACTTCCTTTTTCACTCAATAGATTAGTGAGATTTATCTAAATTGATCTATATTGTTCCAGTTCACAAGTTTTCACTGCTATTTAATATTCTACCACATACACGTTTGGTTTTGTTTACTCCTTCTCTCTCTCTCTCTCTCTCTCTCTCTCTCTCTCTCTCTCTCTCTCTCCCCCCCCTCCCCTCCACCCTCTCCTTAGTTCCCTCTCTTTCTTTCTTTCTTTTGGTATTGGGAATTGAACCCAGGATTGCTTTACTACTGAGCTACATCTCCAGTCCTTTTTACTTTGAGACCTGGTGTCAGTAATTTCTTAGGGCCTCACTATCTGCTGAGGCTGGCTTTGAACATGCAAGCTTACTTATGTATGTTTGCTTGCACATACACGTGAGGAGTTCTCTATATGGAGTGAAATTGCTATCAGAGTATAAAGATGCCCTGAATTTCATAGACATGACCAAATCATTCTCTAAAGTAACTCTACTATTTTATGATCCTGCCAGTGGAGTATGAGTATTCTCAATGTTTTGCATTTTGTGAACATTTGCCATTGTTAGCTCTTGAACAGTTTGTGAATCCGATAGATGAGAAACACCATTTTATTCTGGATTAAAGTTAGCGTGTGTTTGGTAAAGTTGTAAACAGACAAAACAGAAATGCTCTAATTTGCAGCATTTGCCCATTTCTATGGTGTAGGTCTTTCCACTGTGGCCAAGTCACCAACATAACATTACGAGTGGGACAATGCTGAGTTTGGTAGAGAGGCATAATCCCTCAGCATGAGGGCACAAAATGGCTTCTTGTGGCACATCACTGGTCACATTTTAAGCCTCTTTGTGTGTGTTTGTATGTGTATGTGTGTATTTTACCATTTATGTTTCTTATTCAATGAAATTTCTGTTCATATTCTTGGTCATTTTTCTCTTGGAGTATTTATTTATTATTGATTTATAAGAGTAAAGTATAAGTTTTGTATACTAATTCTTATATGATAATTATATATAATAAATATGTAATATTTAAATATGTAAATATTCATCTTATCTGAGGGTCTTTCATTAAGCAATTTTAATCCATTTATATTTGTTGTTATTACTGATTGATTTGAACTTAATTAAAATCTTTTATTTCCTGTTACCATGTTATTTTCTCTCTCCTTTATTCTGACTTGGGTTGATAGATTTATCTTACCTTTTAAATCCTTACTTTCACATCTGCCTTGAAATTAATTTGCACTTTGATTGTATTGAGAGAATCCTTTATAAAATATATTAAACTTTTGATTTAAATAGCTAAGTTTTAATTTCCAGAAATTCTAATTGGCTTTTTTCTTATCTACCTATTCTTGATTCATATCTGCCTGCTTTGATTTCATAATTTTTGTTCTTATGCTACAGATGTTATTCATTTCTTGAAGATGTAAAACATTTCTATTTTGAAGTCACTTTAGACTTCCTGATTGGGTTTTATTTCCTTAGCTTTGCTATTTTTAATATGCTTGAAATTTCAGCTTACAAGCTCATCCTGAGTGACAATTCCTTTTCACAGCTTCTCTGCTCCTTATTTCCTTTCTTTGACTTTGTAGACTCAATCTCTCCCATGAAGAGCCAGTTTTTATAGTGATGTCTCTATGTTCTTGTTCCATGTGATGTTGGAGAAAGTAAAGACCCAGTTATGCTCCTTCAGGCAGCCAGTATCTGGGGGTTTTCATAGGCTTGTCAATTAGGCAAAAAATGCATATATATATCAATATACTATGAATATTCCTAGAATCTGATTGATCTGGTGGCTGTAGCCCCGCTTACCTCTGTTTTCTTTTATGTTCTATTTTCAGCTTTTTTTTTTACATATTTATATATATCTTAAATTTTCATGTTTTAAATCTTTTTAAAGAATCGAATCTTTTGGCACTTTTGTGGAGTGTCATAGAGAAGATTATTCATTAATTCAAGGCACCATTTTGACTAGAAGACTTTAAGCTATTTCTTTAGGGAGTTCTACTAGATAAAAAGTAGCCTAAGTAATAATAACAATAGAAATAAGGGTACTAGATTAATTAGTAGAATGTTTAGAACAGAGACAATTATGCATATTGAATTCTCTGTAGCACTCACCAGTGTGTTATATCATAGGGACTCAGCAGCCATCAAACTCTTGGCATTTTGATTTCACATTTGTGGTTTTGAATTTTCCTATGACCTCTACACGGTTCTAAAATGCTGGTCCTCCCAGCACACCCATCAATATAACCATGGTTCTTTCTTCTTTATCAAATGATCTTTACTGGATGTCATCAAGTACTCACAACTACATTTTTTAAGTATGTGTAATAGAGGTGAGATAGAGATTTGTTTGATACGTATTAAAAAACGGTCAAATTAATGATTCAGGTATGAAAAGGAAGCATGACTTTTAGTAGAATATGGTTTTGGAGAAAGCCACAATCCTTTTTGTAAGAAGTTCTGAAATAATGAATTTAAGGACATGTAGAGGACTTGAAGTATTCCTCATCAATATCAAATGCCCATTGTAAATATTTGTTAACTTTGTGTAATTCAAATTTGTTTTGGAAGTTGCCTATGGGAGAAGATTTGAGAAATAATTGGAAAACTCCACTGTCCCTAAATTCTTACCCTATTATCACAGATATTTCATAATGATTCACAATATTTTTAGTATAAATTAGGCATCCCTAATCCAAAAATTCAAAATCCCAAATGCTCCAATGTCCAAAACATTTTGAGTGCTGAAAGGCCACCACAAGTGGGAGAGTCCACACCTGGCCCCATGTGATGGGTCATAGTCAAGATGCACGCTCACTAAAAGTGTTATATAAAGTTTCCTTCAGGCTATGTGTCAATGGTGTATATGAAGAAATGAATTTTGTGTTTAGACTTGGATCCTATCTCTAACATATCCCACTGTATATCAAGATATTCCCAAATCTGAAAAAATTCCCAAACACTTCTGTTCCCAAGCATTTCAGATAAGGGACACTCGACCTGCATTGATCTCTTCCTGATGATGTATCTTAACATTTGCATTCATCTGTTATTGTGGAGGGAATAAGCACATTGTCACAACATTTTAGACTAAAGGTTTTCAGACCTCCCCTCCCCCAATGCTTGTTGAACTTCTCCTATGTGCCAGAGACTCTTACAGGTACTACAGATGATACAAGGATGGAAAATAAGCATTTGGTTGGTGTTTTTTTTTTTTTTTTTTTGAACTCACAGTCCTGATGAGAAAGGTTGGAATGAAACATTAAAGCATAAGGTAATAGGTGCTCATACATGAGCAAAGCTATCCTTTTACAGCTTGAGGAAGCAACAGTAAGAATTTCATGAGAATTAAGGAGTCTAGAAAGATCACATTTGAGTCTTGTGAAGGAACGGTAGGAATGTGCCTTCTCGGAAAAGATGGGAGTGACATCTCTGGGACACACCAGCATTTTGAGAATAAGTCCAGCTCTGGAAGGAGAAAGATGGGGAAAGAAATATGGCTCTGGGAAAAGGGTAGGGATGTCAAAGAACGAGTTCTTTTTTTATAAGAAAAATCCTTTATTCCATGACATTAGGCCTGAGGGTGGATAAGACCTCAGTCTAAGACCTCAGTGATTTTTTTTCTTTTTCTTTTTTCTTTCTTTCTTTCTTTTTTTAACAGGAAGCCTGGGGTAGAGTGAAGAAGATGCTTGCTTAGAAGTTGGAAGGTATACTGTGGCTGTGGCTTGCTTAGAAGTTGGAAGCGCACTTGACTGGCAAGTGTGAGGCACTGGGTTTGGTTCTCAGCATAGCATGTAAATAAATAAAATAAAGGTTTATCAACAAAAAAAATCTAAAAAAAAAAAGAAGTTGGAAGGTGCTTAGTTTTCTAGATAAGATCCGCTATTTATTAGTCATATAATCCATTTTACCTCTTGGAACTTTAGTTTCTTCATTAAGAGAACACAGTAATAACAGTTGCCCAGCCCCTGCAGTGAGTTCTTAAAATAATAAATAACATATTTGAATAAATGTTGAAATTGTAAATATTATAAAGTTATAGGATCAGGTATGAAATTCCATTCAGTAAATTTCTGGATCAGACTAATATAGGGATCACCAGGGATGATGCATCAATAAAGGATAGATGTAAGATATGTAAGCTAGTAGAATGGTATAGGAAAATTTTGCTCTGAGGACATTTTCTGGATTGTGGTTGGGTTGCCACACAATGAACTCTCATATATTATACACATCATCAACCCTAGTCCTACTCCTAGTCTGCCATTTTGCAGATGGGGATATGAATGAGATATGACTGTAGTTGAGGATGGGAAAACCCACCTGTAACAATAAAGATGGATTTAGATGAATGCCACTTGGCCAGAGGGATAAGGGCATCATTTTTGCACACAGATAACCACTACTTTAGGCATGAATAAAAGTGATTTAACCTATTTCTTCTTCAGAAAAAAATAGCTGTTTGTTGATATTCATAAGGACTGGTACTTAGGAATAAGTACTGGTACCAGTATCTGTAGATACTTGGGTCCCGTATATAAAATGGGACATTTTAAGTCATCTCTAGATTACTTATAATGCTTGATAAAATATAAATGCTGGTAAATAGTTGTTATGTTACATTGTTTAGGGAATAATGACAAAAGAAAAAAATCTGTACATGTTCAGTACAGATACAATTGTTTCTTCCCAAATATTTTCAATCTGCTATTGGTGAAATCCACAGACGTGGAACCTACAGATACAGAGGGCCAAACTATACTTGCTAATTCAGCAGATACTGTACACACATCTTCCATTACACTTTTTTTTTTTTTTTTTTTTTTTNTGTATAACAATGAGGGTCTCCCTCCATTACCATGCAATTTCCCTTTTCTCTCCCTTTGCCTCCCACCTCATGGCTCTGTTTAAAGTTAATCTTTTCTTCCTGCTCTTCCTCCCTGCTCTGTTCTTAGTTGCTCTCATTATATCAAAGAAGACATTTGGTATTTGTTTTTTAGGGATTGGCTAGCTTCACTAAGCATAATCTGCTCTTTGCTTCTCTAAAATATAGGTGGACAAGATTTGATGAATTTTTGACTATAGGAAACGTTGAATGAGATCTTAGCATGAAGAGCCTATGGAAGAACGTATGGCTAAGTAATGTTTGTGAGCTCCTTATCATGGTTGCAATATATTACTTGGTTTGCTTCCATGTCTTAGTTCTGTTGTCTGTTCATGTGCAATCTTACTTACCTACTGATTTTAACTGTCATCTATGTTGTTAAGACATTTCAACCTGTATTCCTATCTTGACCTTGGCCTTGAACTTTTGGTGGATCCTGGAGAGAGAAACTTAAATCTTAAGGGGGCCTGGAATTTAGCATGTCTAAAGTTTAACTCATTGTGTTTCCACAAACCAAACCTATTAATCTCCTGTACTTCAGGCCTCCTCAAGCTCTATGGCTACTTCCCTTCAATTTCCTTATTCAGTTACCAAATCCTCATAATCATCTTGCCTAAATTTAGCTCAAATGAATCAAGTTTATTTTACTTCTGATCTGTTTTCAGTTCAGTGTCACTTTTCCTACATGCATTTTCATGGTGTAGCTAGAAACATAATCCTCTTTCCAAGGTGCACACTTGGTATAGGAAACCCTTGGTGCTTTCTTAACTCCGTAGACTGGAGTGTGGCGTCTTAGGAGGGTTCACAGGGCCCTTGCTTTCTTGGTCTACCCCTGCCTGCCTGGCTTTACCCCTCAGTCTGAGGGTACCACGAAAGTGCTTGTAGCTCTTGGCTCAGCTGCATCTCTAGGCATCTCATTAGCCCTTACTCATCTTTCAAGACTCAATGTGTTTTTCTCCAGAAAGTTGTCTCTGAAATTCAATTTAAAATAGTAAATGCTCGTTGTGTGGCTTCACATCCTTTTCAAACCTCTGTGTAGTGATTTTTTCCTGATGGTGTTTTGTCTCTTCTTCACTATATTATAAGATGTATACAAAAAGCCTATTTTGTATACATCTTTACATCCACAACATCAAACCTGAGCCTTTCATGTGGCAAATAAGAATTCATACTAAATTGTCTTTGAGTTAGATGAATACATTCAATAGTTTTATATAAGATTTCCTGTCCTTTGGCTGATAGTTCTGGGTAATTGGGTGGATTATTGAAACACACCTTGGAAGAATTCTTAATTGAGATGCTCTCTGTGTCACGTATAGGTTAAAAGCAGGTTTTAAGCAAGTATTATATTTTTAAGAAGTCCTAATGGATGGAAATCAAAGCTTCAGCTTATTCCTTTAAGATACTGCTTAAGTTTCTAGGAACTGGGTGTGCTTTTGGGATTACATGTTTTCTGCTATCATATATCATAATAAGTACTATCGATGTTTGATGTGTTAAACATGTAAATATCCTTTATATAAATTACTCCTAGTAATTAATGACCACCAAATTGAGTCATTCACAGTCTCTGAGCTCCCTTCCAGTTTTAAACTCTACCCAACTGCTAAAGAAACCTTAGGACCAAAAAAAAAAAAAAAGAATGACTTTATCATGAATGCTGGATGGGAACATTCTTTAGTCATGTTGATTATCTGAAATCTCCTAGAGTGGCCCCATCACATGGCCATCTGCAGCACCTTGAAGAAAGCTCAAATGCTTCATATTAATGTGCTCTCCTAATCATTTTGATAAGCTCCTTCTCATCCTAAGAATCTCAAACATAGAGGCCAAAGAGTCTATTTTCTCTGACGAAATAGGTTAATGACCAAAACAAAAAAGTATCAATACAAAAATACACAACATCTTACCAGGTCCTCTTTCTGACAAATGATTTGTCCTAAGTAGATCTATTAGATGGAAGGAAAGATAGGCACAAGTCTTTATAAAAATGTCATTTTGGTAGTCTACATTGCCCTACTTTCCTGAGATGGGATAATATACTTCTTTCTAATCAAATGCACTTGCTTTACTGACTTTGTATTCATTTGGTGGTTTTAGCACCAAAATGTTGAGCAATTAGACCTCTAATTTAAGAAAACTATAATGTACATATTCTTAGAAATGAGAAAAAATGTTTAGAAAATAGTAAATTTATTTGATGATGAAGCATTTTGCTCATTTAGAGAGATTTATATATGTCTCCTACAATAAGAACATAAAAAAGAAGGGAACAAATCAAATGATTCAGGTTAAAATTAGTTTTGTATTTTGAGGATGTCTACAATATTTATTTTTTGTTTATTAATTGACTCATACAAAAGAAGTAAACTGAACATGTCCCATGTGCCAGGGACACTGCTATGGTCCTATTGACTTAGAGTCTGGAGGGATAAAGTTTCAGTGAAGCAAGGTGAATGAATTCTGGAAATTTGCTCTACAGCATTATACCTATAACCAACAATACTGTATTATACACTTAAAAATTTGTTAACGGTAGGTAGATACCATGTTGTGTTCTCAGCACAATAAACTCAACTAAACAGATATTCACTTAGAATGAGTTCTGCATACCAAGGCCAAAAGCTTTTGGCCTTACAAGCATGATTCCAGAAATATCTATAGAGCCATTAAGCAGTGGACCTTTTCAATGATCCAGTTTTATTTGACCCAGCTCAATAGACATAAATCAAGTCTGAAATCAAATTACTTTGGGCTAGATAAGTCAGTTGAGCCTCAGTTCTGATGATGCTAAATACGCCATTGCTCAAATTAGCGAGTTTTAAAAATGTGTATTTTATTGGGTTCCTAAGAAGAGGGTTACAGGACATGTTTCTAGTTGTATTTCAATGGAAAAGTGATGCATTTCCAACATGCCCCATTATTTTTCTGGAAGACAGCTAAAGAAACAATACGGTGCTGTAGACCCAGTTTACATGCTGTGGATTTATACGCACTGAAATATAGATTATATACTAAACAAAGAGTATTTTTCTGAGTTGACATCATTTCAATAGGCATACGAGTTTGATGACTAGCCTTCCATTTTCTCCAAGTGCAAATCAATGGGGTGGAATATGTGATTACAGATGTATGTTCTAGTTTTACTTCTTCAAGTGCAAAGAGGGAAATGTATCATTGCATGCTACATTGGTGTTATGAGATACCATAATTCTGTGCACCTCCCCCATTTTTTAAGTTGCTTTCTGCCTTTTAAGATGCATCATTTCACAGCTTCACTGCTATTGTGAGCCTGGCCTCCCTGTCCATTGGAGGACATCGATTCCAAGGTGTTTTTTAAAAAACCAACACCTAGTTGTGACGTCTACTGAAGCTATGGTAGGCTGCTGACTCTGGATTCTTGGTAGCCTCTGGTCTGCTGATAAAGATCATTTTTTTTCTGGAGAAAAGGGACTAGAAATTGGAATTTGATTGGTTCTGTTGTCCTTTATGAGTGGTTCAGAGTCTCTCAGACTACTATGTATATCCAAAGTGTGACTTGTACTCAATAATCCATGAACTAGTAGGTGAATGTGGGTATTGATAGCAAACCCAGGCAATTAAAGTTAACATTCCTGAAAGCAGAATACTTGTCAGCCTGGAAAAACAGGCAGTTGAGGATTGAGAATGTCCTGGAACTTCAATGGGTTCTCTGGGGAAATAGAGGGAGTAGCTAGCCCAACCAGCAGGACATAAGTGTGCCTTGTGTAAACAAATGAAGTGACCTGGAGAACCTTCTCCTCCAACTGCATATAGAGCTCTCCTGTACATCTGGATACCTGGGGAAGCTGTCCTCTGTACAGTTCTTGGGAGTGGTGACCTTAAGGCCATGTCAGACAGTAAATAGTAGGTAAATGGAAAAGCCATCTCAAGCAGAAATTATTATCCAGTTTCCAAAACAGGAGGAAAAAAAAGAAGAGAAAAAAACCCAAAAAACCCCAACCATAGATTTATGTCAATAATTTGCACATTTAATAAGAAATTTTTTATACATACATTTCATTGTCACTGCAGTGATTTAAGATTCCACGGCAGCTTGGTTTTCATCCCCCTCTGTAACTCTTCTGTGCTCATGTCCCGCCTCTGTCTGAAATCAATGGACCACACGAGCCACAAATGATTAGGGATGGGAAATGAAATCTATGATCAAGCAGTACTAATGAAATGCTTCACCGCAAAGCGAAGGTGGAGAAAGAATTACTGTGGGCTAAATAAGCCTCGAATTGGGTACAAAAGAGGGGACTGGGGAGATGGAGACATAGCAAGTACTTGATTGATCTTAATGACACAGCCATCAGTCCACCGCAATATTTATATCTTTATACATTTCTAAAGATATATAGTCCTTTGCTATTTATACATAGATACAAATATATATACATATGTACCTTAAACATTTTTATACTTGAAATTTACATATTATATATCTTCTATATATATAGCCAATAACCTCAAAATTTATCTGTAAGATCTTGCCTAGCATCTTTGTCATTATCTGCTTGTGAAATTATAACAAGGAAACTTCTGGACAATTGGTTTTAAGAATAGTCTTATGAGCTTGGAGAGCAGGTGGTCATTCTGAAATTTTACATTTTCAATACATTTGGGAAGAAATCCTTGCTCCAAAATGCATCTCTTTCTTGCTTTCTGAGACTTTCCTTTCTTTCCACCGTTGAGCCTGGTACCAAGTAGGAGTTCAAAGACGAGGCCAAGAATGCAAGTACAACTGAAGGGGGTGGTATTACCCAAATTACTAAAGGGAGGTAAGGACAATTTTTTGGATAAAATGCAGTATACTGGGTACCTGAAGTAGATAAAGGAGAAAGAATTCCAATGGCCAGTGAATTGGCTACAGAAAAGATGGGCTGGTGTTATCAAGACAAATGATTCCACAACAATATGTAGGTGACTCATCTTTGCTTTTTAAAACATTTTTTTTAAAAAACTTGCTCAAAGCTCTTGATTTTGTGCCAGGTACATATTTACTGGTTTCATTGGATTTCATTATTAGCAAAATGAGGCAGGTACATGTTCTGAGCTGTGTCAGCAGAAACTACACCTTATAAACTGGCATCTGTCACTTTCTCCCTTCTTTACCTGACCTATTCCTCTTTTAAAACTCAGGTAACGAGTTCCACCTTCCAGAAAGCCCTCCCACAGGCCCAGGATGATGCATTACTTTCACTCATGTTCCTGGTGTACCTGTTCCTGCTTAGAGCATGGCACTGCCCTCTGTTAGTACAGACTTGCTTTGTTCATCTCATCAGACAGCAAGCTCCTTGGCAACAGGAAAAAAAAAATGCTACATTCAGTTCAGCCACAGTGTCACCTTTCCTATCTGGAGAGTTGCTTATTGAATAAATGAACAAACCCTTTAATTAATATGACAGATGAAAAGACTGGACCGCAGGGACTTGGTTAGCCACTATCTAACATGGAAAAGTCCCAGGAAATATCTATTTTATTAACATAGTGCACTTTAAAAAGTTGTATCTATTTTTTTTTCTGAATTAAAAAAATTAGGATTCTTTTCAGCATTCTTGGCCCATATTTTCATGATGAGCCCACTGTGGGGGGAATATGATAATAGATCCTAGATGAAATTTGGAACCATAATTGAAAATGCTATAGAGAATGGCCATCTCTGAAATGTACACTAAGTCACCAGGAAAGTAGGCGGTTGAGGGGAACTATTGCCTGAAGGCTAAATTACCTGAGTGTGTGGATACCTTTCCCTGGAGATGGTGGCTACTGGAGGCCAGAACAGACCTTTCAACAAGATTAAAGAGATGCTATTAATTGCTATCGATCATGGGTCAACAAATTAAATTACATCTGCAACTGCATCTCTGAAAGGTCTAAATGAGAAATGCTGTTAATGGGTCTGGCTGACCCAATGTTGTGATTAATTAAAAAGAAAATGAAACCCAAAAAAACAAACAAAGGCAAAAATATATAAATAATGGGAGAAGGTTAAGCATCTTGGAAATCTCAAATTGAATGGCTTTTCCAGGGCCGAACTCACCATTTAACCCTAGAGGTTTGTTTGTTCAAACAGACAGACAAAACAGAGATGGCCATAGTGGACAGCCAAATAATCCCTTTTCTGAATTTCCAGAATCCTGGTGAACAACAATACAGAAAATAAAGTCAGCATTTTATATTCCAAAGGGGCAAGAGCAGAGAGAGCTGTTGGAAACACATAAGCAGTTTGTATCACAGTATGCAAATAAATTCTGGAAGGAGATTAAATATGCAATAAACTAATGAAAGAATTCTGTTATACTTGCCCTTCCAAATTTTGACTTTCATTTCAAGGACAGTATGAAAAACAACTCATGACCAATAGTGAACTTTGACCCTTCAACTTGCGATTATTCAAACTAAGATGAAGATAATGTTGGCAAATAGAAACAGGATTGGCTGCCCTAGAGACAAGCAGATCTGATCCTAAATAGCTGAAAAATCACCAGCATCTTCAGCATAATGCCCTAAAATAAGGTCATGTGCCCCCTTCCATGCAATGCGTAGCTTCTTCTTATTGGTGGTTGTTATTAGCATCAGTGTTCTTCTAGTCATTTAAGATAGCAATGTGACAGTTTTTATTTTTGAATTCCCATTTGATCCTCCATAGAGTCCTGTTGTCCCAGCTGTTCTGTTTGAGTCTCACTCATATCAGATTAGAGTCTTATTATTTTTTCCTGAGCCTTTGTAATTACCTCTTATTAGTGTCCCTACCTCTTTCTCTCCAGACCTCAACTCATCCTTCATTCTGCTGTCAGAATTGTTTCCAAGACAGAAATGTGGCCATGCTACTCTCTGATTTGACATCAGTTAGTACAAAGTATCAATGAAAACTAAGTTCAATTTTCTTAGCATGATTTTCAAGGTCTTAACAAATGGGTTTTCTTCCCAGACACATCTCTCACGGTATGTCTCCACTCAAAATCACACCTGACTGCTTGTCACATGCAAAATAGACTATTCACCTAAGTAACAAGATCCAAATCCAGCATCATCTTACCCACATCTCCTCTGTTGCCACCAGTCCTGATAATGATAACTAGTGCATGATAGGGCCTTTTTAAACAGCAGACTCTAGTCTAAGCTATCTTATGGATGCTATTCTGTTAAACGTTGTCAACCCTCCATTATAAAAGCTGATTCTGCATCTTTCTAATTGAGTGAGTCTGAGAAAAATCACAAAACCTCTCTGGACTTCAGTGTCCCAGTCTGCAAAATGGGAACACCAGTCCATAATTTCATGGTGACTATGAGGATGGTTGAACTAATGGATTCAAGTCATTGTCTCATGTAAAGTAGCCATTTTAGTGTCCAACACATGGAAGGGGCTCAAGAAATGAAAGTTGAATTTTATATCCAAATTTCCTCCCTTTCCTACTCTCTCCCCATAACTACTGATTTGGAAAAATTTTTAAACTGAAACTTAATTCTGAAAGTGTAGCTTTGTGAAAGTACCCTCACTCAAAATCAGTTTGTAATGAGAGTACAGGGACTTTTTAAATTGGAATTTGGGATTCAAAGAATTAAGAGTTCAAGATTTTCAAAAGTTAAAAAGAAAGCCATGTCACTACCACCCCAGAAAAGATTTGGACTATCAAAGAAATTTTGAGTCCTTTAAATTAAATGAAAGAAAGTCTACTCAATGCATTTAATTTTTATTTTATGAAGGGTGCTGTGTCTTGTTCATCGAAAGAATAATGTGCCTTGTAAGAATGTAAGGACGATTGGGGAGAATCAGGCATTTAAACTAGGATTGTACCGCTTGAGGCTTGCTGATAGGGCATCACCCCAATTTAATGAAAGTATGGATGAGTTTCCTGACTCAGAGAATTTTTGTCATTCAAAATGAGGGAAATATCTTTCTTTAAAAGTGGAATAGTCCCAACATAGAGCCCAACAAACCCAGGACTTTTCATTTATGGCTTTTCTGCCATGATTTCCAGTGCCCTCTCCCTGGAACCTGAGACTGAATTGAACTGTAAACAATCCTTTAACAACGGGCATAAGGAGTGGAGAATTGGATACACAGGAAATTGAAATGCAAGAAAGTCTAATCTTGTTTTAAGAAAATATTGGAAGAGTAGAACTGTGTAGTTGTGTGTTGGGGACACCATGTTGATGTTTGCTTAGTGGTCAGCTTTTTTTCTTTCTTTCTCTAACAATGCAGATGATAGCAATTTACAAAATATTGTCCAGTTTGATTCTGTATTAGGGAGTATGTTTGTCTCATGGAGAAAGAAAATAACAATTTACTCTTACTCCCGAGGAAAGCTTATGTGCAGAAGAGGTGTTATCCTCTGGGTGGTGGCCACCAGCAACAGTTCTTGCTTGGGGTTCTTCATTTTGCTTTCAAGGCAATAAGTCTCAGGGTCTAGGAGGGAGTTTAACATGGAATGAAAAGAATATGCATTCTCTTTAGCATTTGCCTGTGAACACAAAAGCCCACTTAGGAACCACAAAAAAGGTTCAAATGAACCAGCAGCAAATGAATATATTAAATATATGAATATATTAAATACTAACAATAATGAATATATTAAATACTAATGATAATCTATCATTATTGCACAAATATATAATATATATATTATATATAAATATAACACAAATATGTTATATATATAAATATAACACAAATCCTAAAATAACAAAAATATCCAAGGTCACATCATACTTCGTAACTGCAATTGGCAGAGTTCAAAGCCCTACTTTGAATTTAGGAGGCAGAACAACCATATCTTGGAAAATCTAAGAAATTTGAATATGGATTCTATATTAGATCTACTACAAAATTGCTAATTTTATTAGATTTAATAATGTATAATAAAGTGGTTTTACAAGAAAACTCCACTTTTTAAACAGAGATAATTGCTGCCAGTTGCAAAGGGCTAAAAGATATGATGCTTGATACTTATTTTAAAGAAAATTTAAGGGAAAAAAGGTATTATGCAAGATTTTGATAAGTATTGAACCTGGGAAATAGGTGAATGGAAGCCCCTTATAGTATTTTCTCAATTTTTGTGAAAGTTTGAAAAATTTTATAAGACATTCCACTTTGCTACTTCCTGTCCAGTGACCTTGGGCAGAGCACTTAACCTCTCATGTTCCAGTTTTCTCAAGACAAAGAAGTAATTAGAGTGTTCCTCCCTCAGAGGTGTGTTGTATGGGTTGAAGGCATCCTGTGGACTGAGAGCTTAGAGAGGCATGAACATGCAATAATGATAGATTATCGTTAGTATTTCATATATCCATGAGGTCAGGAAAGATTTTTCCTACCATTTGCTGCTGGTTCATTTGAGCCTTTTTTGTGATTCCTGAGTTGGCCTTTGTGTAATGAAAAATGAAACTGTACACAGGCAAATGCTAACGCGAATGCATAATTCTAATTGAATGCTACTCCAATGACACATGTGCTTTCAGATGATAGAAGTCACCAAGAACTAGTCATTAAATAATGGGAGTAGGGAGAAAAGAGATTCGGGAAGGAAAATATACCACAAACAATGTTCGCTGGTTAACACACTTTATATTTAACAAAATAATTTTTTAATAATATATTCTTTTACACATCAAATATTGTTGCTAGAATCCCCTTTTTACAGTTTAGTGTTTAGTTTTTTTTTTTTCTCACTAGTTTTCAGGCACACCATTTTTTCAAAGATTTTAGAAACTGAATCATTTTTAACAGGCATCGACCTACAAACAGGATGTTGATCCCTCATTCGAACATAGCTGTAGTTAAAGCCGAGAACCCAGAGAACAAAAGGCAGAGGAGAAATGGTAATACAGAGGTGACAGTGTGGCTGCAAACGAAGCCTTCAAAGGAAAAAAAAATCAAATCAAAACAAAACAACCAGACCAGAACTATGTTGTTCAGAGTTTGGAAAGAATTTCTCAATGACCTGGGTAGAAGGAAGTTGTAAAATGATGATCGGTTTAGGAGAAATTCTGTCACAGTATAGGTTCATCACTCTCCCTAAAGGGGAAAAAATTGTCAGTGCTACAAAGTCTTAAAGGAAGGAGCTTGCAGAGAAGCTGGAAAAGAAAAAAAAAAAAAAAAGCTAGAAACCCAACAAGACTCTCTTGGTAACAGAGGCCACCGAGTAGCTGCCTCTTGCAGACCCTCTGATGAGAGTATCTTGATGGATGTTATCCTCCATTCTAGTAAATTCTTGCTGTGACTGTCCCTGTACCAAAACTTTGATGCAAAATGTCTGTACCTCAGCTTCCCAGTTACACTCTCTTTCTGTTTTCTGAAAAGGACATAGTAACTCCTTAATAATAGATAAGGTACTATGCTACATGGCCCTACTAATGATATGTTCTGAGGTTTCAGACCTTTTTCCTGTCATTTATTATGATTATTATTTCTTTCCAAGAGTGTGGATTTTTGAAGCTGGCAACAGGCAACCTCAGGGCAGAGAAAGCTTTATAATATGTCTCTGTCTAGACACGAGCTGAAGTGTGCAATGCCTTTGCTGTTGAGTGGAGGCATAAATCATGCAGAATTGTTCATGAATGATTCATGACTGTCTATATGATGTATCCATGGTGGCAACTGAAAGGCTCCAACCTTGCCAGCAAATTGGTGTTCTAAGGGAAGGCGGCTGGATGCTCTTCCTCGGGATGGCACCGGGATTGCTATTTGTATCATAACACAAGCACAGTGTGTGTTAAAGTGTCAGGTCCAACTTGTCGGCACATTAATTTTGGAAATGACAACTCTTTCTTGATGACAGGAGATGCTTTCAGGGAGGTGAGACTGACAATTTTCAACAAAAAACCAATTGATGAGACTAGAAATATGATTGTCCTGAAGGTGGACCTATGCTGTTAGAATTGTCACTCCTTACAGAGGCGACTGACCCCCCCAGGGCTGCTGTTTGTGCATGTCCCAAAGAACTCAAGGGCTTACCCAAGTCACACATACAACCAGAGCAGAAACCACTCCACTGATTATTCTGGACCACTGACTCTCAGCCAGTTATCATTTTGCACCCACCTCACCCCTTTGGGGCCATTAAGCAATGTCTGGAGACATTTGGTTGTCACCACTGGGGGTTGCTACTGGCACCTAGTGGACAGAAGCCAAGGATGCTGCAAAATATCCTAAATATGTATAAGACAGTCCCCACTGACAAATTGTGATCTGGCCCAAAATGTCGATATGACTAAGGATGAGACATCCTGAGCTAGAATATAGCACTCCACGGGAGCCACTGCAAAACCTAGGTTAGAGTGGGAGCAGAAAAAGAAGAACACTGGTAATGAAGACAACCTTGAAGTTTCCTCAAGAACCCTATCAGATCTGCACCAGGGTTTTTAGGACAGGCGAGTGGAATAAGTGACTAACTATGCCATGTGGTCTCAGAATTACAAATTTTGCGCTTGGATCGAGGTGGCATCAGATACCCTGTATGTTTTATTTATTTATTTATTTTTCTGTTACTATACTAGCAGCATTTCCAGGGCAACCTTGAGACTCTTCGAAGGTTCACTTTAATAGTTCAGTATCTAATATATACATTTTAAAAAATGTTCAACAAATGGAATTATATTGTGCAAGACTCACTCTACCCTAATCTTTAATTTAAATCAGCACTTGAGGTGGAAAAAGTGTCCTGAATCTGTATTTTAGACTTAGGGCTGAGCGGTTTTGTTTTTTTTTTTTTCCTGTAACATGGCAAACGTGGTCCTGAACCATAAAAACTGCTCATGTGTAATTCTGGCTTTCAGGCACAGCTGAACTAGAAAGTCAGAAAGGTTCAGAAGGGTTCAGATTCACAGTGGGGCTACTCACCCTGGTTCTGGTATTTATATTGCCCAGTGACAGAGTGGGTTTACAGTGTGTTTAGTTACAAACCAAACTCAAATTCAGCATCATGAAAAAGTCTGATGACTAATGCTACCATTTTAAATACTTGTGTCTCTTTGGAGTCTTTAGTCAAGCTCCTGGTGTTCTTTACCTATTCATTTTTTGATTGGCAGTTTCAAGGTTTTGCATATGAAATATGTGGTTTGTAAGAATCAAATTAGGAGCCCCCACATAACGGACAAAACACCAGTTGCCCACCATGTCCAGCAGAGGGTCCGCTGGTGTGCGCACCCCTCTTTTCTTAGCTTACAGGGCATATTATTTACTCCAGGGGTGGGATTGGTTGGATGCTCTTGCATCTTCCTGCTCCCCCTGATGCTTCTTTAATAAACCTTTTTGACACATCTCAAAATTTTCTGTGTAGTCAAATCTGGCCCTTTAGGTTCTAATAGTGGGAAAAAAATATTCTAAGAGAAATGGCATGGAGGATGTACAGAAGAGTGAAAATGGAGTAAATCAGGGCCTGGTGAACTGGCAGGTCGAAGGCATCACCAGGGAAGGAGCCTGTGCAAGGCTATTTCTTTCTTTTTGTTCCAGAAATCCAGTCGTCAAGTCACCACCAAGCATTGGTAATTACAAAAGCGGTTTACATAGCTATATACCATATATATTTTATATAGCAAGAGAAAAAGAGAGAAATTTCCTCTTAGTAAAATATTCACTTTTGTCAACCCTAAAAGGTTTTGCTGGTGACCCTGTTGTAGCTGGCAGGAGTTTGTTTGTTTGTTTTGTTTTGTGTTAAACATGTGCAGTGTAGAAGCCATAGCATTCTCTCCTAAGAACTCGTCATTGGTTGGGAATTTGTCCTACACAGTCTGCTTGCCTTGGCATTCGCGCTTTGAACATTGAGCAGGTTTCCACCAGTCCCCGTTGTGACAGTGACAGATGTTACATTCGTCCACTTTCACTTCAATGCCAGCCGGAATTATTGTGGTTCCTGCAAAGCAGTTTGGACCTGGAACACACACATGCATCGATTAGTTGATTAAATCTGGGAAACTCCCCTTCTCGCTCCCATGCCTCTGTCCCCCAAGAGCAATCCCATCCCCTAAGATATGAACAAAGGGGTCAGACTCTGCTAGCAACTTAACATCAAGGAACTTTCTATGCATCCCTTTGAAACTTTCAGCTTACTGTGTTTTGCACATAGCTCATATTTTCCATGTATATCATGCATTTAAAAAAAAATGAGTGAGACAATGCTCAAGAATCTTACTGTCTGCTTACTGAGTATGTATGATTTTCTTAATTTAGGTTCTATGGATTAAATTTTACTTAATCTCTGGGGTTTAAAGATTGCCAAAGCATACCCTGAACACACTAGGGGAGTACTGGCATGGTCTTCGGGACTGGATGGTGCCCATGGTTGATTCTCTCCCTTCGTGGGGTGGATGTGAGAAAATAAGCTCACTCGCTCCCCAGATTCAGCACCTCCTGAGCCCAGTTCCTGGAAACCCCAGCTTGTTTCTTGATAACAATGAATAATTCATGACTAGATGATTTATTCATGTCCCCAAACAAGCTTTGTTAAAGGTTCATTTGATTTTTATAAATGGAGTTCCTTTAATCTGCTGGCTATCTTTTTTTTCTTCTTCTTCTTCTTCTTCTATTTTTTAAAAGAATGACCCAAATGGTTTGAAAATCAGCAGGAATTTTATTCTATTTTTTCAGGTTCAGAAAAGCTTTACTGCAGAAATCAACTGTTCATTTCAGGTGCATTTTAAAAAATTCACCAGTCTTAGTTTTTCACTTCTTGTCTATATTTTCCCCCCTTTCCCTTATTTATTTAATCACTTTCTTGCATTTTTTTTTTTCTTTTGGCCTTCCCAATGTAGGGATGCTAGTGTTCAATATTAGTTGATAATATTTTCCAAATTCAAACGGAATAAAAATTATTCCCCAAAATACAATGGATTAGAACAGGTGGTACAAATCACTGGTTTAAAAAAAAATTGGTATAAGTCTTTTAAGTAGACATTTGGGTAAAGAGAATCAGCACTGAGTTGTGTCTAGTATCACTGGCTACTTGCCATAGCCACTACAAGGTAGCCTGACAGCATATGTCAATAATCTTGCCCTCCTTTTACTTTCTAACCACTTGATAAGACTGTACAAGACTGTCTTTACCAGCAAATAAATGAAATCGGAGGCTATCTGTAGTTCCAGTTCATTACTGAAGGCTTGCTTTTTAAAAAATTTTTTTCTTTAGTTGAAGTTGGACACAATACCTTTATTTTATTTATTTTTATGTGGTGCTAAGGATCAAACCCAGCATCTTGCACCTGCTAGGCGAGTGCTCTACCGTTGAGCCACAACTCCAGCCCCATGAAAGCTTGCTTTTATAAAAATAAGAACAATTAAGCTACAACATATATTTCTCAACACATAGCTGTTGCATATGTCATAGCTTTAAATGCCCATTGTTTTAGTGCTCCCAGACCTCAGCTGTGCATACACTGACTTTCCTTCACTGGATGACATGAACAGCTGAGATATGTGCCTGATCATGGAGAAATGGAGAATTGGAGAGACACATTGGGTCAACTCTTGACAATTAAACAACTGGTGAATGATCTGCCTTTACCCCCAAGGGTGTTTCTTGTTCTTATCCTATGGTAAGTTCTTGGCATCCTAATTGCTAATTATTTAAGGATAACAATATTAATTCTGTAAATTTGGGGAATTAAATCATTGATAGATTGGATTGCCTTTGAGACTACACCTCTTTGGGAAAATTCAACACCAAACCATGCATGTGTTTTGAACTCAGAACTGAGAGAATATTCAGAGAACTTGGCAGAGTCTTTTCCAGAATGCAGCTGGTTCTCCCATGCCTGATGTTGACAGACTTCTCTCAGCCCACCATTTCTAGGCCAGACCTGGTCTTCCCAAAGTCAAGGTAGCTTTGGAAATGGAACTAGGTATGGCTCCAACCTGTTTGAACCAGTCAGCCTGGAGGATGCATGGACCCCCCTCTCCACCATCCTTTCCAACCAAAACTTTCACCCTAATTCTACACTCTTAACTTTTCCAAATGTGGAAAGCAAACCATGTTATTCTTAATAATAGTTTTAAAATATAGAAGTCCCTGAATATTACCCAGCAAGAGTTTTCATAGTTTCTTTAGATGATTTGGAAATTGATAGAAGAATCTTAACTTTGTACGCGTGTGCGCGCGCGCACCTATCCATATGCACGTTTGTATACTGCTGGTGCACAGGAGGCTGCATGGTCTCAAGGGTACAATAAGAGGGAAAGGGTGAGAGGAATTTGTAAAAAGAAGTTTCTTTCAAGTCACTGTGCACATCTTGATGGGATACTGTACTAGAGTTCTGGTGTTCGCTCCTTCTGCACATGTTGGTGCTATGCTATGACCAGTATGTATTGAATTAACCTCTATACATCATTTCTTAAGAGCCATTGGAATTTGTTGCACTTTAAGCCCAAGAAATATTAATTATTTTGATGGATATAAGAAAGAAAGATGGATGTAAGAAAGAAAGATGCTTCTCATGTGCCAAAACTGACCAAAGGCACTGCCTATAATTAATATGATAAGCTCTCTACTGTCAATATGATGACTAGAGGTATTTTACAGAATCAAAAATGCTTGCTTGATCTTATTAACTTTAGTACTACAGTGATTTTATTGGTGCCCTTCTGAGAATCTCAGGTATAACTACAGCAAATCTCCAGTTTGCTGTTAATAGTCTTATCCACTTACAAGTAATTTAGATAATTGTCAAGCAGAATGGTGGCACTGTTTAAAAAGTGTTCATGTATTAGGACTTTCTCCTTAATAGTGTGACAGAAAATGCTAATTTGCTTTGAGCTTTTGAGTGTTCTACATGAGTTCCTTACCTAGGAAATATTTCTTTACGTCTCTCTAAAGTCCTCCTTTTATTTGGGGGCTGCTCTCCTTTTGCCATGGTCTATGTGAAGGGATAAGTTGCTTTGAAGAGTGAACTCAATGGAAAAGCAACATATTTTAATGCAGACCACTTGGAGAAGCTCCAGGGGGGAAGCAATGAAAATGATTAAACTGAAGCCTAGCAAATAGGACCTCCGAGGAAAGGTTAAAGGGATTGGAATTATTTAATCTAGAAAGAGAAGACAGAGGAATAACTCAATAACTCTCAGGGAATGAAGGCTTGTTACATGAAGAATGGTGACTAAATGTGTACTCTTTTTTTTTCTGGGGCATAAAATAAGAAGAAATGGAGATCCACTGATTCTCAATGAATTGAAAACACACACACACACACACACACACACACACACACACACTAATTCCTCAGATATCTGAAAGTTGAATGTGGTGATTCCCAACAATGTGGTGAGATCTTCCTTAGAGAGCTTTAACAGTTACTAATAGGGCATTATGTAAAAATGTAGATGTGTAACCGACGTGATTCTACAATCTGTATTTGGGGTAAAATTGGGAGTTCAAAACCCACCTGAATCAAATGTATGAAATATGATATGTCAAGAGCTTTGTAATGTTTTGAACAACCAAAAAAAAAAAAAAAGAATGGAAGAGAGGCCTAGATGTACAGTTTAGTGTACAGCAAGTGTTTGGCATGAGTGAGGTACTGGGTTCAATCCCCAGTACCCAAAACAACAAACAGAACAAAACCATGCAGGAGGTCTATCTGTCTAGTATGGTCTATATTGTCAGCAACTTGAAGGGAGAAACTGAATATCTGTTAGTTCTTATGGTCCAGGACTAATGCTGCGTCTAGCAAATATTAAGCCCTCAGTATGGCTTGTTCAACTGAGTGAAACAGAATGACCTGCCTAGTTACGCATTGGAAACAAATTTATTTTCTGAACCTATAGATCAGACCCTATCTATTCATTAGTTCAGTCTTAGTAACATAGGTATAAAAATATTGATAATCAATGCAAATGCATGGTGATAATTTCTTTAACACTGACTTCATGCTAGGAATTTGTCTCATTTAATATTTACAAAAAAATCATAGAAGGAAGGAACACACTCTTACCTCAGGATAAGAGCCAGGAGGTAGCTTCAATGGGATATGGATTTGAATCTCCGTGACTCATAGGAGGCTTCTAGTTGCCCAGAAAAAGCTTTTGGGAATTCATTGCTGTGTTGCTTTTCACAGATCCTGAGCTTCTAGTCAAAATTAAGAAGTCCAATTCATTTTAGTACTAGGATGCATACTGAGCTAAGATTGGGATGTGGTTAGAAAGCAGTGAGACTGTTTATCTATTGAATTTTATGCATTTACTAGTTATATAATGTGTATTCATATGGTCTCCAGGAAACATATTTTAAAACAAACAAAAATTCCCCATGGAGAAGATGCTGTGTGCAGTGAGGTATTCTTTAAGGCAGAGTGAAATTCCCACTGGTACTGGGTACAGACTGTTGTGGTTTAGATATGAGGTATCCCCAAAAAGGTTACTGTGTGAAAAAATGCAAGAAGAGTCAGAGGTGAAAATGATTAGATGATGGAGGTTGTAACCCAGTCAGTGGATTAATCCACTGATAGAAATGAACTGGATGATAACCATAGGTAGGTAGTATGTAGCTGGAGGAGATAGATCACTGAGGGCATGCCTTTGAAGTTTTTATGTTGTCCCTGGAGAGCAGAGTTCTGTTTCCTGATTGCCATGTCCTGAGCTACTTTCCTCTGCCCCACCTTCCGTCATGATGTTCTGCCTCACTTGGGCCCAGAGCTATGGAGTCATCCATCTATGGACTGAGACGTCTGAAATCATGAACCCTAAGTAGACTTCAGCTCCTCTAATTGTTCTTGTAAGATCTATTGGTCACAGTGATGAAAAAGCTGACCAAAACACAGACTGACCAAGAACCATAATGAAAGTGGCCTATAAGTTGGGAAACCTGGTTCAAGTCCTGGTTCTTCCAGTTGATTATATATGTGACTTTAGTCAAATGCTTTGTAACTCAAATACAAAAGGTGACCTGGATTGTCTGGTTTGTAGAGAGGATTAAAGTTGGAAATGCAATTTTTCCCCCCTTGGGAGTTGAAGATAGTAGAAAAGAGGGGAAAATGGGAATACTTCTACCCAATAATATTTTTCTCGTGAAACAACGATTTCCCTACTATTTTGTACTCTTCTGAGCATTTAGTTTGCATATCTGATATAAAAACTGTTTGTAATTTTTTTCCACATTAGAAATCAACCCAAGAAATTGTACAAGGAAGAGCAACATCTGAAGTCTACAAAAGCAGAGCTGCACTGGCGAGGTGGCCGTGGGAAGCCCGTGCTCAGTCCAAAAGCAGCCTGGCTTTTCATCTTCCCACCTGAGCTTCCCCAGCCACCATGGGGCACCTGCACAGAGTATCCAGTGATCAGAAGAAAAGCATTTGGAATATTTTCTCCAGCTTTAATAACCCAGGGATTTTAAAAAAGAAAACTGCAGAAAATAGAAGGGTCTCTTCATATTTTTGTTTCTAAGAACTAAACAGATTCATGTAGCGACTGAAACAATATCTTTTTTCTCCATAAGCCCCCAAATTTTCCTTATAAAAGGGTGCATAGAAAGTATTGGAAAAGGAAGTCAATAGCCATTCTGATCACGCCTCCTACAGATCTATATTTGTGCGCTTGTTTTTTTTAATAGATTTTATTCTTTATTGGTGTATTATAATTATACAGAACAGTGGGATTCCTCATGCCATCTTTGTATATGCATATAATATAATCAATCTCATATTCAAGTATTTTCCCTTTCCTTTCTCTACTCCCTCCCCCTGTCTACTTGCTCTACTGATCTCTCTATTATTATTATTATTATTATTAATTATTATTATTATCATCATTAGGCATTATCATTATATATGAGATATATATATGTATATACCATACATATACAGGGATTCATTGTGGTATATTTGTACATGGATATAGAATAGCTTTTTTGGAAGGGGATACAACAGGGATTGAACTCAGGGGCACTCGACCACTTAGCCACATCCCCATTTTGCATTGTGTTTAGAGACAGTGTCTCATTAATTGCTTAGTGCCTTGCTGCTGCTGAAGCTGGCTTTGAACTCATGATCCTCCTGTTTCAGTCCTGAGACACTGGGATTACAGGTGTGTGTCACTGTGCTCAGCTGCAAAAGTTTGTTTTGATGTTAAACATTATTGGATCATATTTAAGGAATAAATAAATAACCTGGGATAAGTGTTGTGAAGGAGCGGATCATGGAGCCACGGGTGGTAACAGAATCTGCCTCAGTTCGTGTGTATGTTGTGTTGTATGGGGATGCTGAGTGAGGTGGAGGTTGAATGTGACCACCCACTAAGGAAATAGAATAAGCTAGTGGGATTGTAGTGGTGGGCAAGTAAGAGGTCAGTGAACTTCCTAGAAAAGCAAATTGGGGTATTGGTGTGCTGGGCCTGAACCTCACGTTGACTTGAAAGAGGAAATTGCTAAATATTCAGGAATTTTGTAATTACCATTATTTTGTTGGCTTGATTGGCCACAGGTAGGTATATTAAGATTACCTAAATCAGAAAAAGGTACAAAAATCAGCATTTAAAACTGTTCCTCACTCCCTGTCCCCAAAATTATAAATATTTGAGAGCATAACACTTGGTAAGAGCTCAAGATCCAGGGCCTTATTGACCATGTGAAAGATTTGGGTCTTTATTTTAAAGCAATGGGAAGCCATTGAAGTATTTTTTGTAGGTGTGTGTGTGTGTGCTGAGAGCCACGGCCGAGTCTGTATGGCCCCTGGCATTTTGCCAACAGTATTGATTGACAGGCGAGGCATTACTATCCGCCTCTGCCGCAACTTTTGAGTTCTTGCACTATTTTGGAGTTCTCGTGGGGATTTCCGGGGATTCCCCGAGAGTTCCCATTGGTTGGGGAAGTGCAGGAGGAGGGATTTCCGGGAGAGATATTTCCGGCTGGGGGTTCCTGGACAAGCCTCGTGGCGTTCGGGAGGATTCCCTGGGAGCTGTGTGAAGTGTCTTCCTGCAGTTTAAAAATAAAGTTTGTTCCTGCTTCAGTGGCTCGTGATTTGTGCCCAGCCAGACTGCGGCATGTGTGTGTGTGCGTGTGTGTGTGTGTGTGTGTGTGTGTATTAACATGAGGTAAAGACACTGATTCAGTAAATTGCACCAATGTCACTATATGATTGGTCCGTAGAACACCTAT
Source organism: Marmota marmota marmota (assembly GCF_001458135.2). NCBI lineage: Eukaryota > Metazoa > Chordata > Mammalia > Rodentia > Sciuridae > Marmota > Marmota marmota. The sequence goes on along the minus strand of NW_026000005.1, from coordinate 32,434,929 downwards.
GGATGAAATAGAGAGGCCTTGCCTTGTCCTAGATATAGGACTTGTGAGATTGCAGGCAAAGACTAGAAGTATGATGGTCACTAAAACATTCTTTTCTCCTTTGCTTTGAGGCATTACACTATCTGCTAAAATGCTGGGGTAATGTTAAATTAGTGTTAGCAATTAACACATTGACTTGAATTAATTGGTCAGATTATGCCTTATAGAAAACAAAGTGCTAAGGGAAAAGGCCCCAGGAAATGTGTGATTTGATGTGAAGAAGGCAAAGGGCTGGAGGGCAGGCAGAGGTAACCTCTAGGAAGACAATTTAGTTGGGATCCCATAGTGAACCAGAATGGTGTCCATGTAATTGAGATACTAGGCTGTTGGGAATAAAGGAGGAATCCATTAGTCAAACATGAACAAAAAAGTACTTACTGAAGGAAATTGCATCCAGACTAGCCAAGAGAACCAAGTTGGCAGTAACACAAGGAAAGCAAGGGCCAAAATCATGCCACAGGGTGGGCCCAGTGAAGACTCCCCTTGGGCACAGATACAGCTGCTGGCCCCACCAGTATCACCAGAACAGGCCTCTGGATGCTGCTGTTGGAACCACTGGCACTAATGCCTGTCAGACAGGCCCTGCCTTGTGGCTTGGGTCTGTGCTTCTAGAAATCACTAGATTATAATTCAAAGTCCACTGCAGGTATGACTGGCAGACAAAGCCTTGTCAAGTGCCTGCTCCTTAGGAGCAAGGAAAGCTGGAACATGAATTCCTGGCATTGGTAGATTTTCTAGGGGCTTGGGTAGGCTTTCTTCATAGGAAATTTCCTCAATCATAGAGAATTTTCCAAATCATAAAGAAGGTAATTGTTCACTTCTGGTGCTAAGAGAACAGGAAGAGGAATCAATGAGGGCAAACTTCTGAGTGCTATTATTTACTCCACATGTCAGTCATAATCCTATATTCTCCTATTCCTGACTGTACTGTTCTCTCTTGTTGGAAGCTCAGATGAAATCCAGACCTAGGGGACAGCACTCAGTTCAGATAATGCTTTTAAAATTCTTCTAAAGAGCTTTTTATGCATGACCTTATTTTATCCTCACATGAGCTTTTATTTTCTTTGTTTTACAGGTGGGACGAGACATAAAAATGTCAAATGACTTTTGCAAAGTCACATAGTTAATCAGAAATTGAGCTAGGATACAGCTATATTTTTTTCCATGCTTCATTTCAGAAGAAAATCTTTCTATGCATAGGAGCTGATTTTCCAGTTTTTCCAAGATTTGATAACACCTGGGATGATATGGTAATGGGAGAAGGAAACAACTAGTGTGTTTAAATTACTGGTGTGTGTGTGTGTGTGTGTGTGTGTATGTGTGTATGTGTACATGTATGTGTGTGTATGCATGCACATGCATGTATGTATGTACAGGTAAAAGGGTGAATAGGTGGAATGAATAGATGTATGAAAAGTCTGGCTGCAAAATTCCCTTATAGGTCAGGGAAATGGCCCTTCAAACAGCTGCATGCAACCTTTTCTCAGTACTTGGAAAACAAAATTTGCTCCCAGAAAGCACATCTGGCTAAGAAGGCAGTGTGGTTCCAGCAGTCAATGGGGAAAGCAACCAGATTGGCACAGAGATTCCTCAGGAGGAGATGGCTTGTCCATGTTGCTTCTCTATGCAGGTGCTCTTTAAAGTCGGGCTTTTAACTTCCCAGAGACTAGAAAAACCAGGCTGGTCATGACTACTTTATGGGTGCTTTATGATTATAAACTAGTATGGTGTCCCTGAAAACCCTTCTCTGACAACAACTTCATATTGCTTAATAGTCCACTTTGGAGAATTGCAATCTCTGGCCTTGATTTGAAAATGTATTATTGACATTTGGTGTCTTTTAAAAATTAGTTGTAAATGATCTTCCTGCTGCATAAATGAGGCAGATTCCTATTGTGTAAAGTCATAAACATCCTATATTTATTTGGCAGAGCATCTAAATCATTGTTTCAGCAAATAGTAGGCTTGTAGGCTTCAGTTGGTGATTGAATTGGATTGGGCTCTGCCTTTCCTCTTAGCTGATTTTAATTCTCTGCTTCATGAAGTCTGATATATGTTATTGTGCTAAAGAAAAGCAAATAAGCTTTCTGATCAGGTACACCCACTTTCAATTATTAAAATATTGGAAAAATCTTTCTATAAAAACTTGTAATTATAGTTTATTGCACTTAAAATTGGGCCAAATGCCTGAAGCCTTTCTAAGTGAGGTGTTCTGATGGCCTTCTTCATCCTGGACCGAGAGTAGCCATGAGATCCCCATTAACAATTGGAGCCATCAGACCAGGAATGGAGTATCTCTCTGTTTTTAGTCACTCACCTCTACATTACTTTTGAATCCTTTTTATTAAACCTAAAACCAAAAAGCATCCTCAGATGGAAGTGGCAAGATTCAGGAAGCACTCTTTTCTCTGATGTTGCCCTAAAGGTGACTGTTAATCATTTTATTTGAAAATTCAATATTGCCCAACTCCCACACAAATTTCAGTCTGAGAGCTCCAGAGAGTTTTCTGGCCCTTAAGTATGTAAGATTTATAGCTTGGTATTCCAATTAAGTAAAATGCAAGGGCTGGAGCCGAGAGAGGAAGGACAGTCAGGCTACACAATAGAGATAAAGGCTGGTTGCTCTTTTTCTAATTTCAGGCAAATCAGCAGGCTTTGAGTACCAATGAAGTTCAGATTCAGCATTATCTGGCTGCCTATGTCCAGTCTCACCTTCAAAAGCTGGTCAGAAAATGGCTGGGTTTGCCATCTGGTTAGTTTTGGCTTTGAATAATAGAATAATCTTAGTCAAAATTTCCATACGGAAACAAGACTACTCTATGTTGTAAGAGTTCTGAATGTTTTCCACATCACTGTCATATTTCTTCTCAGCAATTCAGACCCATTTCAGAGCTGAGGATGCAGAGGTTCAGAGAGAGAGAGAAGATAAGGAAAAGAGATTAGGACCCTGGAGCCATACTATCCACACCACAATCCTGCTCCTGCCACTTGCTAGCTGTATGAACTCAATGTCTTCAGTCATGAAGTGGGAATATTAGTAAAACAATTAAATAAACTACTTTATGAGAGTTTTAATGCACAAATGAATTAACATGTAAAGTACTTAAAACAGTGCCTGTCACTTAATAAATGTTAGTGTGTTAGTTTTTGCTATTTATCATTCTAATTATTCTTATTACCAGAGTTATAATCTGTAGGACTTTGGATAGGTTATGGGTCTAGGTCCTTTGATTTCTAGTCTGATGTTTCTTTTCTTTCTTTTTTTTTTATTTTAAAACATGAATGAGGAAGTTTATCTTATTTATGTTAATTAATTTTTTTTTTTTGCAAAGCAAGTGGGCATATGGTGATAAAGTCATTGTGGGTTTCCCCCAGGCCTGCTTACTGTTTTGATGAAGAGAACCGGTGACCAGTGCATGGCTGCACCATTTGTTGGCCAAGAAGGGGTTCATTAGGAGAATGATTTAAAATGGATTTCCAAGATTGATAATGGTAAATGCTTTTATTTATGGAAGAAAAGGGACCATATATGGTAGGGGAAAACCTAGTTAAAGACTAAAAAAGAGATTGCCACCCAACACCGTTGAAGAGTAGTCAAAGACACATAGATCTAAGAGTAAATGCTCACCAGTAGCAGAAATATTGAACAAATGATAGTACCCCATGCATTCTTCTGCTGTCATTAAAATGAATAAATTACAACCTCTAGTTGACTTGCTGGGATTTTTGTGAGATATTATTGAATAAGAAAGCAATTATGCAGAGAATAGTGTATAATGTAATCCTAGTTTAATAAAGCAAATGTAGATAAACAAAGTTCTGTATATATGTTTGCACAGGATTAGATGAGAAAGGAAGAAAAATAAAGCACAAATACATTGTTGTTGGCACAGATCATATTGGTAGGAAGAGTTGTTGCTGATGAGGGAGGATATGAAGAGGATAAAGAGGCAGGAGAACAACCAAGTTTTTAAAAAACTTCACTAAAGTAAGGCTCCATGGCATATTTATATTTGGTCACATGCATAAAAATAAAGATATAAATGCTGGTATATGTATACGTTTTATACATTGATGTTCCTTTTTTCTTAAAATTTGTGATTAAATTGATAACACATCTGGTGCATCTTTGAACTGAGGATTTGTGGTGAAGATGGGTGCAGTAAGGGAAAGAACCTTCAGAGCCCTCAGATTCTAATATTCTTCACTTTAAACTCACGGGGCTGCCCTGTCCATTGCAGTAGACACTAGGCTTTGTGTGGCTATAGAGCATTTGCAATGGGGCTAATCCAAGGTACAATCTGCTGCAAGTCTCAAAAATAGAGATTTCAAAGACCTTGGACATAAGAGAAAAAGAACTTAAAATAATTCAGATAAAATAATTCATTACCTTTTTTATATAGATGACATGTTGAAAGCAAATATTTTGAATCTACTGGGTTAACTAAAATTAATTTGTTGCCTTCTTAGTGTGGCTACTAGAAAATGTAAAGTACACATGCGGCTCCCATGATATATTTATAAACAGTAGTGGCCTAGAAAAATAATGAAAGGAAGAGAGAACAGGTGGCCAAGAGGAGATTACTTTTTACATAATTTGGCAAGAGGAAATGTTGTGCATCATGAAGAAGTGCCTGTGTTTAGGACAGGGGCTTGTCGAAGTTCAAGCCATTGATCCACCATAACTGCATCATTTGGGTGTCTTTGAAATGCAAACTCTCCACCCCCACCAGGCCATATTGAATCAGAGAGTCAGGGTTTGGGACCCCCAAAATTGGTGTGACATTCTGATGCAGGTGATTTGGATGCAGGCTAAACCAGAAGGTCACTGCTTTAGGATAAGGCAGAGCTTTGATAAAACATTGGGAACCAAGATGATAAGATAGTTAGTGTCAGCTTTGGAAGAAGCTTATCCAAAAGCAGTGAATTCAGCATGCTACAGGAACACAGGTTTTTAGCAAGGGTCATTTCTGAGGAGAAATTCGGAGCAAGTAAATGGTGGTTAAATGGTTCAATTACTTTCAAATTGCAGCATCAGCCTCTGAGCTGTCATTATTGTGTTTCTTCAATAAGTGTGATTTTTACCCACATGACAGCTTGAGAATCAAGGAGTCATGTGTGAGACATGGCATTTGGAACTGACCGTTTTGGGTGCTTTAATGACCTATCTTTCCAAAAAACAAGTCAGTTATCACTGGAAAGAAAATAGTATATATTTATCTTTGGGTTTGAAACAGTTTAGAAAAGATTATGTTACTCAGCATTACCTAACTTTCACATTAAAAAAAAACTTTTTAAAGCAATCAATCTTCTACTTCTCAGAATTACTTTAGCATCATCTTGAGAACAGTCTATTTCATTGATGAAAAAATTGCAAATTTATTTTCATTTCCCTAAAATACTATGCTAGAGTGAATGCACTAGAATGAAAGTTATGTCCTCACTGGGGAGAGCAGGCATGGAACGTGAGTTTCTCTGGTCAAAAAAGTGGGTATGTGTTTGTGCATGTGTGCGTGCACACACACACACACACACACACACACACTGTACTTCATAATGGAGATGAAACAAAACTTTTCATTATGTGCAAAGATACAAAATGTTTTACAACTAAAGAGAAAAAATGATCCATAGGTTATTTCATTTTTGGAAAATATGCCCAAAGATGCCCTGCTGATGTTTCCATGGTTTGTACAGTAATGCATTATTAGACGTGTATTAGGTAAAGTAAGAAAGTGACATTTTCTTTCATGTATAACTAACAATGCCTGTAGAGACCTCATAACTGTGAGACAGAAATGATGACAAGATTAGTATAAATAGAGTTCATGAGCTGTATCTCGTTAACTTAGTTTTTGAATAACAAACTCATCATTTAAAATTCAACCAAAAAATACTAACTACCCACCAGAACCAACCATTGTTTGAGGCAGTGGAAATATAATGTTGAGACAAAAGGACTTTCTGTGCAAATATGCAGATATTCAAAATTGAATAACAATGCACTGAAATTTATGAAAAATGAAATAAGGAGTGCAATGCTAAAGGGAATTCATCTAGAAATCAGAGATGGGTGTCTCAGGGAAGTGCTATGTGATGGTAGGAGGAAGCCAGGGAAGTGAGAGGTGTCAGCAAAAGGACATGTGTGGACAGCCCTTGTATGCAACCAAAGTGTAGGGAATGGGAGATCATTTATGACACTGCAGTGTGGAGCCAGAGGGAGGGGGCAAAGGTCAAGTTCTTAATGTTTTTAAAAACTATAATTGGGGTTTTGGGATTGCATCAAAATGGCAACTGAACCATTGCATGAAGGGACTTAGATTTTCAAATTAGTGAAATATTATATTAGCCTCAATGTAGATAATGCATTTAAGCAGAGGCAAGGGTTGTCTCGCTGAAGGTAGACCAACTGAATCAATTCTTGCATTATTCTAGGTAATTACAATGGTGGGCTAGACAAGGGTGGTAGCCATGAGAAACAGAAAGTGGATGTGAACTACGTTTAGGAGAGAAAATCATTATGATTCTATTAAGATGATGGTGGATAAACTTGTGAAGTAAGACAGAAGATGGCTTTTAAGTTTCTGATTTAAGCAAGTATATGGAACATTGTATGGGAACAGGATTTTGGGGAAAGAGAATAGGTTACAGTTAGAAATTTTGAATTGATGTACAGACGCATCATCTACGAAGTTAAGTAGGGGAGTACAATTAATTGATCGGGACAGAGAAGCAGATGTCCTTGGCAAATGAAAGGTCATTGACCCCAAGGGAGTGAAGAGGTTTCCCTGGTACATTGGATTTAGGGTAAGGGGAAAGAAGACTTAGCAACCTAGCATAGCAGTGTTGTTTAAGGAACAGAAACAAGAAAGGAAGCCAACTGAGATGACTGAACAGAAAAGTCCAAATAGGAAGGATGTAACAGGGGAGCATGTGGTATCAGAGAGACAAAGAAGATGGAACATTTTTGGTCCTGGGAGGAGGGGTGTGAGTGTCAAATGTAGCTGAGATGAATATTGAAGTGAGGACTGAGCCAAGTTCATCCTAACCCCTGCAGGAGCAATTTTCTGCAAGGTGACAAAGGCCAAAGCCAGTTTAGAGAGGTTGTAGAAATAAAGTAAGTCCAGTGAATAGCTGTAGGAGGCAATGTCGAGGACAGCTAGTCAAAATGGAAGAGAGAGAAATATGTTTAAATGCTGGAAGTAAAGAATAAGGGGAAAGAGAAAGCTGATTGTGAAAGAAGAAGAGGTGGGGAATAATTGGTAGAATAGAGTCCTTGAGAAAGGAAAAGGACATGGAATTATGTGTTCTAAGATGGAAGCAGGGGACCATCTTCTATTGTAATAGGCAATAGGAGGCTGAAAGAGTTTCTGCTAATTTCTATTTTCCCTGGGAAGTAGGAGAGGCACTAATCTGCTGAATGTGGAGGGAGGAGAGGAGGAAAGGAAAGGGTTGAGACAAAATAGAAAAGCTAGCTGCCTGGGGAGGCATAATGAAATTGTTGATCAGGGCTGACAGTCCAAGTGAGGAAGGTGACTACAATTTATAGTGGTAGCAGTTTGATTGCTTGTGTGATCTTTCCCTCCAGAGCTCAACAATATTGTGGAAGAGTACTCCAGGCAGATAGTCAGCATTTAATAGCAGTGTGACCTCAGGCAAGGCACATACTCTGTCTGTGTGTCCCTCGCCATCCCACACTACAACACACACTTACTCGCTTATCTGTGAACTGAGAATGATAAGATTATCTCCCACCAATAGGATTGTTGCATTATGCAATGAGTTAATATATATAAAGTACTGAGAGTAATTAACAAACACTGTGTGCACTCTACAAGTGTTAGCAATGATCCAAGTTGGGGTTTTGGCAGGTACTTGTGACGACAGCAGTAAAGGAATGGAAGATATTAACAAGAGAGTGAATGAAATTGTAAAATAAAGAGTTAGAACTGGAACAAAAGGGAAATGAAGACATTGATTTTGGAAATCACTAGATAACTTTGTATCTATTGGAAGGATGCCTGGTATGGATTCCTGAACTCAGAATATAGTATAGTTTTACTGACCGAATAGAAGTGTTGATAGAAAATGAATAATGTTATCTGAGCTCTGTTACCCAGCTTCTATTCTTCTTTGGTGTAGAACCTATTAATAAGGAATTTATGTTTAAAAGATATTGCTGTATTTTTTTTTAAAGAACTTTAGCTTGAAGCAATTCCTATGTGCGACTGTGAAATGGCAAAGTTCTTAAAAAGAAAAAAAAATTATAAGTAGCAATATTAAGGGAATCCCCTCAAGTTAAGGCAATTTTATTTAAAGGCTGTATATTTGCCAACTGTTTATGTTCTGTTCCTCGAGGAGGTCCACAATGCAATTTAAGCCAGAAAAACAATCAGTTTGGTCCAAGCTTGAATTGCTGCAGAATAAACAACCTCTAAAAAAAAAAAAAAAAAAAAAAAAGCTGAACTTTAAAAGGAACTCTCTGCATTGCTGATATGCTGAGACACTCAGAGGAGCTATTTTATCCCAGAGAATACCTTTTGTATGGTCATTCAGATCATGGATTGGGACCCTGTTTTTTTTTTTTTAATCATAAACATAAATGGACTTTAGACAGCATATATTTTCCAGGTAGGACGATGACTAACGTTTTATATGATAGAACATTACTGAAGAGCCCTTCAAGCTCTCTGAAAACAAACAAACAAACAACAAACAAAACCAGTTTCATTCACTAACAAGCAAATAAGCAAAATGCAATTATTGATGAGGGGCTGGCTACTAAGTCTAAAAATCTTCCTTTTTGTTTTTGCATATGCAAAGAATTTTTCTTTGAATTTAGAGGGTAACGTGGGGAGAAAATAGATCAGGATAGTTAATTTTAGGTGGAAATTCTGCCACTCTTATCTAACAAATATCCCCAAATCTGCTGCCTTCCCAGAAATTGTTAATGAACAGATGATGATAACTAAGAATATTCATTCATTTTTTTTTTCAAAAACATTGAAGGCTTCTTCTGTGTTAGATATAACAAAACACTGTGGTTATAGTGGTGGGAAGATAAATCTAGCACTCAATTGGCTTAACTCTAGCAGATAGAGGCAAGCATCAAATTAGGAATAGGATGTGATAAGGAGTATTCAGGGATCCGACCAACACTGAGGGGAAATATCCTCTTCCTGGAGGATATGAGGGCTGAGTGATGTCCTAGGGAATCAAGTGAACAGGGAAACTTTCTGATGAAGAATCAAGGTGGCAGTGGTGGGCGGGTGAGCAATTCTATGTAGCTGGATCTTAGGGTTCATTTGGAACTGAGCTGGAAGAGAAGGAGATGCAGTGGCCAGGTTCTAAAGACCTTGTGATCTGTACTGAGTAGTATGGCCCTTACTGTTAAAGGCCTCAGGACACGATGAGAGCTTTCTATAATTATGTTTATGCTTTAGCCAATCACCCTTGCTGTTGTGAGGGGTAAAGTTAGAGGGTATCCAGATTGCAGAGAGCAATAACAGCAATTACTTCAGTAAAGAAATGGGGGAAGGCCTGTCTCGGGGTGGGAGGAGTGGAGAAGAGAGGACAAGAGGTTACAGGGAGGAGATTAATAGAATGTGGGCATATAAGTCATAAGAAAAAGAAAGGAAATAGAATTATGTCCATGCTTCTTGCCTATGTTCTGGACTGCAGATGGTATCTTTCACAGAAAGGAGAAATACAAAATAGGAAAGTTTAGTGACAGACATGTTCATTTTAAAAGTCTTTGGCTTATAGCAAGCTTCAAGTAAGTAGTCAGATAGAAGGGCTGAGATATCAAGGGAGATATTTGATCCTCAGTTCAGACATCTTCAGGATATAGATGGTGAATAAATCCCTAAATGTGGATTCTTGGGGAAAAGAGAGAAGAAATAATAGGAAGATGAATATGGATGGGATCCAAGGAACAGACGTGGAGGTCTTAAATGGAGCAATGGAACCCTCAGGAACTGTGAGGGCATAGTATGAAGATGGGAGTGAGATGATGGAATTGAAGTCAACAGAGAAGAAGGTGTTCATGAAGAAACTGAAGCTACAAATACCAAATTTGAATTCAGTATTGAATTTGTATCCATTGAATTTGCCATTCAGCAGGTCCTGGGCAGTGGTGGCAAGAGCAGTTCTATGTCATTGTGGAGAAGAAACTGGACTTTAGTGGTTTTAAAAGTGATATGTGGGAAGAAATATATCGACTACACATTCAAGAAGGGTGGTTTTGAAAGAAAGATGAGACAGCAAAATAAAAGGGATCCATTCAGTGGGATGGGATTTATTCATCCAGTTGATGTATATTTTTTAAAATCAAGGACACATGTTTATGACCTTGTGCTAAGAGGAGAGAGCCAGGAATAAAAACTGGAGGTTTTGAGAAGATGCTCTGGGTCTTGGTGCAGAGAAGGTACTCCAGTAAAAATGCCATGATCTCTGGACCAGCAGGAGCAGCTCCACCAGAAAGATTGTTAAAAATGAGTCACATCAGACCCTACCGAGGTTTACTGAACCAGAACCTGCCTTTTAACCAAAAGGAAACGTTTCCTAAGACATAAAGGTAAAGGTGGGCGCAGGTAAATTTCTTGATGCTGGCCAGGAAGGGAGTCAAAATGATGCTACCTCGTTCTGCCGAGAAGCAGTGAAGTACTCTCCTGAGTATGAGAGGAATTGGGGGCATAGGGTATGAGAGATTCAGCCCTAGGTATGGAAGCTTGACTGAGAGAGAAAACCTGGCCCTCACTGTGGCCTGAAAGAGAAAGGATATGTGGCCATCTCCAACCAAGGAGGCAGATGATTTATGGGGGTTTGGGGATTTGCTAAACAGGTGGCAGTCATCAAGGAAAAGGGTGAATAAGGATATCAGAAGAGTAAGTCAATAAAGATAATAGAATGAAAGGAAATGGAGCCAATCACAGTCATTGTTCCAAATGGGAAACAACTAAACTACCAACAACAGTGGATGTTCATGAAAGAAGAACTGTTATCTCTCTCCAACACACTTTCTGCTTGTGTGTTTCACAACAACCCACCCAAAGCATTCTCTGTACTCTCCTCTCCTCTGGTGATCTCCCCTGAACTCTGAGACTGCTGCAAACTTGCCCACCAAAAAAGCTTCGGTGCTACTAAATCTACTACCACTGGCTGCCAGGTCCTTAAAATAGGAAGACAACTTGTAAAAACTGACTGAGGACTGTAAAAGATCAGAATGATGTTCTTTCCCATTGTGAATCTATTTTATAAAAATTTTCTGTATAAACCTTTGAAAAATTTAAACTTAAAGTATGTTGTGAGTGCTACCATGAAATCTCCTCCATTGTCTTTAACCTCCAAACTTCAAAGCACTTAGTTCTTCCCTTATGACACCATTTAACTATAAAAAAAATCAACACACATATTTTAATAGTTTCATTCTAAGAGATGTAAAATCTGAATAGTAGGAGTTATCTTTCTAATTTATGTTGCAGCACTGGGTCAAGAAGTTCGTAGCTGAATTCGAGAGTTTAGAAATGGTAGGAAGTCCAGAAAGTGAAGATGCAAGAGAAAGAGTTGGGGGAAGATTAGGAAAGTCCTTTTGTACCAAAATCAGAGGTTTGAATTTTAATCTCTCAGGAATTGGAGAGTCATTGAAATATGTGAGTTTGGGAAGTTATAGGAAGCAAGCATTTCAGAACCCCCTGTGTCTAGAGTGCAGAGGACTAAACAAGGTGTGCAAGATCACAGATAAGATTGTGAGTTTCAAAACTATTGTGATTATCCAGGAGAGAAAGAAGAGCCTGAACTAAGGTGTAACTTTTTAAAAATGATGGAAAATCTTCACTTAAGACATGGCAGGATGTAATGATGTTGGGTGTAGAGAAGGAAGCTGGGGTCGAAGTGTATAGCTCATCCCTGGTTTCTGCACTGGGTGACAAGTAATGCCACTCACTGTGATGGACAGAACACAAACAGGTTAAGGGGAGAAAGAGGATGGTGATGATATGTGGAAACTTGGGAGCGATGAGTTAAAGTTTACACATTTTAAAATATTTAATTCCTGGTAATAAACTTCAGTTGAATGCATTAGACATTAAAAAAATGAATTGAGACTGTGTTTTGAACTTTAAGGACGAGCCAATGTTGAAATAGCAACATGTTATTAAAAATATTTACATTTATTTCCTCCAAGTGGAATTTATAAACCACTCCTACGGTCAAGTTGTCTTGTGGGGAAGCGAAACATCTGCTAGAAATTCCACTGATCTTTAGATACACCCAAGTTTTCATATGACGCTCATTTTCATTCCAAATGGCACAACACAGCCCTAGGGATTGTACTTTCTGGAGCACTTGAGCAATAAAGAGAATTTGTGCAGCACTTGCATTTCACATGCAGGTTTTCCAGCCAGCTTGGTTCTGAACACTGAGTTAGGCACTTTTTAAACAGCTGCATATCTGGGTTTGTCTCTTTGCATCAGAAAGTTTGCAGAGTGAACACGAAAGATGTTAGGAAGCCTTTGAACTAGCTCAGTGTTTATCTCCAAACCTTAGCAGAGACGCTAGGTAGGGCAATAGAAGTATCATCAAGGTTGTTATGTTTGGAAATAAAAAAGGGAGACCAAAGAAATGTATCCTATAATTCTACCCAGATCTCAATCTTTTGTAGCATAGGTATATGACTAGGCCAGCTTCTTGATACAGCCTGACTGTAGCTATAACTTTATGTTGTCCTCATTGTTTCTTTTTATCCATGATCATCTAAGGCTTTAGAAATAATGTCCTCAATAGATGGAGCTGCCCTATTTGTGTCCTCTTTGATCTTCTCACCTGTGGAAAGCTGAGTAATGACCTGCCAAAGATGTCCATATCCTTTTCTCTGTTACTGTGAATGTTACTTTCCATGGTGAAATCAAGTTTGCAGAAGTGAGGTGGCTAAGGATTTTGAGATGTGGGCATTATTGTGGATCACCCAGGGAAACTCATTGTTAATCACATGAGTCTGGACAGAAGAGAGTCAGGAAGCTCCCAGACAGTAGTAGAAGATGTGAGGAAGGGGCTGGAGAGAGGGGAGCAGGTGCTCCTGCAGGACACCTCTAGAAATGCAAGATCCCCCTTCTGGCCCCCAGATCTTCCAGAGTGAAAGCAACTGCCTGATAATTCCTTCATCTCAGAATAAATTTGTCTTTTTTGGGGGGGTGGGTAAGGGGGATTGAACCCAGAGGCACTTAACCACTGAATCACATCCCTAGCCTTTAAAAATTTTTTTTTTTCCTTTGAGACATGGTCTTGCTAAGTTGCTTAGGGCCTCACTGCATTGCTGAGACTGGCTTTGAACTTAGGATCCTCCTGCTTCAGTGTCCCCAGCCACTGGGATTACAGGCGTGTGCCACCATATGACTTTGTCTTCTTTTAAGCAACTGCATTGTGGAAATGTGTCCACAGAAGCCATTGGAAGGTTGAAACATGAACCAGTCTGTAAATGATGCTAACCCAGAAATGCTGGGTGTAGATGTAAAGTAAAATTTCCACTGGATTTTAAAAGATTTCAAAGTGTGCATTGATTACTAATGCTGCTATTAGTATTCTTAAGGAGAATTTCTGGAGGGGAAAGGCTGGGTCCAGCTTAAACACAGATTAAGATAGTTACCCACCATGAGCAGGTTATTATCATGGGAACCACTTGACAAATGGTCCATGTTAACAACTTGGTGGGATTTGAACTGAAGTATTAGTGGTCTGCCCTTCACTGCTTTATAGACACTAAAAAATCAAGGATGCTTCAATGCTTTCAGAATAGTACCTCCATCCTCTGAATTTGGTTGAGTTCCCTGCTCAGATTTGAATTTGTAGGCAGAGTTTTACAGTATTTATATCCTGCAGGGAAAACATGGAAATTTATTTATGAATTGTAAGTCCTGGCTTGCACTGTTCATTTTCAGAAATCAAAAGTACATCATCTCTGCCAACATGCAGTTAAAAAAAAAAAATCCATGCAGATCCTTGAGAATATTGGCAAAAAATAGAAAAAAAAAATGTGCAAATGTTTTAAGCCTGTGAATTGCATGCCTTGGGTTGTTAAGCACTGATAGAACAGCCATAATGCAGGAGAGATGCCGAGCCACGTGGCTCAGCAGAACTAACAAAGAGGACTGAGTAGTACGAGTGACTAATTGCTGTGCTAGTTCACTACTGTTGAAAAGCCTGAGAAAGGAAAACATCCATGAGTCATACGATTTTTGTAGATTTAATGACAGCCCTGGAATTACATTGGCATTGCCTCCAAATTGAGGAAACATTCAAAGAAAGCAGAACTCGCGTTAATTCGTGTAACTCAGTGTGAAACCTAAATCACTGGAAAAAAGCTGGGAGAAGAAAACTCTCATGCACACAATTACAGGCAAACTTTCATGTATTTGCTGATTCACTCAACAAACCCTGCTCAGTGCCTGCTAGATTCTATGCACTGTGCTTCTCCAGGGCAAAGTAATTTGTTTTCAGCTATTAGTATGGGAGAAAATTCATGATAATGCAGGATTGCTGAGGTCTCTGTGAGGCTATCTGGTTTTCACTAAAACACAGGGACATAGGGAATATGCTTTTCTTTGCTTGATTCCTATGGGATCTCTAATCTCAGGTGTCTGTGCCACCGTGAACACCTAGAACATTTCAATTATTGCATTCTGTCCCCAAGGGAGAAAGCAAAATAGAATTTTGCTGAGTTTTGCCTTATGATGATCTTGAGTGAATGCTACTCAGCTGATCTACTCCTCTGTTGCTTTCATGTGGATGTCAGTCTTTGCCTTTAAAAAAACAATTTTAAATAAAATGAATCATTTGTTTTTAAGGAGTGCCCTATCTAGACCCCCAGGAACAGAGACATTCACAATCACAAATCATATGTTAAAACATGACTATCTTCTGCCCTTTCGGTTCTGGTAAATTTTTCCTTGCCTCAGTTTGTATGTAGAACTTTCTCCAGCCTATTCTTGGCTGTACGCATCTAGACTTATCTATTTTGTTCTACTCTGGTTATTCCACTGGAATCATCCTTGTTTTAGTTATAGGGTTGGTTCAAGGATTTCAGGAGGGTTTAACCTTAAAAATTTATGGAATGGAACCCCAAATGGTTCCATTTGTTTCCTAAAATTTCCTCAAGTCCCCAGGTCATGGCTGGATCAATGGTGTCATTCAAGCTCCTGATTAACAAAAAGCCATTATTTTCAACTGACCACTTTCCCTTGAAGCCTTCATTGTCCTGTCCTGTATCTCTATGATGGAATCTGGCACAAACAGCATTCACATATACATCCATTTGCACACTGGACTTTGAGCACCAAAAAGGCAATAAGCACATTGCATAGTAGGAGCTCAGTAAATAATTATAGCATTTCTTCCAACAAGGCTTCTGAAAGTAGGTTTTCCCTCTGGTATTAAAATTAGGGTATCATTCTCCTTGGAGTTCACTCTGTGAGACGTGGCTGTAGCATAGATTCATTTAAACATGAAACTCTACCACTGAGAACCTTCTCACTTGACCACTTATGTGGTTGGTAATGCTCAGTATTCTTGGTGTTTGCTAAAAATGATTGTTAAAAATCCTGGAGCTTCAGAGTGGAAGAATAATATTCATTTCAAATATGCAAACATTATAATAGAAATCTTATGATAAAGATTCCAGGTACCTGAACGATGCATGTGTTTTTCTGTTGTTAAAAGTCTGATATTTGCAAAAATTGCTCCTCTTGCTTGTGAACATTACACTTCATTTTGATGAAACCAACAATTGCTGGCAATGAGGACAAGTGCCGCATAGATGTGCAATATTATTCCTATTGTGGGCCATTTCTAGAATAAAACAGTGCTTCTGCATGCTCCCCACTAGAGCATTACTGAGCAAGGAAGGAAAACATTAGAATTCAGGAGAATCTAGGAGGAGCTAAAAGAGACAGCAAATAAGATCTAGGGAGCATTTGGCTGAAAGAAAATTAACACAATGAGCATATGGTAATCAAACTGAAGTTTGTGCATATTGGAAGCTATGTTCCAAATGCCACAGTGATTCCTTCACACTGCTTTGTACCTAGGCCTGACCAGAAAAGGAAATGAAAGATTCAACATTTTGAGGAAGCAAAAATCACTTACATCTAGCTCCATGTACTGCTTTAGGGGCCATCCATTTCCTAGAGCTAAGCTAGAGCCACTCCCCCCATTATGCAAATTACTACCCCCATTCAACCTTAAGAATGCTAATTTCCATCCTCTGGCCTGAGATCCTAAATCAAATCAAGAAGATAGTGAGCTGTGTTGGACATGGAGGTAAAGGACAGGGTGGATATGGAAATATTTTAAGAAATGTAATAAATTGTTTATAGTAAGAATCCTTGAGTTTGTTGTTTTTCTCTAGATCTGTGCAAAATTGGAATCAGTTGATGCCAAAATGATTAAATGAGTCCATGGAAATTTTTCCTTTTATACTGTGAATATGAAAAAAAACAGGATTTCCTCAGACCATGTTAGGAGGACTCCTGGGATATTATGGTTGCCTTTTTGGCAAACAAGGATGTTTGGGGGATTCTTAATGTTCCCATCAGGAAAGGTTTCTTAAATCCATATTTTCAATTTGGTTGAAATTTATAAAAATTTATAAAATTTCCACAGTGGTAATTTTTTTTCCCCCATAAGAGACATCAATGCTTTTCCTTAGATTCTTTCCTGCTCTGAAACTGCAGAAATATCATATATTTTGAAATATTTTATACTATGTAAGGATGCCACATACATTATTGAGACTTAGTTCACTGTCAGAGATTTCTTTTGTATCTGGAGCAAGACAATTGTCTTCCTTAAAAAAAAAAAAAATATATATATATATATATATATATATATATATATTTTTTTTTTTTTAAGGAAGACAATNTTTTTTTTTTTTTTTTTTTTTTTTTTTTCTTTACAATGATCATACATTACTGTGATCCTTGGTTAAAAAGAATTTATGTCATCAATCCAAAAGGCAAAAGTCATGCATCATTCTATATTTTCTATGGCAACTTATTTGGGGCTGATACTTAGAGATGTATCAGCCATTTGCAATGGCTTTCAAAGGGAAAATGCATACAGACATATCACATGCCCGTGTTCCAAGTCACTCATAATTTTTTTTCTATGTATCTAATCTTTGCAGATAGCTTTGCAGACAATGATTCAACTTTCCAGACTAAATTTGACTATATTACTACGTTTATCTTTTATAATTCTTCAGAGTTCTACAGGCACCAGGTACCCTTCATAGTAGTTACCCTGTAATTGCTAGAAGAGGCATTTAGCAAAGAATTACTGGAGATTGAGCATTTTAGGTGCTACTACACAAAGAAAGTAGAATAAAAGTTTTCATGACTTAAGTAGTACAAAATATATAAAGAAGCAGCATAATTGAGAAGCAACACAACAAAGTGAATTTGGGGACTTGGATTCAAATCTCAGTTTTTCTGCTCAATAGATGCATCCCCTTGGCCTTAACTCCTCTATGCTAAGGTTTTTCATCTGAAAAAACAGGAGAAAAATAGTTCTCATTTCATAGAGTAGCATCTGAGCCATAGCACAATGAGAGAGATTCATCCAATAACCTTTTGGTAATTTTCTTAATTTACAATGAACATGGTAGTGTTCCCCCATTATAGACAAGAAATTTAAGACAGAGAGGTTATGAAACTTGCCCAAGGCCAATTCCAAACTTGAAGACTTTTTTTTTAACTATTTTTCTATCACTTGTTTGGTTACCAAGTCCTGGCTTGAAACACTTTACCCCATAGGGAGAATGGAATCTGGTGTCAGGGAGTATCAAGTGTACCAGTTCTTAAGTTGAAATGTCTTGAGAAAGAAAGCTAGAAGTATGGGAAGCTCTTGAAAGACCACCAAACTAAGGAATGCCTAAGTCACAAAAGGTCTACAGACTGGCCATGCTACTACTGTTGGACAGCAGATTCAACTTGCTATCTATCAGGGGCCAGCTGTGATTTTCTTTAGGGCTTTACATTGCAAACTACATCCTCTGACAGCATTTGACTTTAGCTTAAGAAAAAAAATTGTAAAAAGGAAGAAGAAGAATCAACAACGTTGAGGATCTTCCATTAAAACAGGGACCCTTTAACCTATCCCATGAAAATACAAACCCAGATAATTCAGAATGCCAGGGACATGACAAGACATGTATTCCTGGAGTTGCTTTGTCTCTCCTCTTGACAAGCTCAGAGCAAGGGACTTGAAACCAGAAACCAGGAATTCTAGTTTTGGTTCTGTACCTGATCAGATATATGTAATTTTGAATTTCAATTCTTCATTTTTAGATAAAAATAGCAATTTTAATTTCTGTATCTTCAACCTCATAGAGTTAAATTTGATAATAAAGTAAAATAAAAAGAGAAGATTTCTATAACTTACAATGACTTGATATCATTATTTCCATAGTCATGGTATTAGCAAATAATGGTATTCAGGTTGTATCACAGACTTTAGGTTTTCCCTTATCCAGCATCAAAGTGACAGATCTGGCCAGAACTTATTAATGTTTTAAAACCACTTTGCACTTTAGAATCAGCCTAATCAGTTCAGCTTTTTGAGGGCATATAGGATGTTATGTGGAGGTAAAAGAGGACTAATCTAGATGCATTCTGGGAGCAAATACAACATAGTTTGTTTTTCTGGAAAGTGCTCTGGATAAGGCAAGTACTTTTCATTGACTATTGTATCTAATAACTATCTTCAAAATACCCTGTTTACTAAATATGAAGAGGAGGATATGATGATATTGATTAATTAGTTTGATTCGTTTATTTAAAGCTGTGCAACAGAACTAGTGTTTCTTTATAGGTTCTATTTAATTGAATCATATCTATGTGAAATTGATGTTATTATACCTACGTTTCATATGGTTAAACCAAATCTATTTAAAGGTAAACAGATGAAGAATTGAGAGGTCTCAAAATGAATTAAATGTTGGCTGAGCTGAAAGTTATATTTGAACACATTTTAATGAAGCCATCTCTATTAGAGCCTTTTAACAGTTTTGGACTGTGGTGGCATGTGCCTGTAGTCCCAGTTATTTGGGAGAGTGAGGCAGGAGAATCGCTTGATCCCAGGAGTTGGTGGCCAGGCTGGGCAACATAGTGAGATCTTTCTCCCCATTCAAAAAAAAAAAAAAAAAAAAAAGAAAGTATGAATTGGGGGGAGAGGCAATGTATCAGAATGGGAGAAATCTTTCAGTTCTCTAATTTAGAAGAAAATCTTCATTCTAATTTAAAAGAGATGCTACCATTAAGTTGCTATTGCTGCTGAATGTCTGCCAGGGAAACCTTTGCAAACTGAATGTTCCTTTCTTTTAGGCATAAGTCATTTCATGAGCATGATTTAGATTTTTCAATGAGAACTAGCAGAAACTTGCAGAAAACAAAAGCCGGGTGGTGGGGGGCTTGGTGTGAAACAATCACCATCTAAACTAAGGTAGGTGTGCAATGAATGTTTGCTGAGCAAGTGAACTTCAAGTTGGCATATTTCTAAATTGTGCACATGTTTCAGTAATAGGAAGGTTTATATAAATATGTCTTGGATGAAAGTGTATGAAAATTGTACAGCCATTAGCTATAATCACCCCTGAGATAAATCCATTCCTGGAGCAGGAAGGTCAGAGACAGCATGAAGGTTGAAAGATTGGATAGGGCGTAGGAGAGGCACACTAGTGGGATAATAAGATGCAGGGAGCTTGTTTTGACCAGTGCCTGTGGCGATTTTCACTTGCCCAGGGCACCCCTGTCACTGCATGGCGGATACTACCTAAAATAGGTACCCCGCTGGCCTTGGCAGCTCGAACACCAGCATCTGCATCTTGCATTAACTGCACATTTCTGAAGGATGTCAGGGTCGTTCTGAGTCAGGTAGCAGCAGGAGAAGTTTTCAGTCACTTCAACTTTGCTCCCACCTCTGTGTTAGGACCATCAAAGTCTAGTCAGCCGCAGTGACTGCTCACTGATGCGGTGAGCGAGGAAGACAAAAAGGCAATCGGCAATCCTGGTCCCCAGATAGGCAGAACAGCTGGTTCGGGGCACCTGAGAGGGGACTGCCAGCCTGGTAGGTTCTGGGGGTGTTTATGTAATCTTCCAAACCGCCTGGAAGCTTGGTGGCTTGTGTATAAATGATCAGATGCAAATAGTCCCCAGGGGTCACAGCTTGTTTCACTGCTGCATCCAAGGACAGGCTGAAGGAAGTCTGTTAATAACCTAGTGGTGAGAGCCACCTAACATGAGGGGGACCACTCCAGCCAGGCAGACTGTCATCAGCATTACATTCACTCAGGGAGCCAGGGCTGTCCCATAATGAATGACCTCCTCCACCTGAGCAAAAATAAAACAACTACAGTGCTCCTCAGCAGCTGAGCTCCCCTTCTGGTCTGTGTTTATTATTATTCTGAATTAGATTCCACATTTTTACCTCAAGGAAACAACAACAACAACAACAAAAAGTGCTTACTCTTCCTCAGAACTCTAATGCCATCTAAAATTTGCCCACAATGTATCAGTCTCAATGAGTCCTATTAAAATCTCCAGGTTATTAGTGTAAGTGCATTACCCGGTTACCACAGATAAATAAATAACTGAAAGCACGATTGTTGTGTATTTATTGGGTATAGAGCTGAGCCTTACATGATAATTATCCCAGTCCCAGTTTTAGAGATGGGGAAATCTTGGTTTGTTGGAGTCAAATGCTTGACCAGGATCTTAGCTACCAGGTGGCAGAGCCAGGATCAAAAACAAGAGACTGCTTTTCCCCAAAGCTCAAATTCTTCTGCACTATCTCCACTGCCATTTTTATCCATGTACTACCCCAAATATTCTTTTCAAGCTCATCTTCCATTATAAATTTCAAGTTCATTCAGTCATTTCTTTGACAATTGCTGTTTGAGTTCCTGTCCTATGTCAGCAAGCATGCTAATCGATTAATCAAGATCCCAGGAAGCAATGAGACTGCTGTCACATGGGGACAGGATTAGGAGCCTTCAGATTAGCAGCAGGACGTATGCCTGTGAGTTTAGCCTCTTGTGGAAATAGGTAAATGTCCATCAGAGAACCAAGGAGAAGTCACAGGATGGACTAGTTGGTTTTTTGTTTTTCTCTTTGAGGGGGGTTACCAAGACTAAAAGCAAAATGAGGGGATTAAATAGGTTGAAAAATACACCATCTGAAGAGCCAAATGACCTTGACAGGAGATGGCAGAATGGAGGACACAGTACTTGTTATCCCATCAGCAACTCCTCTCCTACAGCATCCCGCCATATTGTGCTAAGGTACTTCTGAGTTGTTATAAGAAAAATGCTGAATTTTACTAGCTAAAAGAACTACCTTCTGTGGTTTAATCCCTTCCATGTGTTATCACCTAACTAGCATGTTTTAAGTTAAAAAAAAAAAAAAACCAACAACAACAAAGTGCTACCTGGGATGGAGGAAAAAAGCTAAATTTAGAGACATTAAAGGAGTAAGAGAGAGGAGTGAAGTAGATGAGGGAGATCTTCTGGTTTCTTTTCATTTGTTGTCTAAAAAGCTTTGGTCCGACTCTGTCACTGTTAGAAGGAGAGAACATTTTGACACTGTTAAGGTCACATACTACAGTATCATGAAACACATTCCAGGTCTCTCTCATCTTGCTTTTCAATGTCTTGTTGACAGATGCTAACCATTTTAGAAGAAAAGCTGTCTGCCATTACCACACATTTCTTAGGGAGCAAATTGATTTCTCTAGGATTCTTCTAATTCAAATGAGTTCTGCCTTCTCATGTAAATCTCAATGAGAAAGTACTGTTCATTAGCATCAAAAGACTTGGAATTCTGAAAATAAATGCCTGCCATCCAAGGGCAGCTGTTGGTTATACACAAGAGTTAAAGACACCAACTCTCTGATATCTGTCTTCCAAATGCAAGAAGAAACCACCTCTTAGAAGAAAAGATTATGTTTCATTTTCAGGAAGGGACGCTCAGTGGTTCACTGATCAGGAACAGCAGGGACACACATTGCTGGGCCTGTATCTTGCTCCAGAATTTGTTCCCTGTAGGATTTGCTCCTAACCTAACTGCTCTGAGCTCTAATGTTCTCAATTGTAAACTAGGATGCCCTTTTCCTAGGTTATTACGAAGATTAAAAAAATAATGCACCTACAGATTCTAGTAAATGCCCAATAAATCTTGTTATGGTTTAGATGTGGTGTCCCCCAAAAGCTCACAAGTGAGACAATGCAAGAAGGTTTGCGGTAGAAATGATTGGGCTGTAACCTTAGCCTAATCAGTGAATTAATCCCTGATGGGATTAACTGAGATGGTAGGTTGTGACTGGAGGAGATGGGAATTGGGCCGAGGCTTTGAGGTATATATTTGTATCTGGCGTGTGGACTCTTTCTCTTTTCTTCCTAATCACCATGATGTGAGCTACTCCCCCCTGCCACCCTCTCCTGCCATGATGTTCAGCCTCACCTCAAGCCTTGAAGTATGGAGCTGGCCTTCTATGGACTAACTTTTCCTCCTCTACAACTGTGCTGCTTGGTTCTTTAAGTCACAGCAGCAAGAAAGCTGACTAAAACAAAACTTTAATATTCTTTTCAATGTCATCATCCAGTATGATATTTTTCTGATGATTTTTAAAGTCAAGTTTTGCAATACAGAGGGCTTATGAAGCATCCTTAGCAGATGAGTTCTATTCCATAATCATTAGAAATTATTCACTATTTTACATGGATCTCACCACATAGCAACACTTCCAGGGTAATACTCAATTCCAGTGAGGTTTTCTTGGGGAGGAGGAATCATAACAAAAGCATCCTAAATTTTTTATGTTATTCCTTTAGCTAATGTATCTGTTATTTTTCTGTGGACTATATCAATGCAAATGCATACACAAACAAGCCCCATGCGGCATTAAAAAGTACACCCAAGATCAAAATTAATTCTAGTTTTAAAAATAATTTTAGAGGTGAAATTTAAGTTGTTTTAATTAACTTGTGTGATATGTAGGGTTTTCCAGTATCAGTGATGCTTATGAGCTACAATTTGTTTTTTAAGGAAAAGAGTCTGTTTTGGCAATGTCTGTATTTTGGTTAAAAAAGTTAGCTATAAAATGTTTCTGCAATCTAATTACAAGTTGCTTACCAAAAAAAAAAAAAAAAAAAAAAAAAAAAAAGAACACAAAGAAGAGAAAACAGAAAACAAAGTATAACCACCAGCTTGGATATAGCTACCATATAAGGTCATGTTAACTTGTTTATTTCACTAACAAAGTATGAAGAAATATAGAAATTGTAGATTCTCAATTTAATGGTTCAGAATAATAAGTAGTCACATAGAAACATGACTAAAAGCTCTCTCTTCATTCATATTGATCTTTCCCCCTAATTAATACAAGGTACACACAATGATTTTGGCTAGCAGTGGCAACATTATCAACAGTAAACTAATCACAGCCTTTATTTTTGCATTTACATTTTGATTGTGATGAATTTCGGAAAAAGGAATGAAATTTTGAGAAGAGTTATCAGAATCATCTTATAAACTTCTCTGTGATTGAATTGAACAAGTGTAGGGAATAAATAGTTTCCCTTGGTGCCAATTGAGTTATGCTTTGTTGCTCCTTTGAGTTGATTTACGTCTCCTTTGCAGGGTTACCAAGTGTCTGTTACCATTATTAATCAAGCATAATAGTCTCCAAACAAATTAGAGGCAGTGTGGCATCCAAGGAAAGCACCGTCACACTGCCTTTTAAAAATTTAATTGATTATATAGTTGCTTAATTTTGTGAGGAGGCATCTCAGCAAGTATGGCTAGATATGAAGCCAGATAGCCGTCCATGCAAGGAAGATCTGTAGATGCAATTTAAAAGTGCTCAGTTTAGAAATTATGAGAGTTTTTCCCCAATGAAAGTTTTAATGTGAGTTGTATTAAAAAAAAAAAAAAAAAAAAAACGCTAGACAGCCAATTCCTCTCTCAAACAACACTGAGAACTGTGGATTTTGACCCAAGTGACTTCAGATTTACCCATTTAACCACTTCTGGGTCCTAAGTAATACAACATTGACAAAGCAGAGTGTCAAAATTAAGGTAATAGACACTAACATTTATAAAAGTCCTTGAGAGGGTAGAGAAAACATTGTATTAGGACATGTTTCTTTAAGTAAAATTTACATCACAGTGCTTCATTATATACATTAAGTATATCTACTAATTACTATGCGTACTAAATTATTCTAAAATGGTAGTGAGAATAGACTTTAAAAATCTGTTTTATCTTTACTCAAGTTTGTATTGAAATAGTCATCCATTAAAAGTGTTTGTTTTCATCAGACTTTTATCTAGAGTAATCCTCGCCCACACCATTTGAAGCCACAGTTACTTGCTTAACACAATTTCGCTGAAAGGATTGAATCAGAGACATTTGTAACATGATAATGTTCATTTGACCTGCATAAAATAGGCCAAGCATCCCACTGATCCTCTCCTCATACAAGAAGCCAATTGTACTCACCTACAGCGTGTAGGAGGCTGTCTATGGATGTGTCTAATCAAAGTGGTAATTTTGTAGAGTGATAATGGCTTCCAGGTTTGAGAGGGAATTAACAATTCATGAAGAGTCATTCAGCGGTTGTCAACATATAGTGCTGTGTCTGTTTCTCAGTCTCTTATTTTGTCTGTCATGGTCATGCAGATGTTGGGCTATGCAATAAATACATGTCACTTTGTTTACCATGACCTCTTACAAGTCAGTTCCAAGCACAATGATCTCATGTCCTACTGTCCTCTCATGAGAAACGGCAGCAGAAATACACATGTACCAAAAGGGAGAAGGGAGAAAGAGAGAACTGCTTGGACACAGGGCATGAATGACCATATGTATGCATACTTAGCACCTGCTTCAAGGAAGGTTCACCAAGAAAGGCTACTGTTAACACATTTGGAAATAATTTGCTT
The DNA here is from genome assembly GCF_001458135.2 of Marmota marmota marmota. Lineage (NCBI taxonomy): Eukaryota > Metazoa > Chordata > Mammalia > Rodentia > Sciuridae > Marmota > Marmota marmota. Next base: position 32,409,901 of record NW_026000005.1, on the reverse strand, counting down.
GTCAGTCATTTTGTTGGCTTTACAAATTGGGTTAATGGTTTCAATAATAAAGAAATGTAGAATCTTTTGGGAGGAACTATAATCGTGGTGCAAGTCTGATAAAATAAAAAGTCAGATAAAGTAAAAAGGCATGGATATATTTATTCATTTATTTCATTCATGTAAAACAATGAATAGATTATAGTCATATATAAGTGTGAGGTACACAGTGATAATTATGATTTATGTCTACAATAAGAAATGACTCAATCAAGCAAATAAACATATCTGTCACCTTGAAGGTTTATCATGTATTTCCCCTTCTAACTTCAACTTTGTACGGTTTGACCAGGATCTTCCCATTCCCCACACCTCCAGCCTCTGCTAACCACCATTCTACCCTCTGCTTCTGTGAGTTTGAGTGTCTTAAATTTCACATTTAAATGGGAATATGCATTTTTTTTGGTCTTTCTGTACCTAGTTTCCTGAACTTAGCAGAATGTCCTGTAGGTTCACCCATGTTGTGACAAATGACAGAATTATTTATAATAGCTGTGAAATTGAATCAACCTAAGTGTCCATCAGTGGATGAGTGGTTAAAGAAAATGTGATATATTCCACTCATTTTTGTTGAGTTGTTATGAAGTACCAAACATGCTAGGGCTCTAAAGATTCAAGCCAAAGACTCAAGTCCTGCCTTCCAGGAAATTCAAGACTCTTGCAGAAGGGGTGAATGGAAAAATGAGGGTGGACAATGGGAAGTGTATCTAGGAGGGGCTCCTAACCAGATTATGAGGGGGAGCCATGGGGAAGGACTTGTTAAGTGTTCTGGACTAATAGGCCCTGGATTAATTAATGAGTCATCCTGGTAAAGTGTATTGTGAAGTGTGTTTATTTGGTGGGAGGATGGCTACTGTTGAGAACCTACTGCATAGGCTTACAGAATAAAGAAGGGTCCAGATCAATAAGTCTTTTGTAAGTCCTGCTATAAATCTATATTTTTATCTTGAAGGTATTTGGGAGTATATTAAGCATGTAGTGAGGACATCAGACATATATTTTTATCAAACTCTCTAGAAGCAATGAGAACTTATAAGAACATGAGGACAGTTGGGTATTGTGGTACAAGTCTGATAATCCCAGCAACTTGGAGGCTGAGTCAGGAGGATCACAAATTTGAAGCCAGCCTCAGCAATTAGACAAGATCCTCAGCAACTTAGTGAGATCCTGTGTCAAAATTTAGAAACAAACAAAACCATGAGAACAATGTTAATATTTTTTGTTCTAGAAGGAAGGGAAGGGAAATTATGTGTCTTTTTCCATACCAAAAAACCTAGAAGGTAAATCCTAATTTTCTCTCTCTTTCTTTATTGAGATTTTGATTCTCAGCCAAAATTTGGTAGCCAAAGTACCAAATATCCCAAAGTGGACTACATGGGTGCTGGCTAAAAGTCAATCTCTTAGCTGGCTGAAAAGTACATAAACATTAGAGGAAGTTTAAAGGCCATGGAATTCAAGTTCCAAGGCACTGTGGTCATGAGGGATGCAGAGGGTTCCACTGGTCAAAGAACTAAGTGCAAGTCTCTGTAAGGTTTAATCTCCTGTTAAAAGCTGACTTTGGATTGAAGTTGCACCATGATTTACATACATGTTTATTGAGTGCTGAAATATGCCAGGAAGGACCTGTGGCAAGCGTGCAATAGATGTGTTTGATGAAAGGGAAAAACATTAAATCTTTCATTCAACAATCCAACAGACACTTACTGAGCATTTACTATGTGTCATGCAATATGCTTGCACTTGGGCTCTGAGAGTGGAAAAAACAGGTCCTCATGGGTCTCACAGTGTAGTATAAAAGTTGGGTAAGTATAAGTTAGGAAAAACACAGCTGTTTCCTCTGTGCTGATACAGGACACTGGAGAATATTTAAATGGGTATGTTGAGCAGGTCTGCCCAGGGTGAAACTCAGGCTTGGATAAGAAGCCTGAGGAACTGAGATTATATGTTCCTGTTTTCTTTTAGAAAGGAATAAATATTACCCTGTATCTTCTCTTCTCTCTTAGATGGTTCCAGACATAGGATAGTGTGAGTGTGTATTCTTTTTATTTTTTTGGTAACTTGTGTTGAATTTCTAATTATTGTGATTTTATTGGCTTCTGTTATAAAACTCCATTTATCTAATTGACCTAAATATTGTGTAGTTCAATGGGGCCTGAGTCAAGCTTTCAGCCTAACATGTCATGTTTGAAACTGTCATGTTTAAAAACACAATTTTAGGAATGACCTTTCTGTTCATGCGTCTCAAACTCAAGGTTTGTAAGTAATCATAGTGCCACTTGGATTTTAGTCTCTCTAGTGGCAGTTAATTCTATTTGGATGTAACAGACATGATATTTCCCATTAGGAAGCCAAGCTCAGGTCACGTTCCAGTAAGCCAATGTGGACAAGGGAGTCTTGATTGGGAGATGGGAAGCACCACTCAGGATGAGAATCTTGGATCAGTGGCACGGAAAGAAACATTGGAAATTTTATAGAAAAGTATCTTCTGTATATCTCCTACTTTTATAAATGAAATATCAAAAAGTAGAGCTCAATAAAGAATTTGGCTGGGAATATGCAAAAGATAGTCTGAGAAAACACTGTAAGGAGCATAGTTTTAAATAAAAAATTATAAATCACTACTCCAAATCAATGATATTGTTTTGTTTGTCTTTGATTTAAAGCAGACTTTATTATTTAGCTTAAAGAACATTTCCAGCTAGGGGGAACCAAACCTGAAATCATTTTTTGAAATACTGCCTACATTGCTTCAATAAAACTTTCTTTTTTTATAATGATCCCACTCCACTCATCATTTTTTTTTGCAGAATTTTCTTTAGTTGCAAAAGAGACAGAACTAGTCAGGCAGTCCGGAGATGTCACCACTTTCCAAAGGCCTGCTTCAAAACAACTAAGGGTTATTAGGAATTTCTTTCTCTTTTCATTGACTGAGATGACACTAGTTACAAGGACACTGTTCGAAAGAGGCAGACATTTGTTATCAGTCACTATCACTTGATGTTTATAAAGTGGCTTTGACTCAGGATCACCGAGTTTCAGAGCTGGAGTTAACATAGGAGATGATTGCATGTAACTCTGCTTAAGATTAAGAAAAGTTAGGGCCAGAGAGCAGAAAATGAAAATGTTTTCTTGATAGATAGTTTTAATTAATTTGAATTAGTCTTAAGAAAATTTCTCCAGGATTTTTATGTTCTTGCGGGATGTCACCATTGCACAACTCCAGGGGGCGCTGTTCACACTGTACTGAGTAATGGGTGTCCCCATCACCATACAGAAACTCTCGGTTGTGCATTAATTGTGTCTCCTACCAAGGCTCTTTGCCTGGTGGTAATGTATTTCTTCCTGTTCAAGTGGAATTTGCTTAGAAACAACTTAAGACTAGCCATATTACAACTTCCATTGTTATTTATTTATTTATTTTTTTTGGTCAAAAGAATGCAGCGATAGAATGACCTGAAAACATAAGGAATACAATAATTTCTTTAAAGCCTAAATTTTAATTGCAGCATGTGCAATTAAAATGCATAGCACTCAGGAGCATGGCACCTGAGCAATATGCTTTGCGGCACAATTGGCATCAGAATGCAACATGGCTTCTGGGTACAATGAGTGGCATGTTGGTCTATTTTAGCATCTTGGCTGCAACATCATCAGTACCTCGGACACTTACCACACATCTCAGAGATACACGGTGTGAATCGGAGGGTCCAATTTGGCCCTATGTATGTCCCTCCTGTGAAATTTTTCTGGGGCCTGGCCCTTGATTCCAGCCACCAATATCTGCAACTGAAGGGAATGAAGCAGCGCTAGGGTTCTGAAGCTATGACCAAGAAAGAAAAAGAGAGAATTGAAAGCGTTTCCATCCATTTTATTGGCAATGAGTCAAGGAAAACAGTCTAGAAATATTTGTTAGAAGAGGGGCTCAGGAAGTCACAGTCACTTGGAAGTTTTATGACTAAACTCTGCCTGCCGTTATCCAGAGATAACCCCAGCAATTTAAATTATAAAAGCCACATACGAATAATTCAAAGCTAAATTATGGGCATTCCCTAAGACCTCCTGTTCTTCACTTGGGTGACTAAAATCAGAGAAATGTCTGTGTTTATTACGAGGCAAATGCCTTAAATCAGAGAATGCCACATGAGCTTACTCTCGGGCTGAATTTGCATTTATATGAAGAGAAATAACAAGTGTGGTTTTGAGTGCTAGATCCTTTTTTTTTTTTCAATTACACTTATTAAATCCCTTGGCTTTTCTTTTTTTTCTCTCTCTCTCTCTATACCCTGCAGAGAAGTCCATCACTTTAGATTGCTTTAAGGATGAATGTGGAGACAGAGACTCTGAAGTGGAAGTTACCTACAAGTCAATGGCAGAGCCCAAGGGCAGAGACCTGGGAAGACAGGTCTACATTTTGCTGTTTAATACTAACTGACCTATCATTGCTGTAGGCTTATTTAATTATTCTGGCTTTATCTTTAAGTATTGCTATAATACCTTATAAAGCTACAATGTGACAATAAATATATATATATATATATATATATATATATATATATATATATATATATATGCAT
>NW_026000005.1:32295108-32404727 GCF_001458135.2 Marmota marmota marmota | reverse complement strand
TATATATATATATATATATATATATATATATATATATATATATATATATGCATGTAAGTATGCACACATATACATGCACTGTATAATTACAGCTCAAAACAATCCCGTGAGGTAACTTTGCACATTATTATGTTTCTAGGTTACAAAAGAAACTGGAGCATGGCAAGGTTAAGTGGTTTTTCAGGTAATCATGAGCAGAGCTGTGGATCCTCCTGGGTTTTGGTCTCTAAAGGGAGCCATGACTTGAAGTTGGTACAGGGATCAGAACAGATTTGGGTTGAGAGGAGGAGGTTACAAGAAGGAATGCAGAAGTCAGCCATGGGGGGAGGAGGTCTCTGTCTAGCACAAGGTCACTACTCTGGCATTTGTGTCCCCAACCCAGTGTTATGGCTTAGTACCTCTGGTTGTTCCTATCTGTTCTGAGATGTCAAAAACTCATGTGGGAGGAAGTTGTAAGTTTCTGCAGTGACCCCTGAAATGAGTTCTCCCCATCTCTCTCCACTTCTCCCGCTTTCTCAGGTAGCTGGAACCATCAAATAGACAAAGTTGCCATTGTCAGCTTTTTATGTTCTAAATATTCGACTTCAAAACAAACATGCAACAACCGCCCACATAAAGAACTTTGATAGTTTTGCAAAAGCGTGCAAAATTACCACTGAGGTAAAAATGAAGAGATAGATATTAGCCTTTCCTCTGATCTCCTGATTTTGCTACCAAATGAGAATGGAAAACAAATTTAAAGTCATTTCAAAACATTCATAAAAATTACTAAATTGTTGAAAAGAAAGGTGGAAATTTGTTTATTCACATCTGTGGGAAGGCTATCCATGGAATATATGGGGTATCTGTTTTTTTTAATGTGGCTTCAATGAAATGAGGTGACTTTTTATAGAATGTTTATCAGAAAAATACATTCTTACCTCAGTAATATCCACATAAGCAAAGCAAGCAATTGACTACCAACTTTTCCACCTAGGATCTGAAGCAATAATGATGATCCACCCAATATTATTGACACTATGAGTCCTAGCGACTTATTTCTTCTCTACTCTGTCCCAGGTGCTGTGCTGTAGGCATTTTGCATGTGGTCAGAGTGGATTATGTGAATCATGGAGCAGGTTTTTGTCAGTCCCTGGTTGATGTTTTCTACCTCCTTGGCTTCCTTTGCATTTGGTGATCTCAAAGTCATGTTTTCTGGAAATTCTCAGAGAATGGGGCTTTCTTTCCCTAATCTATGGAGCCTAGAAAGAAATATGGCATCGCTCTCTGGGGAGGAAAGTTGGAAGATTGCAGATTACAGAAAAATCAAATCAGTGCATGAGTGGGGCCACTACAATGCTGTAATTGGGCGTGTCACTATAGTTTTCATTTCCATTTGTCCTTTCAAATATGACAGGTGAGATAACTCTGGTAAGATGACCTCTGGTGTCCAAATCTGCTCTGTTGCAATGGGGAAATAAGAGCTCTGTAGCTTCCATTGATAGTTAATGCTTTTGTTTGGACTTTTGCCCAAACAATTTCTCACTCACATGAGAATGTGCCTCGGTAGTAGTGTCCCGTGGGTCGGTATAACTCTGACTCTGCCTTCATGTGAAGTGAACCACTTCGGCAAAGAGCCCACTTAAGAAAAGCCTTTGTTTGACATCTGCCGGCGGAGTAGTTTGCCCTCCCTGAAAAACAGAACACTTAACTCACGGCAAAGTTGATTACCTGCAGAATAGACCTAATATTCCAATACAGAGAAAATGCAAAATTACTTCTTTTATTTTCTCATTTTTCCACTGTGCCAGAACGAATTACCTGTCCCTCCGTACATTTAGAAGAAGGAATGTCATACTAAGGAAAAAATAACTTGATCTAAAAAGCATTTGTTGCTTCCAAGGAATAATTATTTGGCAGTGTTTCCTCACATCCTCAGCAGAAAAAATTTGTCCTGACTCTACAGTCTACACGCGGTCAGAATGTGTTTGCATGTTTGACGTCCTACAGACATTGCTGGCTGGGTGGGACTGCAAGGAGTTCTGCTCATTCTTCTGCATGGCTTGCATTTTTCAAGTCTTCTGTGATCCCCCCGCAATTCAAGATTTGTAGGGGTGTGGGTTGGTTGGAAGGTCCTCAGGGAATAGCCACTTCCCATTTCCTTCTTATTGCATCTACAGAAAAGTATCCAGCTTGATGCCAAAACACAGTAAAGTTCACTTAAGGATAAGAATGGGAATAACCTAGATTCAGGAAACATTGAAATTACTGTGTGGGTGAAAATATTAAACCACCCTGGTTGTTGGCATGACTGTATTTTTCATTTTCTACCATTCATCAATCCTAACATGACTACCAGTGCAGCCAATACATCCACCCACCCTTGTACACCACACAAAGTTAATGTGGCTGTTTAAGTACTGGACTGGGGAATCCAGGGGTCTTCCTTTTATACCATTAGCAGGTTAATACTGTTTTGGTAATGAGCTTTACTCACAATTGTGCATAAAATTCAAATATATGCATAAATGTATGTAGTATTAACTTGCTATGAGATGGAAACAGATATAACCAGGCTACCCGTGACACCTATCTGTTTTCAAGGTGTGCATGAGTTACGTATGATTTATGGAAACCTGTTTCTACCTAAAATCTTTCTTTGCAATTCCTTTTTGTGGCCCTTCTTGTTCTCGTCTCACTACCTGAAAGTCCCATCTTCTGGTTGTACAAGCCTTTCCTCCTCTAGCGTACCTTATTAAGTCCCACAGGTAGTCATAAGCCCATGAGTCAGGAGTGGGTGGCCCTGGCTGCCCATCTTTTTGGCTCATCAGTGTAAGGAGGTGTTAATAAAGGATCAGCTGCCATGGCGTGAGAGCAGTGACAGATGTTTCTTAGTGCGTACTGCAAACAGAAGGCTAACTGCAGATCAATACTTCATATTATTAGAAAATGAAGACTCTGCCATTACTTACAGCTGAGCTCAACGGGTAATGTCAGCCCCCTCGGCTTCTGGCATCCACTTTCTCTCCTCCTTGAATAATTGCTGGTTGTCTTTGAGAACCAAACACTACAATGCCATGGAAATGGCTGTGCTGTCACGACTTCTAAATTTTAACCAAGGGAAGGTGAGCTATGAAGGAGAGAAGTTTTGGCTTGGGCCCCACTTGGCACATATTCATTTTAAAAGTACTTATGCAAAAGAAATGGTAACCTAAGTACAGAGTAATTTTATTTTATTTTTTTCCGCATGGTAAGTCATTCTCTGAACTGCTGTAATTCTCATGACTTTAACATGGCTATTGTTATTTCTGCTATTGCTGCGAGACCTGAAGAAGCACCAGTCTGGAAGAAGCTTGTGTTTTTAAGCTAGGGATGTTATGGAGTCCACTGAATTGTGTGATTTTTATGATGGAGGATTTTTGGAACTGCTAGTCCTGTGTCTGATAGAAGATGAGGGATGAAACTAACAAATACCTTGGCATACACATGAATCACTTTAATACATGCCCATAGATGATTTGATTATTCCATTGGTCTAAGACATAAATTAAATATGGTGACTGACTTCTCCAAACACTGTGCTAACACCCCTGTGCAGAATCGAGGCAATAATGAGAATTACTCAGCACTTTCCCTCTAAACCCTATTTGTAGAAAGCTTTACAATTTAGATAGAAAACTACAATGGAACAAAACTAGGACTTGGCAATGGCTTTTGTACAAGCACTTTTTGACTCTCAAGCTTTTTCAAGTTGTCTTGTACCTAAAGCTGTCAATCAGATATGTGTTCTTATATCCTTGTAAGAAGAAATGACTATAACATTCAATAAGAAAACAGATTTTGGTTATTTAGTTTTTATTGACTTTTTTGAAGTTAAAAAAAAAATTCAGAAAACCTACAAAATACAAAACTACGAACATTAAACACAAACGGGAACGCTGGATACCAAAACTATCACATTGGCTTTAAGTCCCTTGAATAAGTTTCTATATGTTTAATATGGAATGGCTGAAATCTGCCCCACAGTATGACACGTTCATGGCTTTGTGAGGAGTCTGGAAGGCTGCCCTTGGAAAAGGCTGAGTGCATTGGCCCAGGGTCTGTCTGCTTTTCTCATGATCTGCCTCCTGACCTTAAGCAAGTTCCTTACTTGTGACTTTAGGAAAGTTCTAATAACCAATTTCTCACTTGAAACATGTCTGAAACATATTCTAGTAAATGCATCTCTCTCTCTCTATCTATCTATCTACCTATCTATACATTCATTATATCAAGCTTTAAGAAATTTCCATGTTCATAGGTTAAAACAATCATGTACTGGCAATTTTGTATAGTAGAACTAGATAGCTTTTCTTTTTCCCTCTAAAAATTTAGCAAGAAACTCTGTATGAACTTAGTTTCAAGAAAGTAAACGGAGACTGGAAATGATTAGTGGATGGTGGGTGGTTGATGAATGGAAGCTAGTATTCTCCAAGTTCATTTGTTTTGCTCTCCTCTGGGTGTTAAAACTGCCAGGTAATTTGGGAAGCTTTGTTGTTGTTATTGTTTTTTGACATCATGAACATGTTTTTTGACAGAATGCTTTGTTCTATGGTGACCCAGTTACCTATAGCAAGTGGTTCATTTCTAGGCTCTTCCTGCTAAGTAGGCTAGAAAAAAAAAGTGATATAAATTAAGAAGATCACTCCCAGGCATATTAAACAGAGTTGAAGGGAATACAGAGAGAAGAAAAGTTATGAAGATATTATAACTGTCCAAAAATCTGAAAGGCAGCTGTGCATAGGAGATATAAATTTATTCCTCTTGAATTTAAAATATCAAAATAGGACTATGGATAAAGGTATAAAGATGCTTGTCTCATCTCACCTTGTGGGGATTTTTGAGAACCTGAAGGCTTCAAGGAAGAAAAGAACAGGCTCAAAGGTACTGAGACTTTCTTATTAACAGAGAATAACTATTGGTAGGAACATCATGGAAGGGACTCAAACGCTAGCTGACTGGCTGGTTATAAGGCATTTATGTTGTCTTCCAATGCTGATATTGTACAATTTATGTATCCTTCCAGAATTTTTACAACATCAACCAAGATGCAAGCAAGTCCACTCTTTGAAAACTATAAAACGCTTTGTGAATGGAATATGTGAGCTTCAGTTTCCTCTGTTACTATTATTTCTTTGACCGAGGAATCGCTTTACAATTAATGTTAATGGTTATATACCTTGCAATTTATTGTGAAAGAAATGATCTAGTATTCATTTCAGCTAATGACTGGAACTTAATACAGGTCAATAGTAATAAATGAATAAGAATGACTGCTCTCTAAGTTACAGCAGAGAGAGAAGAATTTATTTATACCACAGAAATAACTAACTAGAACAATTTTTATGCCAATATTAATTTATTAGCTAATGCCAAATAAAATTTGATACCTTAAGGAAAATGAAACTGATAGTATGGTAGACAATAAGCAGGAAAAGGAGGGCTACCTTAGGTAGAAGTTGAGGGAAGGACTGTTGCATGATGTGTCTTTTATCACTTTTTTCTGCAGGTGACAAGACAGAGCCAGGCCAGGAAGGATTGATGGATAACCTTGCAGGCAGAGGCAATGGCCAGTGCAAAGATAGTTTGGCTCAAGGAACAGAAGAAAGGCCAAGGTGGGGGGAGAGAATTGTGATGTGAGGAGTCACAGGCAGACAACATCATGCGGGACTTGCAGAGTGAGTTAGGTTCTCCATTCGAATCTCAGTGGAAGCCATTGGAGAGGTTTAAGCAGGGGAGGAAGTGGACTGTCCTGTGGAAAATGGGTTTTAATGAAGAATGAAAGCAACAAAAAAGGGAGACCAGTAGGAAGAAATGGAATTTTCCAATCTCTTCTAGCTTAGTGTATGATTATGAGGCAGGTAAAGGTAGAATGAAGCCAGACTTTTGTCAGGCTCTTTGTCCCTGGGTTGGCTATGGTGACTTTCTTTATGTTGGACTGTGGTTCTTCTATTAAATGAGTCAGCTCCTAATTGTGTCATCTATTTTATTCCACCATAAAGGAACTGAATGCTGCCAAAGAAGATTGAAAGATATTGGCTGGGAGAACAAATCCACTTTCACTTTATCCTTTAGCCAAGTTTCTAAACAGTGATGTGGCTGTGTATATCTGTATAAAGCAAAAGGGAACTGTAAGCAGCTCTCTGGTTGACAAATGGCTAACTAGATGTTCTCCAAACATCTGAATTTTTTTCTCTAAAGGTTTCCATTTATATGAGGATATTCTAAGAGTAGCCATTGCTTGGTTTTAAGAATATTAATACCTCTCACCTCTCTGTGGCTAAATACATTATTTTGAACTAATCAAACAATACTTTGGCAATAAAATATCTTAATGTAATACAAAATAAAAATCATAGTTAACATTTATTGGGCACTTAGATGCTGGACACTATTTTAGAGCTTTATATGTACTAACATTCAATTCTCATAGTAATGATACAGACTAATTTTTTAAATCCGTATTTAACATGAGAGAACTAGCAGAGAAGGCTTCCATGTGCTCTACTCATACCACATTGAGTTCAGGCCAAAGGTATAAGTAAAAAGCAAAACGTTTCATAAATCAAATGGAGAGTTATTTGTTTTTAATGTCCATGTCCCAATTATCGTTAACTAGCAATCTTAACATTATTCTCTTAAATGATTATTTGTCAGCTATTAGGTGACTTTTCCCCTTGTAGCAGATGATCTTCTTCAGCCAAATTAAAATTCAAATTCCCTAATGGATCCAGAGACATGGTAGAGATTAAGGAATGAACTCTTTCCCAACGTGTTTCTTAGGAACCATAGTCAGAAGAGATCATTTAAAGGTGGGTAGGGGACAGGGGTCCCATGCCAGAGAACCTAGGGAACTTACTGCTGCATACACATCAATATCTTAAAGAATTTTGAAAAATCATTTTTAAATACGTCCAGCATTTGCCAGACTTATTTATTACAAAACGTTCCCCCTCCCCCACAAGTAACAATAATGCCCGTTTTTGTAGGATGCATCTTGTGAAATGCAATCCTTTTTTGAATGCTCTTGCAGAGTTGCTTAACTCAAGTCATGAACTTTCTGACTGTATGAAGACCCTTCTCTGCACATGTGAACCTGAGCCTTGTTCCTGCCTAAGGTTCCCCTATTTCCCAGGCCTGGGTTTTATTGCTTCCTTTGATTTTCAAAAGAATCTCTGACCTCAAGGTGATTAAGAATCCCAGTCAGGGATTTTCCGTGCAGAAAAATGGACTAGATAGAATGAAATCCTTTTTCCTTGCAACAGGAATTCATGAGGAACTAATGAGCTCCTTATTTATTTAAAGTTAAAAGTGAGAGAGAAGGAGAGACAAAGCCCTTCCACCCGCCCCAGGCTTTTCTAAACACAAACCACTCTAATGGTGTGTGGACCTGTCTTGTACTTGACATTTCTGAAAAGCATAAAGTCAGCTGAAGTGCCCTTGGCTCTGAAGCTGTCAGTAAAGAAACAGAAATGGAATCTTTTTTTTTTTTTTTTTTTTATTCCTTTAACCTTTGTTCAAGCCAAGATTATATGATAACTGCCTACAATATATTTGGTTTGATGGTCAAATAGTCTGATTCTTTTAAATAAGAACAAAAAAGTAGAGTCATTTGAAGAGCTCGGGACATTAGTGAGAAAAAATAACTAGGACAGTGACTCCCTCACTGGGGTGCAGGTTAAGTTTGGGGAGGGACTTTGTGCTTCTCACTCACTTTTGTGACCTCAGCACCCAATACAGTGCCTGGAATGCAGCAGTAATTAATGCACATTTGTGAAACGAATATAAAGAAGGTTAGAATAAAGATTGCTTAATTATAATTTTTGTTGGCCTAAACGGTTCAACGGTCCTTGTGCTGTAAGTCCTTCATTTTTATATATGAGAAAACCTGAGCTTCAGGTTAGACTCAGGGAGAAAAATTCTCAGAACCAGGATGAGATCTAAGAATTTTACAGAAACTAGAAACTCTTGGAAAAAGAATTACATTTAGCAAGTCTAGACATTCTAGAAAACAGATATTGTTCTTCCTGGTGTTAGGGTTTTATTTTGTGCTTGAACTTCCATTATTTAGCAACTGAGAATAGCTTAGGTGGATAGAACCAGAAAAAAGGCTGAGATGACACCAGTCAGACACAGAAAGACAAATGTTTATAGCATGGCTTGTCAGCTATTAGGTGACAAGACATGTACAATGGTAATTTGTCTTTTTAAAAAATTGTTCTTTTTGATAGTGTATGGTATGGTTTAATACGTTTGAATTTTTCTTTAATTTTTTTTCTTCTCTAGTAATGAACAAACAGACTTAAGATAAACTTATGACTATATAAGACACGAACTTCTTAATTTTCCCGTACAGATTGAATTACATCAATCCATTTATCAAGCAACTCTTCACAGGAAACTAACCCCAGGATAAAAAAATAGCAATAAAGCAGACTATTTGGCAGGACTTGAATCTTTTTAAGACTTAAACAATAATTTTGTATTAACTTATCCTTGGTATTTCAAGTAGTTTCTTGAAATACCAAGTTAGAAGAGAAAATCAGCTTTTTAATGTTAAAAAAAAAGTGTGCATTAAATTTTCTAAAATACTTTTCCTTCTCTAATGAGAGACACATGCATTCCAAGTGAAAAAAGAACAACCAGTAAATAGGCAGCTTATGACATTTGTGACCAAATTGGCCGCCTCAGAGGAAATGGGGAAAAGGAAAATGCCATTAGTTTCCCAGAGTGCTATGGCTCTGGGAACACAAGGACGGGGGAATTCTGAACACTTTTATCAGGACCACAAATGCCCAAGGGCTCTGAGCATCCATGCATGCTGGCTCAGAGGGCAACAATTAGCAGTCAACTTGAGTTGGAATGAATTGAGGTCTTTGAGGGGCCAAGAAAACTTGGCCACAACAGCTTTAGAAATAAGAGTCTACTAAATGAAAAAAAAAATCATTGTAAAAATTTATTTCTCTTCTGACAAAGTCAATAGAAGATGTTCACCTGGTTCTTTTTACCTGAAACAGTCTACTAACAAAGTCTGATTTATTAATGCTTATTTCTATATTGGCATAAATGTCTGAAGATGTGTCTGAATATATTACATACACGAACATCAGCATGTTCTTTGAATATTAAAAAAGTTAGCTCTGGGATTTTTTACTTTCATGTAAATATCCTTTATTTCTTCCTTATTGCTTTGTGTATTGTGTTCTCAGTATAAATATGTAACATATCAAATATAATAAAAACCAAAACAAAAACAATAATTTGGAAAGTAGCTTCTCATTCCATAAAATAGTATTGCATTCATCTTGGTGCAAATGGGATAGCTCATAATGATAATTAAGTAGTCTGTTAAAAAAAAACAAAAACTAACCAGATGTGTCTTTGTGAATAAGTTATTATAATGACTTCTTTGTATATGCTAATTTTTTGGTGTATAACATATTTTTTAAATATTGTGTGTTAAAGACTATCGTAAAATTAAATAGCTGCTATGTGGACTTTAATAATAAAAGAAGCAAAATTGTCATTGATAAACTTAAGGACACATTATATTTACACCATTGCTTTCTGTCTACTGTCTTCTTTTTTTTTTTTCTTTGTTAAGATTGCAGATCTCTGCTGTTTTCTTAAAAATGAATAAAATCAACACTTAAAACAGAGAAAGTATAATCATCTTATTAATGCAGCACACACAATGTTGGATTCTGACTTTCCTCACTGCTCTCTAACGTAGCCCATTTGCTCACACACAGGCAGCATTTCTCCTGGCCAGAGTGATGTGCCACAAGCCTAGGCCAAGTTAATCTGCTGGGATCAGCAGCCACCTGTGGGGTTGTTGTTTCTGAAGTAAAGAAAGAGATGTTCTAGGTAATGATGCTGATGACCACTTGCATTTGATGGTCACAGTGGATATTCTGGGTATGGCATGTTTACCTCCTTGAGCTAATAAATGAACTGTTTTTCTGGGGAAATTGGTCAAAATTTATTGACAATAGTGATAGTAAGGGACAGGGATAAAAATGACTTTAATCATTTTGATGATTTAAGAAAAAAAACAGATGCATATTGATAAAGAGTAAGAATATGGAAATTAGGAGAAAGAAGAGGAAAAAGCAAAAACTGTGGAATTGGTTAGCCTTGGGTTTAAATCTTGTTCAGCCTTTACCTAGTTTTCTTGCCCTAGTCATTTCCTTCTATAAATCAGGTAATAAAACTATCTGGGATTTTGAGGATCAAAGGAAATGCTGCATATAAATTACCTAGTATGTTTCTCGAAACATGGCTGCCTTTGAATAAGTGTGTATTATTATTATTGTTGCTAAATGGAAGTAACAAATATATATTATTCCACCATCAGATGCTGAAAATTTTATTACTTTCATGTATTTCATTCATTTTTTCCTCGGCATACTTTTACATTGTTGAGACCACATTGTGTCTACGGTTCAGTGTACTTTGCTTTATTTGATATAATACAGCATCAAAAAGAAACTCTGGCTATGATGGTAAAAGATATCACTGTATGCTGGCAGGAGAGAGTTGCAGGTACCGTCGTACATCACTGGTAAAAGTATCAGCAGGTATAACCTTTCTGGCGAGCAATTTAGGAAACATATTTCAAGAACATTAAAAATCTGTTACCTTTTGACCTGGTAATTTTACTTCTGTATAACCAGTCTCAGAAAATAAGTGAATATATGAACAAAGACTCATGGTCAAGGAAGTTCATTGGAGAGTCATTTATAACAGGGGAATGAAAATCATTACTGTCCACCATGAGGAAACTGCTAAGTAAATTATATTACATTCAAAAAATGAAATATTTACAGGCTTTAAAATAATTTTTGAAGAACAGTAATATGGAACAGTGTCCTTGATAGTCTGTTAACATGAGATGAACATAATGTCTGATGCAAAAACTACAAGAAACATTCCAATTTTGTTTTTAAAGAGTAGGTATGTATGGAGAATGGGCTGGAAAAATATAACCTTACATTTTCATCATGAATAATGTGTGGCTGGTGGGACTATATAGGATATTCATTTAAATATTGTTTTGCTCATCTTTATTTCTTGAATTTCTTACTTTGATCACAACCTTATGTAAACATAAAAGGTGACTATGCATATTTATGTATGTGTGTGTGTGTGTGTTTATCAGCAAACATTATATTCTGAGAACTTCCCCACACCATTAAATAGTATTTGAACTTCAAAACTATGTATTTTTTGATAGCTTTGGAGTGTTTTGTTTGTGAATGCACTCTAATGTATTTAACCCTTTTTGGTATTGTTTTGTACCTCTTTGCACATAAATAAATCTCTGTTGACATTTCTAGACCTTTCTTTTTTTGTGAGCTCACAGTATTTTGTCATGCAAGTGAACCTCAGGGAAGTTCATTTGGGTGTATGGATGCATCAGCAGGACATGCACCTTCAGAGTGATGCAGCAGGGACAAAATGGGACAGTGGCTGTGGATGAGTGGAAAGAAACAATACAGCATCTCTGGGGAGGAAGGCAAAGACTTTCCTAGCTGGAACCTGGGGCATTCTGTGAATGATTTACTGCTTGGGAAAGAATTTAAGCAGAACACTGCTGTGGTTGGTTCTTGTTTTCTTTCATTTTCTTGAAAATCCTATCTAACTTCTTTGCCTGGCTAGGCCCTCCATTTTTAAGAGTCACTCGTGGTGTAAAGGTTTCCAACGTGGGTGGGCTGAGAGTAGTGTTGTCACAGTGCTGCGTGCTTGCTCTTCTCTTTGTAATTTCTGTTATATTGAATGACTATTTATTTCAGTGGCTTGCACACTCTCTTCTCTTGCATGCTTCTTGAGGACAAGAACTATGTCCTATCATCTCTTATAGCTCCAGGGCCATGCAAGGTGTTTTGTGCACTGTGTATGCTATTTAAATTTTTTTTTTGGGGGGGGGGATCTGCAATACATTGTAGGAAGTAGGAATTCCAGATGGGAGGACAGGATTTGACAAAGGACAGGCTTTGTACTTCTGGGGACATTTGTATCCATGTGCTTCTTCCTTTCCCTTTGTTTCCCAATCACTCTGATCAGGAATAAATCAGCCTAATTTTCATGTTACGGGGTTTTGAAAGAGTGAAAACTTTGACAAGTACTCTGTAAGCTTGAGTTTTGTGCTATAGTGCTCATTGCATTTAAGTCTTTTTCCATAGGGCTTGGATTAATGTGCTGCTCCTGAGGAATACTGGCCTTCCAGACCCACTATGCTCTTGATGAGCATGTGCAAATAAAGTAGATGTTCCCCTTAGTAATTTAAGGGTTTTGTAGAAGTAGGTTATCTCATGTGAAGGTTAATATTTGCATTGCAATTTATAAATTAAAAATGATTTCAGCTAAATTATCTCATTTAATTTACTGATTGCTAACATTCTTTAGGGGATAAAGCTTTTCATTCCACAGTTTCAGATAAAGCTTTTAACATATAGTACTACTGAGAAAAGTAATCCCAATAATGGTACTACTATCAGATCATTTTCTATAGGGAGGTATTTGGAAGTGGAAAAATCCTGATCTTGAAGGACAGGGAAGGAGAAGGTGCCCTAAAAGAGAAACCACACACCAGTCAGAGATGGGTTTTCCTGACTGATAATGTTCCTCATGCAGTTTGTGGTTGGAGGAAAGAAACCTAACTTAGTATCTGTTATGGTTCTCTTAAATTGACAGCCCATTCTCTAGGCCAAATTAATTCCTTCAATTTCTGCCAAAGAGCTATATCACCAGCATCAGCATCATCATTTAATGTGTGTTTACTGTTTCAAATGCTATGCTAAGTGCTTATCTGAATTACAAAATTTAATCCTCCAAGAAACTTATGAGATAAATTTATTGCTATATATACATTGCAGATGAGAAAACTGAGGCATCTTGGCCAAGGATAGAGAAAGTGGTGATTTATTTGGAAAAAGAAATTCAACCAATCTGACTCTAGACTTCCAATCAATTGACACACATTTTTAGTTGATTCTTTTTTTTTAAGTTTTGTTTTTTTAGTTGTAGATAGACACAACACATTTATTTATTTTTATGTGGTGCTGAGGATCGAACCCAGGGTCTCACATGTGCAAGGTGCAAGCACTACCACTGAGCCACAACCCCAGCCCCTTAGTTGATTCTTTATGTGCTTTTGCCTGAGTCCAAACTATCTCTGTGTGTATTTGTGTCTCCATCTTCCTTACCAGGTTTCAGTGCCCCCATTTCTGTCTGTCATAATACCGTGCAGCTCTCCTTCACAGCCTTTACACCACTGGAATTGGCAGGGTCCATATGTAGGAAGGAAGCCTTAAAGTGTCTGGGGTACTGAAAGCCACATGAAGAAGTATTTTGAGGAGCAAGGGGAATAGCTGTGTCATATGTCAAGTCAAGTAGGATAAGGCTTTTTGTTTGCAGTTCTGAGCTTCGTGACGCTGAGTAAGCTACTAACCTCTCCAAGCAGATAAACATCTTTTTGAGAACAAAGAGTTGACCAATGCATTTGGTCATATGGAGATCATTGAAAGCCTAGGCAATATTATAGGAGGTCATCTGAATGGTGGTAGGGAATAAAATCTTGAGAACAAAAAATTGATAATGCAGGGAAGAAACAGAGAACGGGGTGCAGGAGGATTGTCAGAGCAAAATTCATGGAAATGAAAATGGGGTCTAGTGTACATTATCTCATTGAATATTGCCATCAGCCTAAAAGGAAGTTTTTATTTTTCTTCCCATTTTTCGTATGAGGAAAGCAAGGCTTGGAAAGGTCAGTACCTCGTACAAGGTCACTGATCTCATTAGATGTCAGAATTGCAGTCATATAAAAGTCTACCTACACAAGCTCATAGCTCTATTTCTTCACATCTTGTTGGTAAGAAAGACTCTTCTGATTTGAGCTGAATCAGCTCTATATACATTTCTTCCTTAGGTTCTTTTTTTTTTTCAAAATATAAAACACCTGTTTTTCTTGCTGCAAAATTTTGCTTCATGGTAAACTATACATAATCTATATAGATCAAAGTTATCAATGCACTCTTTGGAATGAAAGAAATAAAATTTTTGGAAACTCAAGCTCTGGAAAAAATTTTTTTGAACATATTCAATTTCTGTAAGTCATTGTCAAAACTGTCTACTTTGGAATCTGCTGACTTCAGGAGTCCTAGGATAGCCTGGACAGCCAGCAGCAGGTGGTTCTTAAGATTCCTTTTTGTTTTGAAGAAAACTCAAAACAGCTTCTGGAAAGCCATGCTGTAAAGGGCTGAGAGATGGTAACTGAAAATTGTGAGGTAGGGGGTGTTGGTAGGTGTTGGTAGGTGAGCAGCATTACACCTGAGCACTGAGGAGCTGATTCCCGGGTGGTGCAATAAAGGGAGCAATGTGCTGATGAATGTCTATACAGGTGGCGGGATTTGTAGTATTTGCCAATTCCTTTGATGCAAATACTCCCATGGAGGTTCATGTCAAGTTATCAAAGTAGAGTGGCTGAATACGTGTCCGAAAGAGATGAGAACAATTGATTTTCCAGCATCTGTGCAAACTCAATCGGGCTTACCATTAGATAAAAAATATATTTCTCAGTGGACATTTTTACTTGGTCTTAGTTCCTGGTGCCACACACTTCAAAGCAGCACAGAGAGGTGGAAAGAAACTTGCATCCAAATTCCAAAGAAGAGGGGTCTGTAATTATCCATGTGGCTTTTGCCTCCTCACTTGTTTTCTTTGGACCCTGATTGTAAAAGGAGGCAGCTGGCCCTTTAAGGCTCTTGAGAGTTGGCTGATTCTGTGATGAGGGGCCATACAGGATGCTAGAAGTCAGCCCTCTCCTCTGCAGGGATGAAGAAAATCTCCTTGTAAAACCATGTGCTATATTGTGCTTTTGGGTTCCAGATGAAAACGCTGCCTTTTCTCAGTAGCTTGTTCATGCTGTTCTCTATCACTCTGGCCTTTGAGATTTCTTAAAGAAAGCAGCGGGGATGTTTGAGGTTGTTCACGGAGAATATTCCCAACGAGGCTGTCTCAATAATGAAAAGGTACATGCAAACCCACCAGATCTGCCTCCTCGTGGGGAGGATAGATAGAGCTGCAGTCCTAACCTTTTATTTTATGGCTTTCCCATCTTTTGCTAACCCTTTAACATTATATTAACAAAAGATGGACTGGGCAGGGGGCAGGGAGGGGCCTTATGCTTTTTATGGTCTATTTTAACATTTTTATTTCGCTTTGAAAAAATAAATTTGCCACCAGAATTAAAACTGTATTTTATCCTTTTAAATGCAGCCCCAGATGATGTATGTAACTGCACTGGCAGCAAGTCAAGGCTGCACAAAGCCCAAATTGAATCTTCCTTCTGAGTACAGCTGTGCATGATATTTTATGCAATTTTTTATGCTGGTCATAAACGAGGTGGAAACTGTGATTATGCCAATTTTGGAATAACACATTTCCACCAAAAAGCAACTGCCAGTTCTCAGACGTGTGTATGTATTTACGGGGTTCAATCTTTCTTTACTCATGACTAGATCGTGGGCTATTGACCCAATAAAGGAGAAGTACTACAGGTGCTTAATATCCTGTTGCTGTGTGACACAGGATTGCAAAAACCCATCACGATTTCCTCTTACTACACTATCTGTTTGGCAAAATGTAGCTCCTTAGCAACTGAATATTCTGGAGTAGGGACTGATGTTTAGTTGCAAAAATAACTATGTTCATTAGTATTCCATTGTATGTCTATATCTACATCTACATTTAGACAGAGTAAAATGAATACAAAGGAAGGTTCAGATATATTTACAAAAATTTGCCTTAATATTAAAATATACTATTTCATTGTACTCCGTAAAATGATATAAGAAGCAGAAGAAAAATATTACCTAGAGATCAGAAATTGATGCTTTTTTTTTTTTTTCTTGTTTGCACTTGACACAATACAAATGCTTGCTGTCTATGTCTGGTATGAACACAGAGATCATCTTTAAACACTTTAGTTGGAAGGCTGGAGAAGCAAAAATTAAAATGTTAAGTAAATGATTATAGAAAAGAATAAACCTTTGATATAAACCCTAACAACTGCTAATCCAAATAAACTGGTGCTACATTTAGAGCTGTAGATGAAGCCATTAACATGAGTGTGTGTATCTAAGCTGAACCATCCATCAGTTCTCATTGATAAACAAAACCCAGAGCCAAAGATATTTGCCCCACCAAACACCCTGCTGTTATTCCTAATGAGCACTTTTGGCATCTGAGATCCTTTCAAGTTGCTGACTGGGCTGAGAGTGCCTATGACTGCTAGTGATCATTTTGGAGAGTATATTTCACACATCTGAGAATTTGTCTTTAGGGCTTTCTGGAAGATGTTAACCAGGATCCCTTGCTAGTGATACTGGAGGTGATGCTCTTGTATTAATTAGAGGGTTCTATTCTATGATTTGTAAATTTTCTTCCAAACTTGAGGATCCTTGATCCCATGAAGAAAATACACATGTCTCAGTAGGACCACCAGCAGCAAACTTTGTTTGGCAGTGACTAGGTCTTCCAAAATTATATGATGAATGTTTGAGTGAATAAATGAATGAGGAACAGATATGGATAGATATCATGTTGGACTCTGTTCCACAGTCCTGAGGATCAACAATAGAGAGATCCTCTCTGCCACATTACGAATTCTCACATGTAATTAATTTCCTGAAGATTAAATGTCAGGTAACAAGGACCTTTCTCGTTCTGGTATTGCCCTTATGAAAAACCAAGTCATTACTTTGTACATCTTCAGAAACATTACTCAGAACTGTTATTTTGACATCTTAGACATAATTCAATAATCAATTCACAAACACATTAGTCTGCTCGCATAATGTTGTTGGATGTTCCTAACTGGGAAAGCTGATTGAATTTCAAGATGAAGGAGGTACAGTTTGAAGGTCATGGTAGAAGTGTATGGATTGATGAGAGACATTGCTGGGCCTCCTTGACCTGAAAGCAATCATTTTTCTAACCAAAATGACACTTATTTCCAAAATGTTACCATCAGTACTAAACTGGTTTTTCAGTTTCTTTTGATTGTAGCCATGTGATCATCTTTTACTAACTGAACTGGAACAGCAAGGTGCAGATTTCCTCTATAAATAGGGCTGTGTTGCGTTACCTTCTCCTTATAGTGGTGAACTCACCACCATAGTGGATTCCAGAAGCATCAACCTTGAAAATCACTAGAGTTTCAGTGGATTCTGTAAGGAGTTAGCTTTGAAAACCAGTGATGTTTCAGGAGGAACTTCTTAGCACATATTTCACTTAGATGCTGTAGTTTATGTGATCATTATACTTCTAGTCATAATTCATCATGCCAACCTTGATACATAAAGTCATAAGTGATTCCGTTTCCAGTTACAACCACTTATACATTCTTCTTGTGGTCTATCACTTTTTTGTGGGGGAAGGAAAGTAGTTGCTACTTTTGACAGCTCTTGGGTTTGAAATTCTTGGATGTTGAATTTAATGCATCTACTCTTGAATTTTACATTTTGACCTGATAGTACTGGTTTCTGGTTGTAAAACAAACCCTATTATTCATCAGCAGGTACCTGTCACATTGATGAAAGAATTTTTAGGAAGCGACAGTGATGATTTTAAAATGCAAGTGATTCTTAACACATCACAATAGTAAAGGTTTCCTGATGGTCGCCTGATGGTACAGTGACTGTGACAAACAAAAGACCTGCTGTCCTATTTTTTGCTTGAGCAGGTAGCCACACAGTTGCTTTCCAGCAAATTTATTGTAGAATAAAAAATTCATTTTAATTCCTCATGTGTGCATTATCTGAACTCATAATCAAATAACACAAGCGAAACGGATAGTTTATTTGTGAGGTGTGATTTACAAATAAAGTGTCTCAAAAAGGAAAAACATGGCAAAGATAAGCATCAAGTTTCTGACATGTTTCAAGAATGACCCAAAATATCATATTATATATATATATATATGGATTTATGTACTTACACACATACATACACACATATACATGAATACATGTATTCATGCGTGTATGTGTGTGTATATATGTGGATGAATATGAATGTATGTATGCTTGTATGTGGCTATGATTTCATCCAACTCAACTTCCTTATACTTTCATCTTAAATAATGAAGCATTTCATGAGATGTATATTAGTAACTTCCAGGGGTGTATATGTGAGTCTTCTCAAGCTGCCATAACAAATATCACAGACAAAGCAGCTTCAACAGTAGACATTTATTTATTTTAGCTCTAAGGGACTGGGAAATCCAAAAACAAGGTGACAGCTGATTTGGTTTCTGCTGAGAGCTTTCTTCCTGGCTTACAGGTGGCTGACTTCTCCTTGTATTCTCATATGGCAGAGTGAAAGAAAGATCTCTTTTCTTCTTTTTATAAGATCACGGTCCTATTGGGTTAGGTTCTCAGCCTTATGACTTTATTTAACTTTAATTATCTCCAAAAGGTATAATCTCCCAACACATTCACACTGAGCTTTAACGCTTCAACATACCCATTTGGGAGGAAGCAATTCACTCCATAGCTGTGTGATCACAAGTGTTCATTTCCTGGTTACTTTAACAAGTATTTACAAATAAGTTCAAGGTGTTATATAGGTAAATAAAAAAGATTAATAAGATAGGATTCTTACCCTTGGGGATTTTATAGTAAAGCTGGTTGAATTTTTCTCTCAAAAGATTTACAATGTAAAAGGGGTTGGACTCACCTGAATAATCCAGGATAATCTCTCCTTTTATGGTACTTGAGCTTAATTACATTTATAAAGAAACTTTTGTTATACAAAGTAGCATATTCATAGAGTTTAGGGATTGGGATGTAAACTTCCATTCATGCGTGGTTATTCTGCATACTCTGTGGGCCAAGAGTAGAGCTTTCTAAGCTTCCTTCTTTTATTCAGTAATTGTTGAAGAGGGAATGATACACTTTGTGGGAACATTGTTAAATGGTTAGGAATGCAATTCCTGATCTCTAGAGAAACCACTACACTGAGACTGCAAGGGCCAGTAAAGTCCCAAGATTATAAAGAACCTTTCTTTTGGCATTTTACAAGAGATCGAAGAGTCCTAAAGAACTGTAGGAGGGGTAACTCTAAGTCGATTTACTAATAAAATTTCCTTTTTTAATGGATGGATAGATGGGGGGTGGGGTGGATCTTGGCACCTTCTGCCTTTCCTAGAGGGATACAGTGAAGGATGGGCTGTGGAGCAGAAACTTGAAATAATAGTTTTCTTAGGAGATTTTTCAGAACTAACAGAAAGCAACCCCCAAGAAGAAGGGCCAGATAACATGTGCACGAATTAAATGTTTAATGCATACTACTTAATGAATAAGGGGAATGAATTGTAATTTCTAAACATTTCAGCAGAGCCACAGAGAGCCCAGAAGTACAAAATAATTGATCATCACAGTCTCCAATAGTTAATTTAGCTTACATCTGGATCCCATTAATGAGTTATATAGGATTCAAAAGTTTCCAAAACAAGTATCAAATGGCTTTCTGATTCTGAATAAAGGAAGACAAAGTTATAATAAAAGGGGTTAAAATAGAAATTACACTACAGAAAAATATAGTGAGCAAATAGCTACAAATCCCTTGAAACCCATTCACCAAAAGAGAAGTAGGCCACATGCCACCTCGTGGAAATCTCTGTACTTCCGCCTCATGACTATCTCCAAGAGTGTTTCACAGATATGAATACTTTCATCACAGGTACCAGTTATGGATGATGTTACACTTATACATAACTTTCCTAGGAAATATTTTTGATAGAACCACATGTGTAATTATTTTAGGGTGGCAGTAGGTACAAAGACACAAAATCCAGATTTTGATCCAGGGTTAGAAATCAGGGGCACAAAGTCATAGCCTGGGTTCCATCACTGACTTACCAAGAGGCCTTGGGCAATATCATTAAGGCTGCTTTCAAAACTTTCTCTGCATCTCTAATCAGAAGATTATTCCTATTT
Source organism: Marmota marmota marmota (assembly GCF_001458135.2). Lineage (NCBI taxonomy): Eukaryota > Metazoa > Chordata > Mammalia > Rodentia > Sciuridae > Marmota > Marmota marmota. The sequence continues at coordinate 32,384,706 of NW_026000005.1, read as the reverse complement.
ACAGATGTGAAAGTCAAATAGAGTAATGTACGTGAAATGACTACTAATAATTATTAACCTTTATTTCTAGGATCATTCCATACATGCAATTTTTCTGTCTGATTCATTAACTAGTGGACATCTGAATTGTGTAATAGAATTAAAGACTCCAAATAAAGTTCAATTTGAAATTAAACTCTATCTGATTATGTTGGGTAGGTTAACGTCATTTGTCTTCTACTATTATTAGTAGTAAATTCCTTAACAATGTTAAAACATCTATGGTTTGAATATTGAGGCATTAAGGTCTTCAGAAACACAATTTAAATATTACAAACATTTTCAGTTTAATTTAATCTTGGAAGATTAAATATTATGCATATTTTCAAATACATTTAATTTTTGCACTAGTCCACATATTTCAAAAATATGATTCTGCTGTAGTATTTGTTACTTCAAAGAAAAATGTTAATCCTGACCTTGTTTTATAAAATCAATTTTGCATTTTGTAATCATAAAACACATTTCCTTGCAGAATGTTTTATAAAAATTAAATGAGAAAAATTCCAATAATTTCAACTACCTAGACTTCACCTATATTAATTTTTAAATGTATTTCTGTTCTTTCTCCTATATATTGAGACATGGACTTTAAAAAATTCGGGTATCAGTTTTATATTCTGTTGTTCACAAAATGTATCATATCTTTATTATCATTAAGTATTGTTCAGAAATATTTTTGTTGGCTGCATAATAGTCATGTAAAATATATATTTTAAATTTTGCTATTGGCATTTAGACTATGTAACTTTTTCAGTATTACAAATTACCATGATATTTGCTATGATAAATAACTGTCGAATGCTTTCCTTCATCTTTGAACATGTGTTTAGAAAAGATTCCTAGAAGTAAAATTATTAAATCAAAACGTGGTGATTTCAAAATCTTTTGATGCTTGTAGCTAAACTGCATTTCAGAAAGATACATCAATTCGTATTCCAAGCAGCAATGGTTCAGAATGTCCATTTCCAATACTGGGTTTAAGGTTTTAAGAATCCTTAGTGATGATATTAAGGGCTATGTCATTTTGATTTTTTATTGTTTGGATTCCTAGTAAAATGGATCTATTTTACATGCCCTTTGTCTTCATTGGTATTTTTATATTATAGATTTGTAAAAGTTTTTCTCATGCTATAGACATAAATCCTTAATCATTTCTGATATAGTGATAGTGTTTGATTTCTCTATTTTGTTTTCACAAGGTCACTATACTCATTTAAATTGAAAGGATGAGTTTAAATATGTCTATAAAAAACAGCCTTGTGAAAGAGTAATATAAGATAATATTTTTCAAATTCTTTATTAAAGCGTCCTTCATGAGACCTTGTTATTGTTATTGGAGTAATCATATGTATAATATTTACATATATATCATTAAGCAGTAAAGTCAGATCCCTAGGTATAAAAATAAGTGTTCCTTTTTCCAAACATCTCCTACTATATCCCTGTCTCTAATAACACTTTCTCTACCATCTCTAAGAGAATTGGAGGTTAAGAATAATTTAAAAAGTAATGAAATAACTTGGGGATTTGACAATTTAAAAATATCTTACTAGAATATGGGTCTACAAGAATATTCCCGATCTCTTTATCTGTCCTAAACTTTCCACCATTCTCATGTTTTTGATTTTCATTTTTTAAAAATGATTAGGAATGACATTGAATTTGATACAGTGACAAGACATGATCTACAAAAAGAGGACAATTTTATAAGATGCTTACATTTTTCTCACTGACATATTCCATTGTAACTCACAATGCCAATTAATTTTGTAATTCATTAGCAATGTAACAGAAGAAAAGACTTTGAAAACACTGTGCTTTGTGTAGATGCCTTTTAATTATGACTAATTAAATACTGTGGAAGGACCTGATTATACCTTTGAGTATTTCTTAGACTCAAAAAGTAGACGAGAAAAAAAAAAAAAAACAAGCTTTGCAGTCATGAATACAATGAACCAAAGATGAATTCAACATCTCTTTGTGAAAAACAAAAACGGCAAAAAAAAAAAAAAAGGAGCAAAATGATAGAGTAGTACTGGGGGAGTATTCTCCAAATCTGTGTGCAGTTTCTCCATGGAGGCTTATGCACCACTGTTTGTTTTGGTTATTAGGCAGAATCTCAAGTAAACCCAAGTAGAATCACACTGCTCCTAAACAGGAAGAGCAGTGCCAGTAGGTAAACAGTTTCAGGGCAAATAGATACAACACTGCCTGAAAGTTAGGAACAGATTTTTCCAGATGGCCACTGTGCATATGGCTGGGGGTACTGTGGTGGCCAAAATAGGAAATGAGAACACAGTTCTTTCCAATTAAATCAGCACTGTCCTTGAGATAAGAAATTTCACACAACATGTCCATGGAGATGGGGGTGGACAGGAAATAGCTTTCCCGTCCATCAAGACATCTTTAATTCGACAAATTATGGTATCTTTTTAAGTGTTCAGACCAAATTTATTTTGAGATTTTAGGCAAGCAATGAGCTCAATGACATGCTCGAAATTCACAGCTCAAATTGGACTTGTTTATCCTCTTTCATTCTGGAACATTGGGTGAGTTACTTAATCTCTCTATGATTGTTTCCTCCTGTGTAAAATGGGAATCACATCTCCAGGCTGCCCAACAGGCTTGTTGTGAAGATAAAATAATGAATGTTATGAGGCACTTTGCAATCATGAAGCACTGGATTATGTTTCCCAGGACTTGGAGAGAATAACCAATAATGCCAGTCCATGCTGTGGAACACGTCATGATCTCGTCTAGGGATGCTGCTGCTATTTATAAAGAAGTAAGATTTCTAGCTTTGTTCAGGCCCTGCCCCCTGACAAATCCTTTGGTGGTTATTCAATTCATCTTAATTAAAGAATAATTTACTGGCCTGTGTGTAACCAGCGTGGCTGGAAGCTGACTTCTGCTGGGCAATCTGTTTGAACTTCTTAATAAATTTCAGCTCCCCCAAACATCAGACACGTAAGATGCTGAAAGCAAGTCTTACACAGCCTATCACAAGTGAGCAGTCAGATGGAGGTGTCACATACTTATATGTGGACAGCAATCCTTCCCTGCTGGGCCTTTGATCCATCTTAGTGTGTGCATGGGTCAGAGGGAACTCATTTCAATGTCAGTCATTCCAACCAAATGATGTCCTATTTTCTCTTTGCCTTGTACATCTTGATTTCACCCCTTTCGGGGGATGGGGAAATGGAAGCATCTATGGCTACTCAAATGAAAAACAAAGAATCCATCTTCTCATTTTGAAGCCTGTATTTTGTTGTTATTGTTGTTGTTGTTTTTCTTTAGCATTTTAATCATTTATCCAACTAGTCCCATTTGTATGCAGAGACAGCTGCAATTTGTACCAAGCACTGGACTTCAGAGGATTTCAGGGCTAGCCTGATAGGTCCTGTTTTGCCAGTGTACAATTTTAAGTGGTTTTCTTGTAGTCAACAAATTGTGCTCCTTCCCTGCAGAATAATCTATCCACAAATGGGAGAGTTCCAAGGGAGTGGCAGGTAGCTGCTGATCATAAAGCCAACAGCTTAATGCCAGCCGTGTGCATCTGTTAAGAGCAAATCCAGAGAGAAAAGGCTTCATAAAAAGCAACACACTCACACCTGATTTGTCCCATTTCTTAACCCTGCTGCAGAGAGGCAAACCTTTCATCATTTTTTGGTTTTACTTCTTTAGTTTTCCTCTAATTCAATGGGTAGTAGAGCTATCTAAATTGCTCATTAACAATGCAGATTCCTCACCCTTCTTATGAAATGCCACTATGATGCTGAGGGTCTAGATTATTAAAAAAGCATCCCAGGAAATCCTTATGTTTTATAAATTTTGAGAGTGATTAGCCTAATAAATCTTGGACCACATTATGCCTTTCATGGGCTGTAGGCACTTTTGCCTTCGTGGGTCCCTTTCTCCATAAAACATACCAACAACTATATTTTACTACTGCATTGGCATCAATATGAATATGTTAATATTAAAACATTTTTTTCAACTTTAGTCTATTTTCTTATTTCTGATTTTTTAAAAAATGAAAGCATTTTATCAGCTCCTGAAAGTATTTTGGACTTTAGGTACTATGCCTCCTGTCTTATATATAGGTCAGCCCCAAATGATCCAGGACTAGTCAACTTAGAAAAATGTCAATCTAATATTCTGAAACTTAAGAAAATTTTCCATGTATCATTTCTCTAACATACCACATACTTGCTAAAGTTCAGGAGATGCAACTTTGCATAAAGATACTCTGCAGGTTGTTCTTGTGATTGGAGGTAGATCCCCGATACAAGGGCAACTAGCTTCCAACTGACTTCTCAATACTTGCAAATGAGCGAGTGGGGAAGATACTGGAACTTAACTCCACTCAAGCACTGCCGGTCTATTTTGGTGACACATACTAACAAATACCTACTCCAACTCCATAAAAATGCCAGTTATGAAATGTTAGGTTGGGGGGATATCAAGTAGTAAGGTCTTGTGTCAAGGGTCTGGTGCAGCTTCTTATCAGAAGGGGAGAGTGAAAGAGACAAAAAAGGGAAGAAGAAACATGAAGTGTAATGAAGAAGAAATTTCATCATATGAAGCAGGAATGGCACTCACAGAACTTCTAAGAGTAAGCAATTAAGGAAAAAAATAACCTTGTAGTACATAAAAAAGAGGAGGGACTGCAATTGATAGAAGAGAATAAAAATGACGTAAACAGGCGATTATGAAAGAAGACACGGTGTCATTTCAGAGTTTCAACGAGACAGCTAGCAGCAAACAATGCTCAATAGTAGTTATCACTGAATATTTATGCTTATTTTATACTTGCCATTAACAAAGTATTATTACATAATAATAGCTAACATTTATTGAGAACTTGCCAATATTTCAAGTTCAGTGGTCATACTGACTGAAGCTGAGACTGGATAAGAAGGAAACATAAAAAATATTGTATAAAAAGAAATAGCAGTATTTAATTGTTTTGGTTATTGATTGTTCTGTAACAAAATACCTCAAAACATGGCAATCTAAAACAACCACGATTTTATGCATTTGCTCACAATCTTGCCAGGCTTCCAATATTTGCTCCCTGACTGTGATTTATTTGTGGGAAAGAAAATACCCTGTTTTGTATACGTTCCTATTTTTTATGTTTCTATTACTTTTCAGCTGAATACAATTCCTCCCTGACCATTTTATTGGAGCAGACAAATGAAAGTATGTAGTCGATGCTTTTTCTAAGAAAGATGATGCCATTGGGTGAAACTGGCATTCAGAATTGTGTGTGGGAGCTTTCTCTTATGTGCAAATGTTAGAGACTTTGCATAGGAGACACATTGATCTTCCTCTTCCTTCTGCCTTGTGTATTCTTCTCATGATTGTTCACAAGGCACCCTCCTTGGCTTCTCTGATGTTTGGGCTCAGATGCTCACAGCTAAGAAAGGCCTTTCCCAATCTTCCTATGTATAATAATAGCCCCTGTCATTTTCTGTAACCTCAGTCTCTTCCATGCACTTGGCATTTTGTACTATTTATTTATTTATTGCAGTGCTGGGGATTGAACCCAGGATCTTGTGCATGCTGGGCAAGCACACTACCATGGAACTCTACCCCCTGCCCATTAAAAAAAAAAAAAAAAAACAACTTTTTATCGGCTTGTATATTGTCTCTTCAGTGCTTAGAAGAGTGCCTAACTTTTAGTAGTTGCTCAGTGAATATTTATTAAGTGACTGAATAAATAAACAAGTAAAGGCAAAATGAATGTCCCTCGAACTCTAAATTTTTTTCTGAGAAAACCACCAGTGAATCAATGCATATATAAAAATTATGCTTTATAGCTCATTGCAGGTTGAAAATTTCAGACGCATTGTCAAAATTCTGCATTCTCCTGTATCTATTAGAATGATATGTCTGTTACAATTGTTTAGTGTACCTGGTAGTGTTTAAGCTAGATGGCAATTTTGCAAACTTTGCCAATTTCTTCCCTTTATTTTATTGGAAAGTAACAGAATGGTGAGGTATAATCCTCACAAGGCATATGAAGGTATTCATAAATAACCTTTGTGCTTACTTAACTGTATAGTTCCTAATTTTTCTTAAGCTGTTATGTCTTGTATTTCCTTAGTGATAAAATGAGCATAAAGCAATGGTTTACATTTATGAAAAATAGATACCATTGTTTTTTGTATCTATCACATATAGATAGACACACACACACACACACATACATACACACACTTGCATACAACCCAGTGGCAATTATATGTGTGTGTATACATATATGTACACATATATATATAATATACACATACAAATATGTATACACATGAGTATATACACATATGTTTATGTATGTACAATATATCTATATGTACCTTAGTGAAAAATATACATATATCTTTTTTTCCAGTGTCAGAAATATGTTGAAAGTTTCACCCACAAATTTTATGTATTATAGAATTTATATATCTCATCTCCAAAATTTCAAAATAATAAAATCTGCCTGTTTTAAGATTTATAGGAAGAAATGTTGGGAAAAAGAAATCATTGGAATTCACACAGATCTACAGGTAAGCCTTGAGGGATCCTGGCTTTCCTGCTTTGGCAGGAAGTTGTGGTTATGGAGTCTTTGAAAAACAGGTTTCTGATACTCTGAAAACCATGCACTTTGTTTATTTCTTTCCTTTTTTAAAAATTTTGAATGGTAGTTATTAAGGTTTGAGATAATAGCATGTTTATAGGTTCTGTTGATTTGTCTTCTGAGTCATAGGATAAATAGTTACTTTTTCACATGTGGTCTGTGTTTTTTTAGCTAATCAATTTATTTTTTACTGGCTCTTTTTGGTTATTCATGACAATAGAATTTATTTTGACATAATTATAAAAGCATGGAATATTATTTGTTCTAATTCAGTTCCCGGTACTTTCCCTTCCCCTCCCCTCTTTCCCTCCCCTATTCCATTCCCTCTACTCTACTGATATTTCTGCTATTTACTCACAGGCAGTTTTTTTACAATTAGTGCACTTTGGTTTTAACCCTTGGTAGCACATAGTGGTAGAAAGCCAGGGTCCGTCAATGTGTTTTCTCCACTTCCCTAGTGTCCAGGTTGCTGGGAAGTAGATGCCCAGAGCCTGCATTTCCCGGTACCTCTGAGGCATCTAAGTGGAGTCCCAAGTTCTTGCCATAAGAATGTGGGCAGGAGTAATGGATGCCACTTCCAGACTCATAAATGTCTCCTAGATGATCCTCCATTCTCTGTGTTGATTGACCAGATTTTCATGCCCAGGGCAACCCTGGGATACAATTTAAAAGCAGACAGACTCCCTGTTAGGTTCGATCATATAATGACTGTCTAAGAGAAGCCAGAATTAGACAGGCAGTCAGTGTACGTAGGTAAATCGAGTCAGGTCAGATATATAGACTAATTTTGAGTGAGTCTGGGAAGTTGGGGACTGTCTCCTGAGAGATCTTACCAAGAACCTGCCCGGCTCCAACCTGTTGCCAACTAACCTGTCCCAAGAATTTCCCTTCCCTGCCTAGAGCTATATAAGGTTGTTAATGTGTCCTTGGCTACTCCATCCAGCCCTTCCCCCTTCAGCCCACCTGTTTCCCATCTTTTGGCCCTCCCACTGAGCATTCCTGGGCCTAGTCATGTATGCAGGAAGGAGAAAGAGAAGGGAGAAAGGCAGGAGAACAGAGGAAGCCTAGAGCATATAAAAAGGGCAAAACACCCCCCCCCCTTTTAGGATACCATGATACCAGCTATGGCCCCCTTCTCCCTCATGGGAGAAGTCTATGTTGCCCCTTTTTAAATAAGCCCTGCTTCATATGCTTGCCTCGGCATGCTTCTCTATTGTTCAAACTTCAGCATGTGGGGAAGCAGGACTCCTCATCGATAACCGGCAGTATCACAAGCAGAGAATTTCTACCCACATGTTTATTGGATCAGGCCACAGGGCTATGGGTGTTCATCTGTCATAGCACCTAGCGCAACCCTAACTAGTACATATAGGCTACAGTCTTGGCAGAGGGTATGAAGTTACCATCATTATAGAAATCTGAGCATCAGAGAGCAGTGGTTGTCAAACTTTGGAATCTCGGGGTGGAGTTATGAATACCAATTCCCAGGCTTTACTTGCAAACATTCTAATCCATTAGCTCTAGGATGGGGCCCAGAAACAGACATATTAATCACTACTCTTGTGATTTGATGCACATTGGAGAAATACTGATAATCAGAGTTGCTTTCAAAAATGGCAGCTTGGAAACTGGGGTTAGAAATGGTGAAATGGTCATCAGGTGGGGTTTTTTTTTTTTTTTTTTCCTGAGCCCAAGTGTGAGCTGGGTGAATTAGAAGTCAGTTAGTAAATGAGAAAGTTGTCAAAAGTAAGTTCCATACTGCATCCATGAGTACTGATACCTGGGTATCTATGAACCTGAAATATTTTGAGAAGGATAATGGCTCAAACATGAGGTTACACGAACTGGGTGAAGCCAAAAAGGATGCAGTTGAATTCAGAGAAGCAGGACAAGATAATTTCAGCATAAACATTTGCAAACAGAAAGATCTTTTAAACTGGCATAATACAATTGAAATAAAACACTTCAGGGAAGCGATGATTTTGAGGCCAACACCACTATCAACACCCATTTGCCTATCACAGAAGAACAATATGTAAAACGGCAAGGGCTTAAAATGAATGCATTTCTTTCCCTTTCTTTCCAATATACTATCAAATACAAATGTTATAGGCCTAAAGCCAGACTATTCTTGGATTGGATTTTTTCCAGTGCTCTAAATTTAACCAGCTGGGATTCTTAAGTACTGGCTTATTCAACATTTTGAAATATAGAATTTGCCTTTTAATAAGAAATCAGCATTTCACCTTAATAGTAGAAAAGACCATTGTTTCCTATCAAAGAAATATGGTCTTTTCATACTGTATAATTAGCAGAGTTAAAAGTGAGATGGAAACAAAGTGTGAAAGGGCCAACATATACAAATACACACGTGCACATACTAAGTTGACACATTGAAAAATGCATCTCCAATCCTGATGAATTAGAAGATAACATGAGCATTCTTTTTTTTTTCCCCCAAAAGGATTGAACCCAGGGGCACTTAATCATTGAGCTACATCCCCAGGCCTTTTATTTATTTATTTTTAAATTTTAAGACAGAATCTTGCTAAGTCACTTAGGGACTCACTAAGTTGCAGAGGCTGGCTTTGAACTTGCAATCCACCTGTTTCAGCCTCCTGAGTCATTGGGATTACAGGTGTGCATCACCAGGCCCCATACCTGAGTATGCTTAATGTTATCACCACCATGTTTTTATTGAGAACCAAGTGTCTGGTGAGAAGAGAATATAAAAGAGTACATTTTTAGAACAAATAGTTGGTTAAAAACTATAGCTTTTTTGTTTAACAAAATATTTGTTATTAAAGATTTAATTGGTCAGCAACAACTGTAAGAAATAGTGTATAATTGCATAAGATTTCTCTTCAATCTGTGCTTCTTTGGGGAAATTGGGTGCCCTAGTTAAGAAAGACACCTTTGCTCTGTTCTTGTGAAATCAACCCCCCAAGTGGTTGAAGCATTGTGGCGAACATGTTCTTACAAACAACAAATTAATTAAGGGGTCTACCATTGCTCAGAAAGCCAGTGCTCTTGTAGATTGACAGGTCTGGAGACCACAGCATAACTGATATTTGTAAAATAACACAGTGCAGCAAATAGCTGTCACAATCCAGAAAAAGGATGCCTGATAGCTTGAGTAAGTTAACACCAATCCCCGGAGAGGAAAATGTTTCATAAGCTTCGAGCTATCCTGTTGCATCTCTCCTTTCAAACATATAAAACATTCTGTTCAAAAAATACAGGCACTGACTTGTTAGCTTTTCTGAAATATTATTTTCTGCAATTTACATGTTTTGAAGGTAGTCATGAGGAGTTCAGAGAGAGGTTGCGCTTCTCTTCAAGCAAATATTCTTTTGTGTAAAATGACAATTTGAGTGTGAATGTTTCAGGGCCTTGTGTGCCTTTAGGAAAAATGGTCATCGGGTTTCCAAAGTGACCAAATACTTTTGCAGAGATAATTGATATTCACAACAGCCCTGTGCAGTAGATGATGGGAATAATATACCTGTAGAAATATCCTAGTTCTCATTTTATAGTTGAGGAAGTGAAACAGAGATTCAGTAATCTGCTGAAAGGAGGGAGTGTGTAGTGAGGTTCTCTCATGGTGGTTCATCAGTGGTGGCCAGTGCACTGTTGTTTGAAAGAGCTCCCTGTTCCATTATCTTAGCAAGTAATGGAAACATGAAATCCTTCAAGTAATGAATTATCTGCCGAGAAGCTACTCCGGCATTTCAGGTGAAGCAAAGATGATTCTTGCCATCAAAAAGCACAACCAAGAAGCACAATCCTTGCCATCAAGAAGGTCACGGTCCTCAAAGGGGAATAAAAAAGAATACTCAGGGAACAAGTTCTCAGAGTTACGACTGGCTGATGTAAAATGGCATGTGTGTGTGTGTGTGTGTGTGTGTGAAGATAGCAGTGAAGAAGCAGCAAAAGATGGGGTGCAGGGATTTGCTGGGCCGCCTTTATAGTTTTAATTATTGCAACTGTGACTCAACAGTTAGAGTGGGTAGCATTAAGGAAATATTTTCCAATACAGAGAACTTTAAAGTCAGGCAAATGTAAAAGAGTGAGAAATAATAATAATAATAAAAAAAAACATGGAACTCATCAACATGAAGGTATAAAATAGCTGTTCGTAAAAGTTCTTGATAACCTAGCTTGAGGTCCAGTTTGAAGACACCAACTAAAGACCATACTGTATTAGAAGACAGTTCAGAAATAATGAAAGTCATGCAAAGGCCTTAGAAATCTTGGAGTTGTCCTGGATGGAAACGATTTCGTGGGCAAAGAATAACAGTATATTTGTCATGTCACTTTTCCCAGAAAGTTTTCTACTTGAAGTATGTCCTTGAAAGGAAAAACAAGAAGAAAACACCCAAGACACCAAATTAGAAACTTAAAAAATAGTACTTTGCGCTATAAAAAAACATAGTTGTATAACATTTCAAGGATGAATTTTAAGTACATTCAAGTCTTGAGGCAGGAAACACCTGCCTAGTTCTGATAAACTTTAATTTCTAATTTGACTTTTAAGAACCTCCGGAATGAAGGGGTAAACAATATTGATCTGAGTAGATTTTGAGATTCACAGATGAGCTGAGAGAGTTTCCTTCAAAATGGAAGACCTATCACAAACATGAGGGGTAAAAGGAGACTGACTTGGGTGAGGGTCAAGGCCAGTCATTCCTAATTTTCAACTGAGAAAATCTTTGGTGATATGCAGCGTGGGTCTTATTGTTCAGTTTGCTGCAAAAATACTTTTAGCAGTGAGGTTGGCAAATTTATCTGTTGTAAATCATAATGATAGCCTTGTTCTCACTCTGCATAGGAAAGCAGCTTTCTTTTGCTAAGAAAATTCCAAATAAGAATAATTGAGGAATACTTTATTTCATGTCTGTAAGAAGAAATTATAATATTTTATTTCACACAGGACTGGGTAAATAATTGAAGGCATTGTAACAAGAAAGAAAACCTTAGATACGCAATTCACAGAGTCTCCTTCTCATGTGTGAATGAAGCTGTGCTAAATAAAATCACTATACTCTCTTCAGATACTGATGAGGATATGGAGGATGCATTTAGCATAAAATACAATAACTATAGTAAAGTAGGAGGGATGTCTCCTCCTGACTTCCTTTTGAGCTTTAAAACATTTGAAATGAGATTATAGGAATTTGGCTGTATAAGTTGTTCTTTAGCTTCCTGTAAGTTGTTGGTACTAGAGTAGTCCATTATGGAGAAAGAAAGAAATGACATGTAGCGATAGGTGAATAGGGAAAGATATAGCCTCATCCCAGAAATCTTTATAGGAAGCTCTTAGATATACTTTTCTTGCTTATTTGCCTTTTCTGCATGTCATCTCCTTGGTCGACAATCTCTTGGTCAACTCTAGAACAACTCTGTTCTATCCATGAATTCTAGGTGGGCCTTTGTATTTTTCCCAGTCCCCTATCTTAGATGGACAGGTCACTGAGGCCTGACTTCAGGATATTCTTTTTCCTGATTTCAGAGTTGGACACAGCACCTGAACTAGACCAAACAAAATCCTCCTTGAAAATTTTATCAGAGCTATTAGAAAGACATTTCCTTCTCACTGTAGTCCCTGGATGGTAGGATACAAAACTGATAGTGGTCACCTTCACCATAAAGTAGGTGAGGTTGGGTAGCACGTGTAAGAATAAAAGGGACAGAGAGGAAAGCAATACCAAAGTGTGGAAGAAATGAGCAGAACCACTAAGATCTTTTTACACTTCTGGATCTAGCCATGTCTAACATTATACCTCCCATTGTATTTTCAGTTCTGTGATCCAATCGTTTTCCTTTGGATCTTGTTAGCATGGGGTTAAGTTTTGTCATTTGCACAGAGATGACTGCTTAGCCAGATAGTCTATGGGTTAATAGAATGATAGTCATTGAAGTCATACTTATTTGAACTCTACCTCTCAGAATTCATGAAGTTCTACCCTGGGATTTTCTTCTGAGGTGAGGTAGGATGTTGTTATATTGTGCCTGGTTTTCTCAGAGAGGTCAACCTAACCCTACCTGTGCTAGTTTTAAAAGTTTAACATGTTTATATGTGTATGTGCACCCCACATTAGAAATATGTGATGAAGATTTTAGTATTGTTTTCTTTTATTTGTCTCCCTCCCACGGAAAGATATTATTTTTTCCTCCCTGATCCATTGACACAGCCTTGACCAGGTGATTTTCTTTGGCCAAACAGACATGAATGAAAGTGATAATCTCCTTGTATAAACAGGATTTGCATGAGCTATATCATGTTGTTCTGCCATTGTTGTTTTACCCCCTCTGCTAAGAAAAATGGATGTCTCAGATAGAAACTGCTTCTTCAGCTTAGATCTTAGAGTGAAGAAATTATGAGAAATAGAGCCACCATCAACTTACATCTGATAAATAATGTGAGCAGGATATTTGAACTCTTCTTCAGTCCAAGTTTAATACTTTTTGTAAGTCCCCGAGATAAGTAGTTTTGTTTGTTGCAGCAACAAAGCCTAAGAAACACTTACTGATATATTTAAACATACCAACATTCAAAATTAGGAAAAAATTATTAAAATTGATGATTCACAGTAGCAATAGATGTCTCCTTTAAATGAAAATTTTCTCTGATGCATTTATAATATTTAATTTTCCAGAAATGTTAATTTACACGTGATAAATGAAGACATTCATTGTAAAATGCTCCTGAATCCTGAGTGTTTTTAGTATCCCATTTTCTGCTTTGATTGTAGTCTCTGGGCTCTGGTTGTTCTACATATCTCACAAATACAGTAGTCTGGGTCGACTGGACTGTTGATTTGGTGGATCTCTGATGCATTGTTGTTCTAAGTTGACAGCCCCTCAGCTGTTCTGTCAGCCACAAGAGAAGGCCCTTGTCACGGTAGCACCTCCTTTGTAATAGCCTCACGTGGTCAAGGTCGATGGACTGTACAGTTCTTTTAACAGCTGTTTCTTATTGTCACCCATCACACCCTGAGTGCTGTGTAGCCCCAACACCAACCCTGATCTCTAAGGATGGATATCACATCCTGCTTCTGAGGGGTTCAGTGGGTCACCCTGCATCACATTGTGCTTTCTAGATGCACCATACACAGAAAATTGCTTTCGACTTCTCTCCTCTTTGATTTGTTCACTGTGTTTCATTTTCTTATGTCAGCTGTCATCATGCTCACTTTTATCCCTCTGCTATTACATTCCTGAGCTTCTACAGTATTTTGAGTTGTGCTACTTTCCCTTTCATATCTTTGGCATAAAAATGCATCCAATAAACACACAATTGGGCACAATGGTGCATACCTATTGTAATCATTAATTTGAATTGCCAATTTGACTGGATTAAGAGATACCAAGGATTAAGAGGGTTATGGGTGTGTCAATAAAAGGGTGCGTCTATGAATGATTGGCATGTGGGATAGCCAACTGAAATGGAGACCCTCCCTAATTGTGGGCAACACTGAACAATAGCTTGATGGCTTGGATGGAATAAAAGTTGGAGGAACAAGGAAGCAGCCGCAGATGCATGCTTGATTCTACTTGAATGGCTCCTTGATTGCTGCTGTGATCATCTGAAGATCTCAGACTCTCACTTCTTCACTCTTCCAAAGTGGATTCCTCTGGAAGCCTTTGCTCTCTGACTGGGGTAGCACTATTGATCCCTTTTGCTCTGGGGCTTCAGTCTCTTGGACTGTGAAGCTACTGGTTCTTCCAGCCCTCCAGCCTGCAGATGGCCATTGTGACTATCCAGCAGAAGGTCAGGTAAGCCAACCTAGTAAGTTGCCCTTTTATAATTGCTTCCTGTTGATTCTGTTCCTCCTGAGAACCCTAATACACCTATAATCCCTGTAACTCAGGAGGCTCCCAAATTTGAGGCTGACCTCAGGGATTTAGATCCTGTCTCAAATTTTTTTAAAAAATGAAAGGAACTAGAGATATAGCTCAGTGGTAAAGGGCATCTAGATTCAATCCCTAATAATACAAAGGAGGTAAAAACAAACAAACAAAAACCCTACAATAATGCCTATATTTTAATTTGATTTCCACAAATTTCAAGCTCTCTCATAATTGGGATAAAACCTGAGAGAGAAGTTGGAGTGGCAGGAGGAAAAGAGAACTTTTGTGATGTGCTTATTGTTTGGATAGGAACTGTAATAACTGAAAAGTAGATTTTTTTTTCATATTTGACATATACAGAAATAAAACTCAGGAGGTTAAGTAACTCGACTAATGATATAGCTGATAAGCAGTGGAACAGGGATTCTGAAAGATCCCCATTTGGCTTCAATGTGCTTCATCTTCTTCTATGTGAGATTTTTTTCTTAGAATTCGGTGATAAAGGACTCAGGGCATGAAAGGGTATCTATGATTTGGGGCAAGTTACTTAACCTTCCTAGTTAGTGAAGAAGTTGAACAAACTTTAACGTATCACAATATTCTATGAATCTAAAATGCTTGCCCCAAAGCCTATGTATTCACTCCATTAGAGAAAAGCAAGAGATATTTCTTCAATTCATTGTTCTTTTCCTACCAACTCTTTGGCTCTGGGATTCAAGCTCGTGTTCCTTGGTGAAATTTAATCCAGTACTTCTGCTCTGCATTTTACATATTCCCATGCAGACAGAAAAATACAACCAACACAACCCCTTACTTTTACATAGTTTCTCCCCCTTATTGTGTCTTTCCTTCCATAAGTAGCACATTCAAGAAAATCTCTCTCTAACCCATTGCTGTATCATTTTCCATGTGTTTTAGGCTTAGCCGTCTATTTTTTTTTTAATTGAGGGAAAATCCTGATAACATACAATTTGCCATGCTAACCATTTAAAAATGTACAACCTAGTGGCTTTTAGTATATTCACAGGCTCATGCCTCCATCAGCACTAGCACATTGGAGAACATTTGCCTCACACCAAGGCAGCCCCCCATCCACGAAACAGTCATTACTATTCCCCCTCTCGCCCAGGCCCTGGTATCTACTCACCTGTTTTCCATCTCTATAGCTTTCCCTCTTATAGAAATTTCATAGAAATAGAATCACAGGCTCTGGGGGCTTTTTTGCTGGCTCTCTCCCTTGGTGTGATGAGTCCAGGATTCACCTTTTGGAGCTGTAGGCTTGCTTTCTAAACTTTACAATCTATTATGTTTGATTCGTTATTCCTGGCCCCCGTTTCCTATGTCCACAGGTGACTTGACCCCTGTGTGGCGATCCCGGGCCTGGCCCTTCTCTCCTGCAGGAGCCTCTTTCCTTCCTGGGCATCACGTGGTGCACCTGAGGTTTTTCTTTTGTAAACTCTGCTGACTCACTTTTCTCCTGGCACTCACACAGTGATATTTTCAGGGTTCTACTGGGGCTCATTTCCCTTTATATTCTCTTTTTTGGTCCTTTACCTCCTTCCAAAGTTTCAGTTGCCACACTTTAATCATTCCCAGAAGCGGTTACTTTTTTGGTTGTGTGATTAGCCCTGCTCCCTCATCCAAGTCCCCTGTCACATCCCTGCACCCTTTGGACTTGGTTCTTCTCTTCCTTCCTCATCTATGTAGTTTAATGTGGCTCCTAACAGTCATGCTCCTGGGACGTGATTCAGATGATTAAAGTCAAAAGATAAATATACAGCCTACATTGGACCAGCCAGAAACCTCTCCTAGAAGCTTATTAATTGGGACAAAGAGAGAGAGAGAGAGAGAGAGAGAGAGAGAGAGAGAGAGATTGATTTAATCTCTCTTTCATGTGTCTAGTTCTTAAGAAAATGAGGCTAGTAGCTATCACAAGTCATGTTTTTACCATGAGGTAAAAACTAAGAAGGGCAGATGACATAAATGGAGAAAGTTCTGGCAAGCCCGGGTCTCAGTGTTTTTGGAGCTTGGCTGCATTCCTGCTCTTGGTATACAACTAATCCTTTCCAAAGTAAATCATCAGCCATCAGTTCAGGCTGGTTCTTGCAAAAGAGCATGACTAAAGGGGACACAGCACCTCTGGACCTAGATATTTAAGAGCAGGTGCGCTGTTCATACATTCTCATCCCTTTCAAGACCTAGGCATGGCCAAGGTGACATTGAGAACATGGGAAAAAGATGGGAGGACCCAGGAGATTGCATGGAGCAGACCACCCCCATCCTAACACAGGCTGAGCAAGAACAGACTCATGGTGTGAAGCCTCTTAGATTTGGAAAGTTTAGCTAAAATAATACTAGAAATGCTACTTGCCCAGACTAGTGTGTTATCTCAAGGTCATCTCAAATATAGCATGCCTAACACTACATCCATCATCTTCCCTTTCTCTCTGGTATCCTCATCTTAGTAAATGAGTGCAAAGTCTATTAAGCCAGAAATCTCCGTGTTATAACTGACGGTTCTATTTCCTATGATTTCTATCATTTCCATATATGCCTGTTCATCAACCATATTGATATGATATATAAAATCTCTCATCTCTGTCTTTTTCTTGTCTATTCCACTGTCAATACCTTCTTCTAGTCCTTGGCATTTCTTATTGGGTTACTGTAATCCCTTCATAACTAGTCTTTCTATCTTTAGGTAATATCACTTCAAATCATTCTTTCCTCTTCTGCTATAATAATATTTTAGCACAAAATTTATATTCTGGTTCTCACAATCTTTTAATGACACCTTAACATTTTATAGATAAAAGCCATGAAATTCCATTTGCCTGCTACGGCCCCCTTCTGACTTGTCAGTTAGAATTATTTCTTTGAGCACCAGTTGATATGACAATGACCCACTACTACAGCCAAAGCCAAGGGACAAGGGCCTGAATGAAAAGCAGCCCTCTGAGTAGAAGTGGTACTAGTCCTCCAGCTATGCCTAAAAGTTTTTCCATATTGCCCTGTGACATCTTGACCTGATCAGTTTCCCTACCCTAGGAAGTATTCATGAGAGCAATCAGAGAGACATAAATAGTATCAGAATCACAGAAGAGACTTCTAGTGCAGTCTACTGCCTGAAGTCACTGGGGAGCAACAGCTATGATGCTTTAGAAACTGGGGTGAGCAGAATCCATGAGGTGCAGAGGAGAAGAAAGAAGTGGTGAGGCAGAAGATGTAAGTTCAGGCCCATTAAGACTAAGACCTGGAGGAGTAAAATCTGAAGTCCCTGAGTCCCTGCAGCAGGAGTCACCAACAGCCATTTGGGAGGAGATGCATTTTCCCGAGGTAGCCAGAATATCAATAAACCTGGAGCGGTTGTTGCGGGCTGATCAATATTCTACTTTTCTGTGCCACCTGACTCTTGGGCTTATGAGATGTTGTGTGTGTTTCTTCACTCCTGCACCTAATCTAATAAAGCACCTTCTCTTCAATTAGGACGAATGTCGCAGCTTGGTTGCTTATAATCAGCAGCCTCCTGGTCCCCCAGGCATGGTGACTTGCCCTCTGCCTTTTCTCCAGCTCCTCTCTGAGGACCTCCACTCACACAAGGTGCTTCAATTCCACAGGACTGTGTAGCGCTCTGAATGCTCTGTGTTCCTACCTACTGTTTCCTTTGCACATGCGGCTCCTTGTTTCATAGAAGGGCCCTTCATCATTGTCTCATTTCTATTTATTCTTCAAAACACAGCCCAGGTGCAAACCTCTCTTCTGTGCCTTGCCTGACCCCTTATTCTCTGTGCGTGTTTTGGATTATATGTTGCTCCTCTGTGCTCCCATGGTTCATTGGGCATGCTATTGTCTGATTGCTAATTTATCACACTATGGTAATCATCTCTTCCTCTCTTTTTTTTCTCCTGTACTTGTGAGCCTGCTTAAGGCAGTAGTTACATCTTGCTTACCTCAGTAACCCTAGCCAGTGGACAGAGCCTGGCACACAGTAGGTGCCTGCAGAAGGATGACTGAATACTTTCAGTTTTTTAAGCCAATGCTTATTGATTGGCAATGAATATAATATTGAGATTACTTAATATGTTAATTTACTAGAACCACCATAACAGTAATACAGACCGGTTGGCTTTACCAACAAAATTTTGTTTTCTTGCAATTCTGGAAGCTACAAGTCTGAGATCAAGGTGTCAGCAAGGTTGGTTTCGTTTGAGACCTCTCTCCTTGGCTTCCAGATGGCTGCCTGGGTCCTGTGTCTTCACACACTCTTCCCTTTGTGTATGTTTGTACTCAAATCTCACCTAATAAGGACACTAGTCAGATTAGGATTTACCCTAATAACCTCACTTAGCTTAATTAGCTTTACAGACTATTTCTGCATACAGTCATATCCTCAGGAACTGGGGTTCAACGTATGGGAAGACATGATGGTGTGCACACTCTGAATTACCAAATCTAGTTATCTTTTCCCTAGAAGCTCTGGGCTTTGCTTTGCATTCAGGTAGAAAACAGACTTGACAGAAAAGTAAGGGCAGCTTACAGGAGATCCAGTGAGAGTCTAAAGGAGTTGCATGTGACAGCGAGGGAAACGTTAAATGAAATAAATCTCAAAGGCCTGGCTGGCTGATTCCAGGGGCAGTATTCTCCCGTACATTGGGATCTCCTCCAGGCTTCCAGCATGTGTGGGCTGCAGGGTTCTTAGTCCTGGTGGCCCCTTCCATGGTTCATCCCTATACCTTGGCGCAGAGACAAGTAATTACCAATGCTGTAAGGTGCTGTTCTGGAAGCTCTGTGAAGCTGCCAGATGAACAAGACAGTCTGCTTGGGGCACAGAAAGAATTAGAAGCAAACAGTTACCTGTTTCAGATCCATTTCCCTCCCTCTCCTGGTCTCCTAAGATTTCTTGTAAGAACACGCTATTACAAATAGTGCTAACTCCTGTGCAATTGTGCTGAGCGATAACTCGGGGACTCGAGGGCTGCAGGCTCTACGTCCTGTTCTCTATTGATTCACCGTGTGCTCCTCACTAAGCCACTTAACCTTTCTATGGCTCAGGGTCTTTGAAAAAAAATGACGGTGTCTGTGACATTCCTCATCAGGCCTTGTGATAAACAAGCAATTAAAAGGGCTCTGAGTATATAATTACAGCTTCATATAGCTATGGCTATTTTCTGTTCATACACACACACACACACGAGTCTATACACTTACATGATAGAGGAAGGGGGAAAAAGCCTACTGTTTTCCCAGATGAAATAATGAAATAAGAAATACATCGCTTAGGGGCCAGGGTCCAATTTATTGTGCTTTCAGTAATTTATTTCCATGAATAAACTCATCCAAACTACATTATATTTTTTAATGCCTAGTCATGATACTAAATTTTCTTTGTATTTATTTCTTTGCAATTCACTTATTCACTCATTTTGGACTATCAACTCAACTGGGCACTAGAGAAGATAACTTGATTGTCTTCAAAGATCCCCCAGAGTAAAGAGAAGAGTTCCAGTCCCAAACTCTGAGTACAGGTAGGAAGTCTCCTGCTATATTTTTCAGTAGGCATCTCCTTGCTCCCCTGTGTGATAGGCACTGAGCTATATCTCTATGTCCAACCTATTGGGGAGATACTTTTTATTAGCTTCATTATTTAGAAGAGGTAATAGAAACTCAGAGAGGTTAAATAACTTGCCTAAGGTCACAATGAATGGCAGAGCTAGATATCAAATCCAGGCTTGTCACTTTGCCACTGCACAGTATTTCTTTTCCATCAACTGGCCTTTAAGATACAGACTTCTACAGGTAAAAGAAAAAAAAGTTTGTTCTTCACATCTCAGCTTCAAAGAGTTCTTTAGTAATTTTCATTAGGATATATCTGCATGCTAGAAAAATATAGATGAGCCAGAAAAAGGTGTTGTTTAAAAGCTCATTGGTGTGGTATGTTTGACATCCACACTACCCCCATGCCAAGAATTTGTGAGACTCTGTAGCTTGCGAAGACAGAATTCAATTATGAAAAATACAACACAAATGTTAGCACGTTGCTTTGCTCTTTACCACATTTTGCACATTTTGTAAATCCCTTGCAGAGGGACTTTAAAATAAGCATGTTAAAAAAAATCAAATTTTTGAACTTCAAAATTTCCATGATTTCTGTCTCTCGCTCTATCTTAAGAAGAAACCCATAAGTTCAGACCTTTTCTCACTAAGCTGTTTCTAGGAGCCCATCTTCCATTGTTCTCTGGGTGAACTCAACTTCTCCCCCTGGCTGGGCTGCTGGCTGGGTGATGTCTGCCACTGTTAAACTGGTAGGGCTGTGGGTGAGTACGAGAGGGAACCACATATGGTTAGCATTTGAAGGCTCCGAGGGAATCCCAAGTTCAAAGCCCTTTGTTTTGAGGTACAGTGCTATGACCTAGGGTGGTAAAGTGAGGTGTCCAACACCCAATAAACTTATGGCAAATCCTGGGGAAGAATTCAGACTCCCTGACTTCTCACCATCTGGATACTGGATTGAAAAGTTCTACTCCCAGATTCATGTCTGCCCAGAACCTGAGAATGTCACCTTCTTTGACAATAATGTCTTTGCAGATATAATTAGTAAAGATGAGGCCATAATGGGAAAGGGTGACCCTAACTCCATGACTGGTGTCCTTATGAGAAGAGGAAAGAAGACACAGGCACACAGGGGAGAAGGCCATGTGAAGAGGGAGGCAGAGGCTGGAGCGGTGCTTCTGTAGCCAGGGAACACCAAAGATGACCAGAAACCACCAGAAGCTGGACTAGGAAGGAAGGCTTCTTCCTGAGGGTCTCTGGACCCTTGGACTTCAGACTTCCAGCTTCCAAAACTGTTAGAGAATAAATTTCTGTTTTAAGCCACTCAAGTTTGTGGCACTTCGATAAGGCAACCCTGGGGAAGCAAGTTAGTCCCTTGAGCTTAGCCACAGTTCCTCTTCTGCACCCTGTTACTAGATAAAAAGTCTAATGTTCCTCCATTGCCAGTGGGTGAAGAGTCCCGTTCTCAAACATGAAGGGCAGCGTTTGAATCTATAAACTCAATAGCTGGCTCTCTCACTCTCACCTGACAAACCCGCTTATTGTTGTTTTTGTTCCAATTAGCTGCAAGTCACCTTAAATCTCATCACAGGAAGCATCAGTCTATTTAAATTCAATGTAAATGTATTGCTGCTTGTTTTTATACCCGACAGGAGACAGGGATAGGACATGGAGAAATTACTCCCTAGGTGTTGTGGGTCTTGAAATCTAGAAGTGATAAAAGAGAACAAATTGTTGGAGGTTAGAGGGAGAGAGATATTGATATTCTGGGCATCAAATCCCTAAATAAAAATTGACTGGCACATTATAATGTTCAAAAATCCCTTCCTTCCCTCCCTTCTTTCCTCTCTTCCTTCCTTCCTTTCTTTGCCAGATATGTTATTCTGATCTTTGTCATATAAATGAAGTTGAAAACCTAACAGAAAAACTCAAATAGTTGCCCCATTAATTCAGATTACTGTATTTCAGTTTATCAAAGTCTAAATTCATCTCCTGCTGCCCATTCATTTGTTTTCTTGGAAATTGTAGCAATAATTCTTATTTTGCACTCAATCTCCATCCAGACAGGGGTTGAGGGCTCAGCCTTGGTGCCTGGAAATGACATTTTATGCTGAAGCTCTTGGGTTTGTTTACACGACACATAAACACTCAGTCAGAACTTCACATTTCAAGCCCCCTTATTCCTGTAATGGGGATGCTGAAAGAGGGAGAGTGTATTGATTTCAAGCCGCTGCTCAGGTATTGCTGTTTGTGATCAAAGGAAGGAGACAGGGAGGGGTGGGTGCTTTGCTGTCAGGAGTGGCTGAGAAAATGAGCACTAGTACATTTGGTGCAAATGGTCTTTTGACACTTCTCCCTACCCCAGGAATGGATAAATGCTCAGACTCCAAGACAATAGGGATTAAGGAAAAATAAGGTGAAAAAAAAAAAAAGAAAAGAAAGAAATCAAACTGGCTATCAAGTAGACTAAAACCAGTGATAAATGAACCTTTTGTATTTTTCTATCACCTTGTCACAATATGTAGACATAACTATTGCTTATTTCTTTCTTCCTTTTGTTGGTGGGGGAACATAGTAAGAAAAAGACAAAGAAAGTCTCCAAGCTGGCACTGGGATGGAGGGAAGAGGTAGATCTCAGGCATGAGAAGGAGTTATGGGGCAGGAAGAAATGAGTAGTCTGTTTTAGGAAGAAATTGATTTATTTTACATATTCCTTAGGATACTTTTTCTTTTGCTTTCAGTCATTTTTATTTTTCCTATTTATTAAATTACCTTCCTTATATTGAACATTAGTTATCTTGTTAACCAAGAACATTTTTAAAGATATATTAGGCACCAGTGTCTGGGAGGTGGTATCTTTTGCACAAACATGATAATGAGGCTCTGCGTTGATTTTATTTTCAAGAATCCAATAAAGTATTTGTGATGCTTTTCTAAGAAGGTAAAATTAAAGATAGCAATAGTGCACTGTGCATTTCAAACAGCCAGAAGAAATGACTTCAAAGGTCTTCGCCATGAAGAAATAATAAGTGTTTGAGGAAATAAAGATGTTTAACTTGATTGGAACATTGTATAATGTGTACCTACTTTGAACATTATGACACCCTGTTAATACACACAACATTTGTGTCTTTATATATTGATTGAAAACAATAATTTTTAAAATAAATTTTTAGTTGTAGATAGACACAATACCTTTATTTATTTATTTTTTATGTGGTGCTGAGGATTGATGGGTGTTCCTCACACGTGCTAGGCAAGCATTCTGCCACTGAGCCCAAAATAATATATTTTTTTTTTTTAAAAAGGGAAGGAACCTGGATAGTACCAATGCTATCATATTACAAAATTAGAATTTAGTCCATATTTCAGTGTTTGTAATCAGGATTGTTAAACATTAGAACTGTAGTTTGTATAAAATCTAAAGCCAGCACCTCAAGGCATGGCAGATATCATTATTTGTGTTGATTTTCAAATATACCAGTGTACCAGTTGCTATTGCCATATAGCAAACCACACCAAAGCTTGGTGGCTTAAAAAAGCCATGATTTATTACTTCTTATACTTCTGGGAGTGACCAGTTTTTCAGTGGCTCTCCCAAGCTACACACAAGCTTTCAGTCAGCTGTCAGCTCAGACATGCTGGAAGTTCTAAAATTAACCTCATTCACAAGTCTGCAATCCTGGCTAGCTGTCAGCTAGGCCTTTAGCTCTCCATGGTCTTTCATAATTCAAGGGTCCATCCTGGACTTCCTTTGGTAATGGCAGAGTGTTGCAAGAGGGTGGCAACAGAGGCTGTCAGGCTCTGAAGATACAGCCTCGGAAGTCTCACAACATCCCTCTCCTGCATTCTATTTGTCACGGAAATTCACAGGGTCACGTTGAAAAAAGAGGTAGACAGAAGAAGACAGGGGGGTTGTTTTAGCAAATCCCTGTCATCATTTTCCAAGATGATTCCTTCCTTAGAAGTTGCATCCCTCTCTCTTCCCATTGTCTTACCACTTGGCTCCATTCTCTGTATTTGGCTTTAGGTTATAATAGTCAACAAATCATCTCATCCCGTGGTGCCCAAGATTGCTATTTGTTCATTTTTTCTTCCTTCATCTGAAATAAACATCCTGCTTCTTGTAGCTTGGCTCAGGGACTCTGGAATAAGGCTAACTTTTCAGTAAGTATGCTCCTTTGCTGTTAGGTGTGGTCAAGGGGCTAATTTCTATCCAATGGGATACAATGTTGTACATTTTGAGGAAGGAAATGTGTCTCTTTTTGTTGCCTCCTCCTTCCTCAAGCATGGAGTATAGATGTAATGACTCATGATCCAGGGGCCATCTTGGATGAGGAAGTGACGCGGGAAAGGCAACAGCCTGGGTCCCTGACTCCAAGAAGTTCTACAGCAGCCCTGGAGAAATTTCTTCTAGATTTCTTGAATATGCATGAAATATACTTAATTGAACATGACTTGGGAATGGTTACAAAATTTACAGAGGAACTCAAATGCTAAAATGTCCCCTTTAATTTTATAATTAGTCATTCTGAATGTAGTGCGACTATCATCAAGTGGTTGTTTGTTTCTCTTTAGACAGCATTTAGGGATGGGAACTTAATTATCTTCTTGCTTAATTATCTTCTTTAACCATGACTTTACAAAATTGCCAACAACACCAATGACTTTTGGATTTTTCTAGTTTTGTTAATTCAAGTTATCTATCTCTTTTATTAACATACAAATCAGGAGCTAGTCATTACTTTTAAAAAATATTAAAACATGAAAACTAATGTAATTTAATTAGATCTAATATTCTTACTAGTTGCTGTATTCTAGATTATAAAATAAATCATTTTAAGTACTGTAAATTCCTTGAGAAAGTGGACACTTTAAAAGGCATTACATTTTGAATGTTCCTTCTTGATGGATACAAAAAGAGATGAAAAGTCAAAGTTTTTCTACCCAAAAGTCCAACAATAAGTACAAATAGATAAAAATGGAAAATAATAAAGTAAAATATTATGCACTAATTAAG
This sequence comes from Marmota marmota marmota, assembly GCF_001458135.2. Taxonomy (NCBI): domain Eukaryota; kingdom Metazoa; phylum Chordata; class Mammalia; order Rodentia; family Sciuridae; genus Marmota; species Marmota marmota. The sequence continues at coordinate 32,359,612 of NW_026000005.1, read as the reverse complement.
ATTGGTAATACAATGAATGCAACAAGATAGGAAATTTGTATGGATAATACAGTATCATCACTGAACTATGAATATATCTGTAAAAGATAATAGAAAGGGAAATTTATCCCATCAGTTATAAATGACATGATATCATGATAACAAAATTAGTTTGAGGTGGCTTGGCTCATGTGAAGAATTTATAAAGGAAGCAAACTATTTGCTACATTTTGGATCTGGAATGTCTCCTAAAAGCCCATGTATTAAAAGCATGGTCCTCAACCTGATACTAATGGTAGGAGGTTTTAGGTCATTGAGAATGTGTCTTCAAAGGGGATTTTTTTTTTTTGGACCCCCATCTCTTCCTCTTTTTCTTTGCTTTCTTGCTGCCACGAGGAGAGGAGCATACTCTGCCCTGTACTCCCACTGTGAGCTGCTGCCTCCTTACAAGCTCAAAAGCACCCAGATCAACTAACCATGGACAGAAGCCTCCACAACCATGAACCAAAATAAATCTCTCCTCTCTTAAAATTGACTGTTTCAGACTTTTTTTTTTTTTATGGTGATGGAAAGCTAACACACTGTTCCATGGGTCTTAAACTCTTCTGCAGGATTAAGATTATTAGAGGGCCCGACTGAGAAGCTACCACTGACCCCAAACGCTCTCAAGATGACAGCCTCTCTAAGTTCCAACACCTACAACAGGCAGAACTGGGAGGATGCGGACTTCCCCATTCTATGCCAGATGTGTCTTGGAGAAAACCCATATATCTGAATGACCAAAGATAAGTATGAGAAAGAATGCAGAATCTGTGCCAGGCCATTTACAGTGTTTCGCTGGTGTCCTGGAATCTGTATGCACTTCAAGAAGACTAAGGTGTGCCAAACCTGCAGTAAATTGAATAACATCTGTCAGACCTGCCTCTTAGACCTAGAGTATGGCCTGCCCATCCAGGTTCGTGATGCAGGATTGTCTTTTAAAGATGATGTGCCAAAGTCAGATGTCAACAAAGAGTACTACATACAAAATATGGAAGGAGAAATTTCTAACTCTGATGGAACACGGCCAGTTGGCATGCTTGGGAAAGCCACATCTACTAGTGACTTGCTGCTCAAAATGGCCCGGACCACACCCTACTACAAAAGGAATCAGCCCCACATTTGCTCCTTCTGGGTGAAAGGAGAGTGTAAAAGAGGGGAAGAGTGTCCATACAGACATGAGAAGCCTACAGATCCAGATGACCCCCTTGCTGATCAAAATATTAAAGACCGTTATTATGGAATCAATGACCCTGTAGCAGATAAGCTTCTAATGCAGGCTTCAATAATGCCTCGTCTGGACCCACCAGAGGATAAAACTATCACCACACTATATGTTGGTGGTCTGGGCGATACTGTTACTGAGACAGATCTCATAAATCATTTCTACCAGTTCGGAGAGATTCGAAGGATCACTGTAGTACAGAGAAGAGCAGTGTGCGTTCATCCAGTTTGCCACAAGGCAGGCTGCAGAAGTGGCTGCTGAGAAGTCCTTTAATAAGTTGATTGTCAGTGGATGCAGACTCAAGGTGAAATGGGAAAGATCCCTGGCAGCCAGAGGAAAAGAAAAAGAGAAGGATGGAACCAAAGATTCTGGGATCCAGCTGGAGCCTGTTCCAGGTCTGCCTGGAGCTCTTCCTCCTCTTCCTGCAGCAGCAGAAGCCTCTGCCAACTACTTCAACCTCCTCCCAAGTGGCCCTCCACTGTGGTAAACACTGCCCTGCCACCACTGCCTGGGATCGCCCCGTCCCCCACCCCCAGGTTTGGGGCCACACATGGTCCACCCAATGAGACCACCTGCTCCTTTCATGAGGGCTCCAGGACCAATCCACTATCCTTCTCAGGAACCTCAGAGGATGGGAGCACATGCTGGAAGATACAGCAGTCGCTAGCACATTGCCACCACTCTGGGCTCCATGGAAGAAAGGGCGCTTTAAAATCCCAGTAAATGAATCTTGGAATACATATATTCTTCCTTCCTTGGTAGTTTCTATGGTTGAAGCTGAATGTGCTCAGATATGGGCAATTGGAGAAGTGTAGCCTTGCTCACCTACATGTGTGAAAAGAATCAGCAGACCTCAAATAAACTGCCATGATCACAGCTAGTGCCATGATTATATTACTAAGAAAACCTTCTGCTAGTCCCTTGAACCTGTATGGGGGACGAGCAGATGGGTAAATTGGAATAGCCAATGGAGTTACCATCTCAATTATATGTTCATTTTGTATCTTGGGGTGTGGGGGGCCAAAAATTGAGCTGCAGTAAAAAACCTTTTAGCCATTTTTATGTCTACTGGGTATTTTATTTTTTTATCATCTAAAAAAATAGTACTAATCATCTAGTGTCATAATAAGTATGATTTAACTCTTTTGAAGTCACATATTCAGAGACACAAGAAGAAACCAGGACCCAGGACAGCCCAGAATTTTTCTTTTTTTCTCTCTCTCTCTTTTATTTTTTTGGTACTGGGGATTGAACTCAGGGGCACTCAACCACTGAGCCACATCTCCAGCCCTATTTTGTATTTTATTTAGAGACAGAGATGCCTAGTACTTCATCATTACTGAGGCTGGCTTTGAATTTGTGATCCTCCTGCCTCAGCCTCTCAAGCCACCGTGCCCAGCTCTTTTCCTCATTTTTAAAGTAAAAATTACTTTTTATTCCTATCAGAAACACAAATTTTATGGATCTATCATTGAAGAAACCTGGTGTCTGGGATGAAATTATTTTATTTTAAAGAACTTCCCATCCAATACCTTCTTTAACAAAATAAAAGGCAAACCTTGGAGTGTGTTTGGAACAGAAGACTCAGGAGCCACCACCGGAACTCTGATCTTCCACATTCACCTTCGTGTGTCTTCAGTGTCCCCTTGTGATCTCCTGCTTCTGGGCAGAGGACTGTTGGTCTTAGAATGTTTGGATATAACTGAATTGTAGGTGATGAGGGAAATTTGATGTTGTGTTGTATTGTTTTTAAATAATTAAAATGGGTCAATTAAAAAAAAAAGATTATTGGAGGAAATCATAAAATGAATGAGCTTGGAGGGAACACTGCTGAAGAGGCTTTTGTGGAAGCATCAGTTCTGCCTAAAACTCTCTGTCCCATTTTGGTGGTAGTAGTTCCTGATCCCAAGTCTAATCATGGAACCTATGTAAGAGTTTTAAATGTTTCCTGCATTTGAAGATATAGTAGACCCATGCTGGCTTAGGCCTAGGAAATCAAAGGCAGTTTAGGGATTAGGGACTAGGAAATAATGGAGGTGACTGAATGGCTGGCCAACTCCTGTGTCAGAATCAGGAGGGAGCTGCTGCTGCTGCTTGGAGATGTGTGTCAAGGTCAGAGATGGCTGTGGGCCACATGAGAGAGGGAGCCAGTGTGGGGCTATTTGGGTTCTTCCCCAGGAGTGTCACGTCTCCCTGCCCTCTTAGAAACAGAAGTTTGTGGGTGGGTGCATGGGGAGGGCATGGAGCAGCAGGACCTCACCTTCATACCTGTGCCTGGATTCTGGATGGTGGCTGGAAGAAAGGGTATTTGACATTAACTCACATTTGGAGTTTTGATTAGTATCTTAAGACTAGACATTCTAATGAATTGTGACTGTGTTCGTGACCTAAAGCGCCTAAGACCATGTCTACATTGTAAATTCAACTGAAGAAGTTTAAAGACAAGGTAGGAATTGAGGAGAAAGCTGTTTGTTTATGATCTGTGTTAGCCTTGATCAGTAAATTAGTTACATGCAGAACATTATCTGAACCAAAGTGACTTTTTAAAATAGCTGTTTTAGCCAGGTGTGATAGCTCACACCTATAATATCAGCAACTCTGGAGGCTGAGGCAGGAGCATCATAAGTTAAAAACTGGCCTTAGCAGCTTAGCAAGTTACTAAGCATCTTAGTGAAACCCTGTCTTAAAATAAAAAATAAGGGCTGGGAATGCGGCTCAGTGGTTAAGTACCCTGGGATCAAGTCCCAGTTCCAAAAATCTAAAAATAAAAATAAAAAATAGAACATATATTTCTCCTTCAATACCATTCCCTTAATAGTCTAATAACTTTAATAGTTAATGAAATTCACAGAAAGATGTGGACCTTTATTGTACATTCAGCCTAGCACAGGGATTAAGTCAGCCAACCTAGGTTCAAACCCTGTGACTTCATTTACTAGTCGTGTGATCTTAGCCAAGATGCTTAGTATGTTTAAGGATTTGTGTCCTCAGCTATACAATGGGAATAATGAAAATCAACAGGCACTTTGTAAATTTTTGTGAGGCTTAAATTAAGCTCCCCTGTAAAGCACTAAGTGTTCCACATGAGCTAGCTTTTGTTTTTGTTATGGTTCCAGGGATGGTGATGAAAGTAGAAAGGCATGGCCTCTCTCCAGAGGTTGTGGTCAAGGAAACAAAAGAGATCATCTTATACATTAAGGGGTGCTTACAAGATTTCTACCACAGATGTTTGTACCAGAGAGATTGGTCCCTGTTGAACTTGAACCAAGGGTGGCTTCTGTAAATTTCTCAAGGTTTGCCTGCAATAAGAATGCAGGACTGTGCCTTCTAGTACATGAGGGGTTAAAGGAGAGCCTATCTTGGCTCCTTCCATTGCTTGGTACTATAATAAGTACGTAGTTCACAGCCTTACTGGGGAGCTGAGTGGTCACACCAAGGGCATCTTATGCTCAATTGGGATTTATCCCTTTTTATCTGGCATATATTTTCTTGATTGTTCAAATCTAAAAAACTGATATTAGCTGGAGGTATTATATAGTTTTAGCAAATGGAAGATAAATTAACATAATGGAAGATAATTATTAAATTAATAATTAGCAACCTTCCCTCCCTCTTCAGAACTTTGATTCGATCATGGTTTAAGAGCTAGGCTCCCTGAGACTAGGATTCTAAAGGGGCTCAGACTCTTTAGAGAAAGTTAATCAAGGCCCTTGGATGTGTAGAGAACACTTTGGTTCCCGCTACATAGCCAATTTCTAAGATGAATGTTTTTTTCAAGTTCAGCTTTTTCTTCCTGAGTTTCCACACTATTAATAAGTAGATGAAATATCAAAAAAAGAGAGAGGGAGAAAGAGAGAGAGAGCGCCTGAGAAAGGCAGAGAGAAATATGGTTTCTCTTCCAAATGCACTGAAGCACTGAATAAATATAATTATGGATGTAACGAGGCCAGCTTCAGGTTTTAATCACTGTTTCCCCACTACCTACTAATTTGCTATTCAGTGCCTGCTGTTGTGTAACTTTGGGTCGGGTGGCATTAGCTCACCAGGTAACCACAAGTAATTTTTTTAGTTTAAGCCTGTGGTGCATCAGAGCATGAAAGGCTGGGAAAATTAGATGCACTATGTCCAAAATTTTTTTTTCATTAGTACTTGGCATTGATGCCCTGATCTGTAACCCAGTGAGTATTTTTGCAATCACTATGCTATATGGAAATTAGCATTTTCACCAGAATGCTAACATGTGGTCGATACATCTCACACTGGGTATTAAAATCTAGGCAAGCTAGCAGTTTGAATGTGCATGATTTCGTTATTTATATATATCATTGACATACTGATTTAAATGATACAATATGTGCTTTTTGTGCCAAACCACTCTGCATATTGACTGTAGTATATTTCCCTAAATCTACAAAGACATTAACCCCCAAGCAGAAGATTGCTTCCTCTGAGTGTGAGAGTTATTATCACACTAAGAAAGGGAGATAGGGGGTTTTATCATGTCCTAGATAATACATGAGAAAATGGAGAAATCTCTTGAGACAAAACAGGAGAGAGTCAGGAATAATAAAAACACATATATTTAACTGCTGTGTTCTCTGTTCATGCATTCTATTATCAATAATGTTGTGGCTGCTTTGGATGTGAGAAGATGGACTAATTCTCCTGGATTGAGGCAGAGTCAGAAGATCCACATTCAACTTCTGGCTTTGACAGTATCAATGTGACCTTGGGCCAGTCCCTTAGCTCCTTTGCAATCAGTGGCTTCTTTTTTGCAAAGGAGGTCCTCATGATTGTCAGCAATCACAAAGCCACATATGACTTGCAATTTTTGTTGGCATTTATTATGTTTTTACAGTTCTGTTTATTTTCCTAGCTAACTTTCAAAAATTGGGAGATTTCACTTAAAAAGCAGATTTCTGGCTTTCTGTTTAATAACAGGAAGACTTAGTATTAGTCTCACATTTTTACATGACCGCCATTGACAAGGGCAGACGGTACTCCATTTGAGATATCACACATTTTTCTCTCATTTGCCATAGGCTCCACTATAATCTCTCCCCAACTTGGGGACTAAATAATAGATCTGCTTACTTATGCTTATTGTTAATTTTCTTTTACTCTTGAGTATTTCCATCTAAAGTGAGAGAAAATAAAAGTCCAAAATAGACCCAAGTTTCAAAAATAGATGGAAAGATACCATTTTTTTTTGAAACAAAGAATATTCTGCTGGTTTTATTTTAATACAGAGAGTCCCTTGACAGTGTACAGGCCTTCCTTCACATACCTATTTCACTTGCTCAGTCCATATAGCATTTGAATTTGTCATCCCTGGTCCATTTGGGAATAAAATATCATTTCTATAACTTGAAGAAATTTCTTAACAGATGCATAATTTTTTAATTCCCCTTTAGTGTACAACAAAGAGATAATCACTTTGAGAAGATGTCTGGGTCTGTGGGTCACAGAAAGGGCCTTTGTACATGAAATGTAAAGTTTTCAAAACAAGAGCTTTGGGGGCCGGTAAGCAGCAGGCCCAACAGTTATAAGCAATTTGCATCAAGTTAGGGGCTTTGCAAGCCCAATGTGTGCTGAGAGAACAGTTTTCCCAAACTAGATTTAGACTTCTCCCTGAAATCCTTTATTTCCCCAATGAACTCGTAATTCCGATCCTGCTTGGTATTGCTTTTTTGGCAATTATAGAGACCTGGGTAAAGTGGGAAGTTGGAAAAAGCAAGCCCCAAATAAATCACATCTAATATCCTTCCCTGATAGATGCAGTAAGTTGCCAGCATTTGTCACGTGACAGGTGCGATTAGAAGCATTTTACATATGTTATCGCATTTAATCCTCATAATTACTTTATGAGGAATGTATTATTTTCCTGGGTTCACCTGGGAAATCTAAGTTGCTGGGCGGATAAAGAGTCGATTCAAGGTCAAAGAGGTTGCCCTGGAGAGCTAGTCTCTCTATTGTCATAGTCCCTGCTCAAAATCACTCCACCGTATTATACATTGCCTTGATGGGAACAAAATGAATGGCTTACTTACTCAATAATAGAAAATGCTTTCTCCTCATATGTTGCAATATTTTTTCTACAAATATGCATTTTTGTCTTTCTATAATTCATATTTGAGGAAATTCTCTCATCATTTTTAATGCTCACAACAGACCTGGGAGGCAGGCAGGGTGTCTTGTTGACTTCATTTTGCAAACGAGAAAATAGCCCTGAGAGATGAAATGACTTGCTCAAGATCTCACTGCTAAGGGAAGGGAACCACAGTCTCCGGAGGCCTCATTCACACGGCTCCTATTACGCCAGGCTGCCTCTTCTTTTGGGTTAACTTTGATTGGTAAACCTCTATTTGGGAAAGATATTCTTCTGTTATACAGGCAGGAGAAACAATATGCCTTCAAAGTAAATAGTAAAATATTTTCTAATTTTTTTCCATGTTGCAATGCAGATAGTAATTTTAAAGGATATTATTGAAAATTGGGGTGTAATGATTTAGGAATCTATGAATTTTAAAACTGCAAGCCCTCCTGTCTTTCATGGATAAAGTTGTCCGATTGGCATGACATCTTGGAGAAGTGTCTGTGATGTTTAAATTCTTTCCTCACAACATCAGGGAAACTACAATTAATCGTCGCACCTAGACAGGTGCTAATGAGACCAAGATGATTGTTGAGCTTCACGCATGTCCATAAATACAGGTTACTATTCTGACCTAGCTCACATTTCACCAAGGATGTAGGAAAGACAAGTAAAGGGGCTATAGATAGATCTGGTCCTGAGGCTCAGTTAGCACATCCCTTCTTGCTGTGTTTTGCATATGTTTTGTCACCTCTGAAACTCACATTGAATTTGTCCTTAGTGTAACAGTGCTGACAGGTGGTAGAAACTTGAAGAGGTAATTGGGACTTTAAGAGGGATTGATGTAGTTCTTATGGGGCTGGGTTAGTACAGTGAGAGGAGGTTGTTATAAAGTGAGGCTGCCCCTTGAGTGTTTTTTTTTTTTTGCATGCACCTGCTTGCACTCTTGCCAGGAGGTGCTCACAAAACGTTCAGCAGACACTGGTTTTGTGCTCTTGGATTTCCAGACACATCAGCCTAAACAAATTTATTTCTTTGTAATAATACCTCTTCTCAGGTATTCTGTTATAGCAACAGAAAATGGATAAAGATACTTCTTAAATTCAAGGACATCAGAAAACTATTAGGTGTACCTATGTAAATATTTCTACATGAATATTCACCAAACAGGTGGCATAAAAATGTAACATTTCTCAAAGTGTATTCCATGAAATGCTTATAAATATTCTGAAAACAATATATTTAGGCAATAGTTTTCTCTCTAAAATATTTTATACATACTATTTAGAGAGTTTATGAAGTTGCTTTTATCTGAAAACACCATTATGACACATTCTAGTTAGAGAGTTGTTATTATGAAGTTGTGTTTCATCTGATAACACCAACAAATCTGTATGAAACCATCTTAAAGAAAGGTTGCTGTATAGGCTTGTTACCATTTGGATGAGGTGTACCCTAAAGGCTTAGGTGTGAGACAATGGAGCAATGTCTAGTGGTGGTGAAATGATTCGATTCCAAGAGCTATAACTTATTTAAGGAATGAATCCATTTGATAAATTAATAATTTGAAAGAACTTCTCTGCTGAGGGTAACTGTGTGTGGGTTGGTGGTGCATGGCTAGAGGAGGTGGGTCACTGAGGATTATATGCCCACGGGGATTATATCTTGTCCCTTTGGCTCTTCCTTCTCTCTGTGACCAGGTAGCTATGAGGTAAGCAGTTTTCCTCACCATGCCCTTCTGCTTCGATGCTCTGCCTCACCTTGGAGCCAAAGTGATAGTGAGCCAGTCATGGACTGATACTCTGAAACCATGAGTTCAAAATGACTTTTCTTCCTCTAAATTGCTCTGGTGAGGAATTTTGGTAGTAGTGATGAAATATGACTAACACAAAAACTTCTCTGGGTTTGGATGCATTTTCCAGAACTGGACATAAAGTAAGATCAGTTCTCTGTCTTCCTTATAAAGAAGCATGCCATATAATACTAAGCAAAAGTCAAGGTCTGGTCCATTAAAGAACTGATGCTTTCCTCCTTTGAGTTTAGTGAGTAAGAAGACTTGGATACTATAAGTTCAGTATGGTAGACTCTCAAGATATGAGTCTGAGTTTTTGAATCTCAGCCTGGAAGAGAGTCACCAACCATCAAGGAATATTCGTTTAGACCTTCAAATGAATAATTATAAACTACTATCAGTTTAAACAACTGAAAATTGGGTGCTTACCTGTTATAGAAGCTTAACTGTACCCTAATCTAGAACTAATGCATGGAAGATATCAAGCACATTTCTTGAAATAATAGGAACACATTAATGACCATCATATTCCTTTTCTTTATCATCATTATTATTTATTGGGGCATGATTTAAGTGAACTCACCATTTTATTAGTTTTAAGAAATTAGCTTAATTTCTCATGATATTAGAAGTATGCCTTAATATTTTTCTGTTTTCACTTTTGATTACAGAGTAGTGTTAAGTTCTACTAAATTATTTACCAAAAACATTTGAAGCAGATATTTCTGAAAATTTATTTCAAAACAAATATTTTAAAGTTGTTGTTGGAAGAGAAGAAAAAACATTAACATTCAAAAATGGTGATTACATATGAAACATATCACTTTGGTTAAAGAGCCCAGGTTGATATCTGATTATGGTGTGTTACATATATTTTCACACTGAAAATGCAAGCCCACCTTTAGAATCCCTGATAAGTAGAGTATCCACTGACTTGTCTGACAGATTTGGTGGCTCTAAATTACAAATGAATATTGTTAAATATAGTACCAGAAAATTCTACTTCCACAGCAACCAGGGAAGTCAGCCAGTATTGGTATCAATCTTCATGCCATCACCATGGAGACATGAAATGTCAGTTTTCTGGAGACAGGTCTTGTATTCAAGGTCTTTTTAACCTGTTGTCTATCTTTGGGTGAAGATGTTCCCCATCAAGACTTCTTATATTCAAGGATGGTTTTCATTCATTGTGTATGAATTGAACATTCAGAAGCATGACTGTGACATACTTTATCAAAATCTTGTTTAGCTTTAAGTCACCTTTGATGTGTTTGTTATGATTGTTGCAAACACCTATAGCTTTGGTGCATGTGCATACAGACTATTTTTTATAACAAATATTTATACTTTCTCCCTAATTTTGGCCTATTATGAAAATGTCATGTGTTTTGACACCTATCAAACATGAACCTATTTTTCTGAAACTTGCACTCTTATTTTCCTTGGGGGAACACACACTCTCACTGCCCAGTGACTCTAGTGCTGTTGTCTTCATCCCCATCAGGGATGAAAATGTGGCTCCAGCACCCAGGGGGATTGTTTCAGGAATCTGACTAACCTCAATTCTAGCCAATTTAAGTCACATTCAACATTTATGTTACAAAAAAAATAGCCTTTCTTTTCCTCCACAACCAGATATAGATACATGAGGAAGAACATCTGGATCTGCTGGCAGCCCTCAGGTCACCATGAAGTTCCTCAAAATCCAACCAATAGAAGAAATGCAGGCTTTCTCTTCTAGTCCCTTGATTTAGCTAGGCCTACTGCCAGGTGCCCTGGATGTTTAAGATAGGTAAACCTTTTTGACCTTTATGTTACTTGCAACTAAAAAGCACTCACCAATGCAACCAGAGAAAATAAGAAAGTTCAAACAAGGTTCAGAACACATCTATAGTAACAAAACCCATGGAATCCTATGAATTTGTTGTAGAACCCTAACCTCCATTCAGTTTTGCTCTTTGTTTATGAGGTATATGAATGCCTGTTACCCAGGAAGTGCACTCACGAAGCACACTTTGGCTGTGTGGTGTAGTGGAAAGTGCATGGGTTTTGGATAGAAAATAGTGGGGAACACAGGTGTTACAATTTTCCATTCATGGTCCCCATGATAAGTAATTTTCTATTTTAGTCACATCTGTAAAAGGTCTATTGAGAAGATTAAATGAGATTACATGTGTTCAGTAACTGATATGGCTGACCAATAAATGTCTATTTTACAGACAAACCTACTTTGTATAGCTTTCATCCAACTTATTCATCCTACAGTGCCTGAAACAATTCAATTTTACCAACTTCTGCCTTGGCCTGTTGATTGATTGATTCATTCATTCAATTTTAGTCTCCAATGAATTTCTATGAATAACCTTACTCTTCTATTTAATTATACATAATCATAGATTCATGAGAAGCAAAGTAAGGCCAGAAAGTTCAAGGGGAGCATGTTTTGAGCTACGAAAGTTTTCTTCCAACAGGTTTCCAGGAATGTAATTCAGCTCAGAGCATCTTGAACCTGAATATGCTGGGAAGATGACCGAGACATTCTTGAAAACAATAAAAATGATTGAGCAGTCATTTATATAGCCTTTAAGAGTGAATTTAAATTCATGGGGAAAATGTGCTTGGTAATCAGGATGATTAAACTATGACCTTGAACCTAATTTTGACCCAGTCTTCACCTGCCCATTACGTGATCATGTATCTGTCTCATTAGTGGGCTTCAAACAGAGGTTGTTACTTATTCTTTGAGAAATAAACACCTTTTTTTTTTTTTCCCTATAAGGAATCTCCCAATATTAGGTATTTGGTGTTGAAGTTCCCGAAATAATAGAAGTCAATATTTCCAAGTTCTAAGAACAAGATACAGGTGCTATCATCTGGAATTAGATTGTTCTTTGCCAGTGGGTGTTTTAAGTGTGAAATTACAGATGAGTTAAGTGCTAGGACTCTCAGAAGAACAGGACAAGATGAGTGAAAAATATCAAGTAGTGTGGGTCCAGAAGAAAGAACAAAAAGAATTCACAGATACTTTCAAATGAAGTTTCCAATCCCCATCTTAATTTCCTAGGCACTAATCTTTCAATTATATGTCTATTATTTTCCTAAATTCCATTGTGTCTTTGTGTCTTTTTGTGGGGTTAGATATCAGAAAGTACAGAAATTGATTTGACATTCGAATTCCTGACATTCTATCAATTATTTATATTATATAATGGGATATCAATAAAAAACTCTTAACATTTATTAAGTTGCAGATACATGAAATCAATCTTTGCAGCTATGCTCAAATAAGTAGACATAACATTTCAAATATTCTGCAGCAAGGAAGGCATAAGAACTGGTAGATTGCTCTATGCTGGTTTCTTGTGATTAATTCTCTCCAATATAGCCAAGATGACTTAAAGCCCTACTTACTTTTTTTCCTCCCTCTTGTTCTTCATTGGCAAATTTTCTCTATTTTCTTAGAGCATATGACAGTGAAAATTTTTGCTTCTTTTCTAGTTTGCTTTCCTGGACTTTTATTAAGGCCTGGAAGTTTCTAAAGATACGGTCTGAATCTCGGTCACTGCTGTATTTCTTGCAGTTAGCAAAATGTTTAGCACATAGGTATTTAATAAATGAATTTATTGAGTGAAGGAAGCCAATGAAAACTTGATAAACTGCATTAAGTGTAAGGGTTTATTATATTGTGCTCTGGACTATGGTCATCATGACAATAAAGAAGCATACTCCTGGAAAGACATGGATTCTGAAAAGGAACTCTCATCAACTGTTTTTCAACTTTCTATTAAAAAGTTTTGAGTCAATTGTGGTGGCCCACGCCTGTAATCCCAGTGGCTCAGGAGGCTGACACAGGAGGATCCAAGTTAAAAGCCAGCCTCGGCAATAGTGAGGCCCTAAGCAACTCCGTGAGACCCTGTCTCTAAATAAAAATACAAAATAGGGCTGGGCATGTGGATCAGTGGTTGAGTGTCCCTGAGTTCAATCTGTAGTAAACCCCCCCCCCAAAAAAAAAAAAAAAAGTTTTGTGATCTGTTCTCTCAAAAAGCAATTTGAATTATTTTTAAAGTTGACTTTGATGTATGCTTTCCAAACCTAATAACATGTCAGATCTCAGGGTCTTCTTTAGAAAATGTTGCCATTAATATTCTAAACACATAATTTTACTTGTAAGTGTGCAAGTATTTGCAAAATCAAAAATAACCTTAAGAATCATTTGATTGGCACTCAACACCCAGCAGCATGTAAAAACAAATTAAATCCTATAAAATACTTGTCATAAAAACGTACAAGCAACACAGTTAAATGAAAACAAACCAATAAGTACCGATAGGGTTTCACAGAGAATATGTATTTATTTAGTTTAAAATATGAGCCCTGAGAGTGAGCAGAGCTAGGTTCTATTTCTAGTTCTTCCTGCTGTCATCCTTTGAATAACTCAACATCACCTTCCCTCTTTGGATTTTCTTGTCTTCCAAGTGCAAAATATGGTATTAAAACAAATGATTTCCAAAGGCCCTTGCAGCTTCAAAATTCTATTCTTTATCATTTCCATTTTATCTAAAAAGTCATTTGGAAAATAATATATTTAAAGAGAGTAGTCCAGTCCTCGTCTTAGAAATATACCTGTTCTGTAGTGGGTCTATGCCTGTATCCACATTAGGACCATAATGTTTTACATGCTTTAATGGTTCATCTGAGGACTTACATGTAGTACCATTTAGCCTTTGTCCTTTTTTCTTAATAAATTCAACCCTATTTAATGATATCCAAGTCTTTCTCTCTCTCTAGTGAAGCTGGCTCTAAGTTCTTTGGATGCCTGCAGAGTGTTGATACCAGGAGAAATCATTTCCATTTCCACCCTTTACAGCCACACCATAAAGAACAATAATCATTCTACAAATATTCATTTGTATATAGCCAAGATTCTTCCTTAGTTCTTTGTTCAACAGGAAGAAAATAGCCTTAAGGTTTATATTTTGCTTCAATGTAGAAACTTTAAGTAACTGAATGGAATGGAAATAGTTCTGGAAAATTTTACTATTTTGTCCTAATGTCTTTCAAGGTGATATTTTACTTCTAGCTATCTCTAAGAGAATAATGGTGATCTTAAGTGCTGTGTAGATTTTTCTTTCCATCTTCTTATATGTAAATGTGCCTGTGGTAAGTTTTCAGTGAAGAGGTATAGACCTAAAGCAGACCAACTTCTAATATACGGTTGCAGTTAACTGCATAGATTACACTGATGATACATTGTCATTTCTGAATATTTGATATAGTTACTGGTACAATATTCTGGAATGTTCTTTTATTTTTATTATATTTTGTGCATTTTTCCCCATTGGTTCAATTCAGTAGTAAAATGTAATGATGTTTTGTGACATGATAATAACAGAAGTGTTACAATGCTTTGTTTTTGGTATTGAAAATATTTACTAAATATTTACGTATTTGAAATGTTTAAACTAAGATCTGAGATTAAATGGCTTCCAAAAATATAATTTTGATAATTTTAGGTAAAAAATTATTTGATACCCTTAATGAATGTCAAATTGGTAATATTAATTTTTAAAAAGCTTTTTCCTTCAACATTTTAGAAGGAGATTGTAAGCCACCAAGGTAATACAGCTTTAAGAAAGTCCAACAGTTTTGTTCTTAGGTCAGCAATTGTATGCAGTATTTGGTGGTTTGTCAAATAAGCCATTTCCTCCTGAGTCTTCCTTGAAGTCTGCATCTCTGGGCCTCATTCTCTTCTGACTGCAAATTCTTATTCGCAGGATTTGGCATGAAACTGAGTGATAAAGTTAATCACTTTATATTCTTTATATTTTATCACTTTTGTTCTTGCAATATAAATTTTATTTTCCTGCTGATCTACAGAAAATCTCTTTTAAAATTCTACTTGTCAGCTAAATTTTCTAAAGGTGGTAAATTAGAAATGTTATAAAGTCCTTAGCTGGAAAGCATAATTAGAAAATCCATTATTAAATGTCCCCAATTCTATTTTTATGGTAAATAATAACTATAGCATGGCAGAAAGCATGGAGTCTTTGGAATAAAAAAATATGGAAGTTTTGCTAGGTATTTGGCACAGCAAAATACCTGTTAATTGAATATCTGTTAATTGAAATTACCTTCCTTTGCATAAAAGGTATGATAAAAAAGAGGAGAAACCTCCTAATCTGTTATAGTATTAAAGACTAGAAATAATTTATGTAAACTATACTTATTGTAATGGCTAAGACAAAGGAGGCACTCAATATTTATTGAGTGACTATCATGTAGTGGCTATTTTGGGGACAATGAGTGTCTTAATTTGGCGATTTACAAATTGGTTCGCATTACTGTATTTCTGCGACAGTTATTGACTACATGGAGCTTGGTCTTTTGAAAAATACAAGTCTGAAATTAAAATATCTTTTTCCAATTATGGACAAGGTATTACAAACAGTGATAAGATTTACATTTCCTTTAGACATCATGAAAAATAAATGAAATGTAATAAACAGTGGTTTTTAATACACTGTGTACCAGGCAATGAAGGCTAGTGACTCCTGAGAGAGGAGAAACAAGTAAGAGGAGCCTCCTGGGGTTATCCCATGTTTCTGCTGTGAGAGTTTCTAGGCCATAGCACTCGGTAAGGAGAGCCGGATGACTCCCAAAGTTGAAGAAATAGGGCTGCAATTTTGGAGCTACCCAGGCAGCTTTAGATTTTAGGACCAGGTTCTGCTGAAAAGAGAGCTGCACAAAGACCGAGAACCCCAGATACTTGCAGAAGGGTTTCCATCAAGTATTGATCAAGCATTGATTCCCCTCTAGCTGAGTATTGATTGACACAAGCATACCAGGAAACTACTCAAAGGAAGGAAACACTGGAATACAGGACTGGGAAAGTTAATGAAGTATTCTGTATTATTCAAAAGTAATAATTGGGGAAAAAATTATCCCTAGACTGAATACCATTCTGGTCCTACTGAACAAATCTTAAGAGGCAGACATAAAAAGACCAAACTATTTCCACAAAACTTAACTTTGTCCTGCAGCAAACTCAACGATATTTACAGAAAAACAAAATACACAGCACCTAACAAGGTAAAATGTATAATGCCTGACATTCAATTAAAAATTGCCAGACATGCCATGAAGCATGAAAATAAGGAGATAAAGCAATCAATAAAAGTTACAAAATGATAATATAGAGATCAGAATAAGCAGACAAAAACATTGAAACAGTTATAAATGCATTCTATATACTCAAAATTCTTAAGTATAAACAATGAAATTTAAAACAAGTAATGTCTAGTGATGAAAATAATAAAGTATGAATATATTGATGTGATTATTGGCAGATTAGACATTGCAGAAGAAAAGATTAGCAGGTTTGAAAACATAACAATAGAAACTATATGAAATGAAAACACAAAAATCAGAATAATGAGTCCTGGGAAAATTTTAAATAACTGTTTTGGTTTATATATGAGGTGACCCTCAAAAACTCATGAGACAATGCAAGAAAGTTTAGAAGTGAATGATTGGGTTATGAGACCATAGCCTAATCAACCTAATCAGTGTATTGATTCATCTGAGTGGGTTAACTGAGTGATAACTATGGTCAGGAAGTTTGCTGGGGGTGTGTCTTGGGGTTTATTTTGTCCCTTGTGAGTAGTGCTCTTGGCTTCCTGTTTGCCATGTCCTGAGCTGCTTTCCTCTACCACACCTGTGTGCCATGATGTTCTGTGTCACCTGCGACCCAGAGCAAGGGAGTCAGCTATCTATAGACAAAGGCCTCGGCAATTGTGAGTCCCAAATAAGATTTTCCTCCTCCAAAATTGTTCCTGTCAGGTTTTTTGGTTATAGTAGCAAAATAAGCTGATTAAAACAGCAGCCTAGTACAGGTCTAACTGGAATTTCCAAAGAAGGAGAGGCAAAAAAATATTTGAAGAAATGAAAGGTTAAAATTTTGGGAATTCAATAGAAACTGTAAATCTGCAGGTTCAAGGGCTTAATGAAGTACAAGTGTAAGAAGCACTAAGAAAATTATGTGAACACGGCGGGTACACACACTGCACAAAAACAGGGATAAAGGGAATATTAAAAGAAGACGGGGGAGAGAATTTCATATTCATAGGAAGAGAGATAAGGATGGTTCACATATCTTGCCAGAAAAAAAAAATGCTAGGGAGAAGACAGTGAAGTTGTGTCTTCAAAAGAAAGAAAGAAAAACAAAACAAAACCCAAAGGCCACTGTCAGCCAATATACTATACTAGCAAAAATGTCTTTAAATCTGAAGGCAATTTTCTTTAGATATGAAAAAGCTTAAATAATTTACCACTACATTATCACTGCAAGAGATAATAAAGGAAGTAATTCAGACTGAAGAACTATACAGGATGGAAACACTGATCCACAGAAAGGAAATGGAAAACACTGGAAATTTATCGATGGATAAATTTTTGAGATTTTTCTTATTATTTAAATCTTCTTAGATAAGTAATCACTTACTCTTGAAACAAAAATAAGATGAAGTATTAAAAAAATGTATAAAAACAAAATATATGACAATTGTAAAAAGTCAGAAGCATTGAAATTTGAGTGAACTATTATAAGATTCTGAAACTGTACATGAAGTGGTATAATTTTTCTATCAAAGGCTAAGTATAATAAGTAGTATACTATCATCCCCAAAGTAACCAATAAAAATAAATCATAAAAATTAAAGAATTATCACTTAAGTAGCCAAAATAATAAAAAAACAGAATTATAAATTTATCCAATTTTTTCAAATAAGGAATTAAAAAAGAGAAAAGAATAAAGAGATGGGAGTAAGGGGAAAAATGATAGATTTAAACAGAACTACAATTCAATAATTCAAATTAAATATAAATGGGTGAAATATCTCATTTAGAAGGTAGAGATTTTCAGACTGGATTAAAAGGCAAGATCCAGATACATGTTATCTACAGGAAAAGGGCTTTAAATATACACACATGTAGATAAAACTATAATACAGGAACAAGATAAATATACTAACATTAATCAAAAGGAATCTGGAATGATTTTATAAATTTCAGACCAAAGTAAATTTCTGAGCAAAGAATGTAAAGGCATGAAGAATGTCACTTTATAATTACAAAGCAATAAATTTATGAAAAAGTCCTAACAATTCCTAAATATTTATTCACCTAAAAAAGTTCAAAGCACATAGTGCAAAAGCTGAGAGAATTACTAGAATAGACAAATACAAATATATTTGGAATTTTCAGACCCATTCTCAATACTTAATAAAACAAAGCAGATGGAATATAAATAAGCACATAAAAACTTGACCAATGCTATTCATCAACTTGAACTAATTGACATTTTATGGAGTATCACACCAAAGGACTGCAGAATACATGTGTTTTTCAGGTGTATATGGAACATGTACCAAGATAGAATATATTCTAGTTATAAAGCAAGTCTCATTAAATCTAAGAGGATTTGAATAATAAGAGGACATTATTTTATCTATGTGAAATTAAATATAAAGTCCATAACAAATAGATACCATGAAAATACCCACTATTTGGAAACTAATTAATATGCTCTATTTAATCCATGTTTTAAAGAAGAAATCAAAAGAGAAATTAGAGTGTTTTAAATTTAATGAATATGTAAGACTCAACATACCAAAATTGGCAGGATGATGTCAAGCAGAACTTTGAGGAAAGTTGTAGATGAACCTAAATGAGATTCTAAGTGTGGTTAAGCATGCCTATTATCTTAGCTACCCAGGAGGCTGAGACAGGAGGACTGCAACTTAATGAGTCCACCTGGCAACTCAATGAGACCCTTTTTCAAAATAAAAAAATGAAAAACAAGGCTAGGAACTAGAATCTAAATTAGAAATGGAAAAGGGAATCAAATTGATGACTCTATAGCCTACCTTAGGAAATTAAAAAGGGAAAAATGAATTAGACACAAAGTAGAAGAAGAGAAATAGGGACCATAGCAGATATCATATCTATAAAATACAAAAAAATGAGAGAAAATTAATATATTCAAAAGTTGGTTCTTTGAGGAAAAAAATCAGTAAATTTATAATTAGACTAATGAGGAAAAAAACATGCAAAAGAGAAATTATCAATATCAAGAATGAGAAAGATGAAATGACTCTATAATATTAAGATATTAAAAATATACTAAGGGTATATTATTAATAATTCAATAATCTGAAATTCAGCAAGTTAGATGAAAATATATACTTCCTTGATGATGCAAACTTCCAAAGCTAAGCCAAGAAGAAATAAGTCATAAATAGCCCTATATAAATAAATAAGATGAATTTGTTTTAATAACCTTTTCACAGAGGAAACTGAAGTTCAAAGAACATTATAACTCATTGCTGGACCCTACCAAACATTTAAGGAGGGATTGATGCCAGTTCTGCACAAACTCTTCCAGAAAATTAAAAAAGAGGGAATACTTTTCTAACGCACTCTATGTGGCCAGCAGTACCTTGATACCAAAACCTGATTAAAAAAAAACAAAAACAAAAAAAAACATTAACAACAACAACAAAAACTGGAGCATTAAAATTAGATGATAATGGTTTAGACATAATTTTAGCAAATCAACTCTACCTACATGTTAAAAGGATAGTACCTTATGACTAAGTAAAATTTATTTTTGAATTTGTAAAATTTGACTTCAAACTTTAAAAATCAACCAATTTAATTCACTATAGTAATGAACTAAGAAAAGTAAAATAAAAAAGATCCTCTCAACAGACTTTGATAAAAACCTTCACAAAAGTCACCATCAATCCCCAAATATGAACAAAACAAAACAAGAATTCTTAGCATGAGTGGAATAGAAGGGCATTTTTCCAATTGGTAACATGCATCTATGAAAATTCTATGGGCAAAAATCACATTTAATTGTGAAATACTGAATGATTTTCTGCTCAGATCAGAGCAACAGAAGGCTATGCTGTTTTACTACTCTATTCAGCATTGTATGGAATATCCTAGAAAGTGCAGTATCATAAAAAGTAGAACTAAAAGCCATGCAAATTTATGAGAAAGCAATGGAACTGTCTTTACTCATGGATAACATGTAGAAAGTCCAATAGAATCTACAAAAATAAAACAACAACAAAAAATCTACCAGATCCAATAATTGAGTTTAGCAGTGTTTTAGGACCTAAGAACAATATGAAAATATAAATTCTATATCTATATACTAGCAGAAAATGATAAAAAGTAAATATGCATACTAATTACAATAGCATTAAAAATTAAATACTTTGTGATAAAACAGACTAAAGATGAAAATGACTTGTTTTCTGAAAACTACAAAATGGTGATAAGACAAATAACTAAATGAATGGAGAGGCATACCATGTTCATGAGTTGAAAAACTTATTATTAAGATGTCAGTTTCCCCCAAATGGCTATATAGGATTCAATACAATGCCTACTAAAATACAAACAGTGTTTTTTAGGAAGGAGGGTAGAAAGTGATAAAGTGATTCTAAAAATGCAGATATAAATGCAAAGTACCGAAAATAGCTAAAACAACTTTCAATGGAACAGAATAGAGTTTGGAAACAGTTGCAAATTTATAATGAAACATACATGAATATACATGTATATTGAATATATGTGAATAATGTACATTTCAATATATATATATATATATATATATATATATATATATATATATATATATATATAAACAAAATAACGGTATACACAAACTTATTTTAAATAAAGATACAAATTCAATTGAGTAGAGAAAGGAAAGTCCTCTCAGTAAATGGTCCTAAAACTGAATATCCATACTTTAGTAAAAGAAAAACTTCAATCGATTCCTTGTGTCACATACACAAACTGAAAACAGAACATGGAAATAAGTGTAAAACATGAAACTGAAACAATTCCAGGAGAAGACAAGAAAAATACTTTGTAACCTAGGGGTAGGATCAAGATTTCTTTGTTATAACCAAAAGCACAATTCACAAAATAAAACATTCATAAATTCAGCTTCATTATAATCAAAAACTTTTGTTTTTCAGAAGACACTTAATGAATAGGACAAAAAGATACCATGAACAGTTGGGAAATAGTTTCAAAGCATATATCTAATATGTCTCCAAAATATATAAAGAACTCTCCAAATACAATAATAAAACAACAAATAATTAAAAAATTGATCAAATGATTTGAACCGACATTTCACCAAACATATATAGATGGAAAAATTGCATTGAAAAGTTACTTTTCATCAAAAGGAACTTGGAAAAATGTATTTTAACATCACAATTAAATAAAAATATATTTTAACTAGAACATCTAAAATTAAACAGAACTGCTGATCCCAAGCATTGGTGAGGATGTGGAGGAAATGGCAGTCTCGTACATTTTTATGGAAATTTGAAATGGTACAGCCACCCTGAATCAGTTTGGCATTAAAAAAAAGTTAAATATACACAAACATATGATCTAGCATTTGATTCCTAGGTAGTTTCAATAGAAAAGAAAGTCTACATCTATGCCAAGACTTGTGTGGGAATGTTTGTGGTAACATAATCAAAAACTAGAAACATCTCAAATGTCCACCAATGAGGGAACTAATAAATCATACTGTGTTATAGTGATTCAATGTACTACTCAGCAATCAGAAGGGCAGACTATTGATATGTGTCACAACACAGATGAATTTTAAAATAATTATATTGAGTGAGAGAAGTCAGATAGAAGACAGGATATAATAAATAATTCTCCTTATGCAAAATCCTATTAGTTGCAAAATGATGTATGAGGACAGAGTGCTGAACAAAGGTTGACTGGTATGGGATGGAGCAGAGAAGAACGGAAGAGAAGGAGAGTTTTGGGAGGGTGGGTATGTGCCCTACCTTCATTATGATAATGGTTTCATAGGCACACATACATCAAAACAGCAAATTCCATGCTTTAAAATTGTATTTATTCTATGTCATTTATACCTCAGTAAAACTGTTCAAAGGATTGGAATGTTCTTAGATAAATTATGACTTGAAAATATTATGGTTACCATGACTTAATCTAGAAACAATTCACTTGAAACAATCTCTACTTTAAACCAGGGAAAAAGGACCAAAAATGAATGATGAATGAATCAGCAACCATTATGCTCATCTCACACAACCTTTCCTTTTATTATTCTGCTTTCTTTCATATTTTTTTTTTTTTGCTGTTTTTAGAAGTATCTATTGGCTTTCCCTTTCATTGATTATGGCTTTGTCTTCAGAATGTCATGACTGTTCAGAATGACTGACTGACAGTCTTGAATGCACCTTCCTGGCATCTCCCACTCTTTCCACTTGCAGACCCTGGGGAATCTGCCTTTGTCCCTGTTGGTGTTTACCACCCTTCTTCATCAACACAGTGGCCTTGCTTTGACTCCAGGGCATTTTGTGTCTTTTCTCTCCTTCCTCATTTTGCTTTTTGTCCTGGTATAACTTCTTCTCAGGTAGTTACTGGGTGATAACAATTTCAGCTTCTGCTTTCCCCCTCCACACCAAATTCTTCATTTGAAAGAACAGACTCCTTAACGAGCACCTGAAAGGAACCATATGGTCTCAACTCCTAGCTTCTGACTCACCTGGAGAGCTTGTTAAGACACAGACTGGCGGGTCCCACCCCAGAATGTATTGTTCCATGCATCTGGGATGTGCTCAAAAGTTTGCATTCTGACTAGTTCTTGGATAATTCTGGAACTCCTCTTTGAGAACTGCTAGTTAAGAACATAAGTTTTGAAGTATGAAAGAGTAAGGTTTAAATCTCAGAGGTATATGCTAGGGCTATTTTCTTCCTTTAGCTGAACTTCAGTTTCATCCCCCACCAATTGATAAATATAACTGTTTCCCCTTATAAGATTGTTGTGCGATTAAATATGTTAATGCCTGCAAAGCACCTAGAACACATAGGGCTTAATAGATGAGGGCTAGTGTTACTCTTAACTAGTAGTGAGATCAATGATCATCATTAGACCAGGCATTGAGAAACACGTCTGGAAAGGACAACTGTTTCCTTCAGCATAGGCCACCTGTATGCATCTCTCTGTTCCCTTCTCCCAGCATTCCCTGCTCCATGACTCACCCTTGAGGTACCTAGCACAGGTATCCCTTCTTCTCTGTGACAGTCCTTCCTGCTGTCTCTTTACCATGCAGGCTGTGTTCTTTCCCATGTTGAAACTAACTGGGCCTGTATTTTGTGACTTAGTCACCTGATAAGCTCAAAAACGCTCATCACTGGTATACAATATATAACACGCGTCCTTAATGCCTGATGTCCCAGCTATTTCCCTCCAATTTTTAGTTATATTTATTATGAAACTTTTAGAAAATAAAAAGCTTATGAGTGCTAGAGTATTTATAAATGTCTGGATGTATATGGACATGCCCTGTGGTACAGTAGAGGGGGCACCATTCTGATGGGTTCAGCAGCTTTTCAGATGTTATCAGATGGCTTTGCAGAGGGGGCTAGTTTCGATGCTCAGCTCAGAAACCTGACAATTGCATCTACTGGGAGGTGAAACAGAATCCAATTAAGTTTTTCCCATCAACCTGCAGGAATTCTGGCTTGGAGGACTCTTGTGCCCTCCTTTTCACAGCAGTATTCTAACTGTGTTGTTTTCCATGTCATCCTTCTCTGTGCTCAAAGAAATCATGACATCAAATCCAAGAAAGCCAGACAAAGCAAAAGCAGACGCAAAGAATCCCTCAATTTAAACTGGTGACATCAGTCCCTGTGCCCTGTGTCTTGCCCCTAATTTAAATCCTGACATAGAAATTTGAAGCAAGGAGGCTTTCAAGTTCTGGATGTTCAAACACTGCTGACTATTTTGTCACTTAATGGTGATGGAAACTAACTGAGCTTAGCATTCCAGAAGGCAGGTGAGTTGCTTTATGGACCTTTCTGCAAGACCCATAAAAGTGAGGGGTTAAAGGGAGGGAGGATCTGGGTTGGCCGGTTATGTACCCTGGCAAGCTGCAACATTTATGGCCGCTCTGTGCCATCGCCTTGTAGAAATGAAGCACATGTAAGCAAAAATAAGTATGCATGCAACAGCTTCCTAGTTCCCTTTTCTCAACTGAGGGGCATCCAGCCATAAACATGATTTCAAAAGAGATTTACTGTTTCTGATAGATTGATTTGAAGCAGCTCAGAGCAACATTTAAATATCAGAGGTCTTACTGCAAGGGCTTACTGCCTCAGCCACGTCCATTCCTGGAGGATTCCAATCATTGTATGCCAGAAGGGGTATTGGTTAATGAGTTTCCTTTGTCCTGGTTGTATGCTATATTCCCCATTTACTTTTCAGTTGCATAATTTGATTTCTACAGTTAAATGTTATCTCCTACAATTGCTTTTATCCCTCCAACCAGATATTCAGGCACATTTTCTGAATTTTGTTTCTTATCTTCACATTAAGTTCAGATGATTTTACCAAATATTTTCAAATCATGTTTTATCAAAGCTCATCACTTTTCTAAAGAAATCCAATGAGTGCCCTTTGCAAAACCATCTAATACCATGTGAAAAGCTGCTGAACCCATCAGAATGGTGCCCCTTTATTGTACTGCAGGTCATGTCCACATATGGCCACACATTCATAAATACTCAAGCACTCATAAACTCTTTCTTTTCTAAAATTTTCATAATTAACATAACTAAAAGCTGGGACATCAGGCATTAAAGACACCTGTTATGTATTGTATACCAGTGTTGAGTGTTCTGGAGCTTATCAGGTGACAAGTCACAAAATACAGGCCGAGTTAGTTTCAACATGGGGAAGAACACCGCCTGCATGGCAAAGAGACAGCAGGAAGGACGGTCCCTGAGAAGAGAGGATACCTGTGCTATGTACCTGAAGGGTGAGTTATAGAGTAAGGAATGCTGGGAGTTATAGAGTAGGGAATGCTGGGAGATGCATACTGGTAGTCCATGCTGTTGCCCTTTCCAGATATGTTTCTTTACATCTGGTTTAATGACTACAATTGATCTCACTGCTAGTTAAAAGTAACACTAGGTCTCATTTATTAATCCTTATGTGTTCTGGGTGCTTTTTAAGCATTAAACTACTTAATCTTTACAATTAGATAATATACATCATTAAGAATAATACTGGCTAAAGTGGAATATTGATTTTACACTAAAGTGACCCACACAGTACATGAAGTCTGTTCTTAACCATCAGAAGTTTTAGGTGTCCACAGTGAGATTGTGTAGCAGTACAATTTGAAGCTGGACTTGGTTTTCCCTGACAGTCACCCTGTTTGTCCTCGATCACCTTGCCATGCCTCTCATCAGATAATGCAGGTAGGCAGGCTAATGTTAGAGGTAAACCAAACCAAGCTTAATTAGGAAAAATCTGAGAAGCATCTTTCTTCTGACTTCTTAATGCATGCCAGATTTTCCATATGGAAACTCTTCTGTGTGAAGTTGAATATATTTAAAGATAATTTAAAATAAAAATCAAATTTATTTTTTAACTACAGCTCTGATGAAGTCACAATATAGGTGTTTGTTTATTCATTCATTTATTAAAAAGCATATATCTGAATATAACATGCTGTCATAGAATACACCAGGGGATTAAACAGGAAACTTCACCCTCATGTTGATGGCAACCATGTGAGAAGGTGAGACAGCACCTGAATGAGTGGCATACATACTTGTTTATATGAGAGTAGGTGGGATGGAGGATAATGAGACAGGGAAAGGGAATAGAAAGTGATGACTTGGGATGTCAGCTCATAACTCCTTGGTGGTTGAGTGGTGACCCCTTGGTCCTGGACTTCTGGAGGTATCTGAGAAAAGCAGGAAAACAGGACACCTTGAGGTGAGTGCTAAGAGTCTCAAGCCAGATGCTGAGGTTAGGCTGTGACAATTGGGGAAGGATGGGTTGGATCTTTGCAGGAGTGCCCAGAGTTCTGTGGCCCACTCTTTAGCAGGGAGTCAGAAGGCCTAAGAAGTCTTGGTCTTATCTGTGAGAATAGTAAACTGTGCTTGAGGGAGTATCCATCAGACTCTTGCTTCTGTGAGTTTTGTAACTCTTGAGGAGGAGATCCTAAGAGGAAGTGAGGCTTTCTAGGCTTCTCAGGCCCCAGTGCTCTTGACGACAATCGCATTCAAACAAGGCCAAGAACACATTACTGCACACACACATGTGTGTTCGTGTGAATTTGATATGACTGTCCAAAGTGTTAACACTGAATATTAAAGAGGAATGTGTTATGATGGGGCATACCTCAGTCTGAACTCCAGCTCCCTGCAAAGTCTGGGCCCCTATGTAGCAATTCTGATATGAAATGAAGAAGGTCCTCTTAGTGTGTCTATATCAGGCAGGTGCCCTGGATGAAAGGAGGCTATGTGCCCTAACCTGTGTGTTTGGCAGGAACAGTGACCACTTGGTCTTGGGTGCTTATTAGAGTTAAATGGGTGTCTAGGCTGCATGAGCAGGGAGATTGGGGAATGTTACTGACTGGTGGTCCACCATTCCTGAGAAAGAGCAATGGTGTTGCCCCTTAGTTAGACTCTCCCAGAGCCAATGGTTTGAGCCCCCAAGAGAGATGAAATTATTTCTAGATGTACATGACTCTTGACAAGACCCAAAACCTTGGCTTCTTGGTCACATACCATCCCATCTAATGACTTCTGAAACTATAACATCAACTCCTAAGGAAACTGGTGGATGATTCCAGTTGCCTATTTTCTACTATCCACCATTCACAAGGGTGGTTTATTAGAGTTTACAGGCTACAATCCTAGAAAATGTAATATTCTATTTTTTAAGTGATAATTGAAAAGAGTTGCTATAATAAGACACAAGGTGGTTTTAAGAATAGGCTCTGGGGGATACACTAAACAGTAGCCCTGGATACTGTTAGAGCCAGATTCTCTTCAAGATTTTATGAATGTTCAGAAGCAAGACATTATCTATGTTCAGCCCATTTCTTCGGATACCTCAAGTGCCCTGTGGAGTGGAGCACTGAGGAGTAAGGCCCTATGTGGCATGTGAAGGAGACAGTGTAGCTTCCTCATTTGTCTGTTCTCAGGGAAGAAGGTGTATGCCTCAAAGCCCCAAACATTTATGTAGGGAAAATACAATCTGTAAGCATTTCCCATGTGCTAAGGAGAAACACAGAGAAAAATAAATAATTTTTTTTTATCATGTGTGGGCCTTCCTTTCTACATTTTCTTAAAGACCATGTAGTTTGGGTAATTATAGAGGAGACGTGATTATCAGGAAATGAATGTGGCATTAATTTTCATTGTGTCAATATTGTGAAATAATGCTTCTGAAAGCTAGTTTGCTGATGAATTAAAAGGGAATCCCTTTGGTCTAAGAGAATATAAATATAAATATTTCCTTTCATATTTTGAAGGAAGCTTTATGAAAGAAATAGGAAATTGTTGTTGTGGCTCATTAAAAGAGCTATTTATAATTACTCTGTTTTGACATCTACTCTACAAGAATATGATAATTCTGACCTTCAGTGGAGGAGTCAATGAAATGCAGACTTTGAAACTGCCTTTCGTAGACCTGCTTTCATCATGAACTGTTTCAGGGTCTCTACAGCCAATGGATATGTGCTGTGCAGTTCCCAGCACATTTTTCATCTTCAGAGTGTTTGTTTTATGGCATGTTTCGCTAGTTACTAATTGTCTACACAAGACAATTAGAGGAAGTGAGAAAATATTAAATAAATGTGAAAGAGTTGCATGCAATTGAGGCTGATATATCAAAATAGTTTCACAGAAGTGTAAATGGATATGCTTAAGTGAATATTTTAACGATTTCCCTAATAGGTGCATAAAACGGGCAATGAAGCTTTCCAAACACTTTTAAAAGAATCTCAATGTTAAAGGAGTTGAAAAGTCAAGTGGTAGAAATTATTAGTTAGTTAATTAATTTACCGAGTACAAATTATTATAAGGAATCATAGTGTCATTTTTAGTAAGTGACATGTCCTTAATAATTTAATTATAAAAATAGGAAAATGTTTGTATCAACTGGATTATAAATTTTTCCATTTTCTATTTTAAATAGTAATTTTAAGTCACAAGAATAATATATTTACTGTAAGAGATTTAGAAAATATAGGCTAGCAAAAAGAGAAAGTAAAATCATCTATTAGCTTACTGTCTAGAATTAAGCACTTTTAACATTTTAGCATGTTTTCTTCTAGTTTTTTTTTTCTACAGATATATTTTCCTTTTAACAAAAACAGTGACAAAATATATGTGTATGTGAGACTATCATCTCCTAGTAGTTAAATTTAGTAATATATTCTGATCATCTATTTTTTGGGGGGAGAGATGTGCACAATTTTTTCCTAAAATATTATTCGTAATAATTTTTTTAGTTGTTCATGTAGATATAATGGATTTTAAAAGTCACTTTATTCTTCAATATTTAGCATTTAGGTTTTATATGTATTATTATAAAACAACTTTGTACTAAATATCTTTATATGTACATTTTTATATTCTTATCTAAATATATCTTTTTGATCTCTTTCTAAAAGTGTTATTGCTGGCTCATGGGTATACATATTTTTATTGCCCTTCAGAAGGGGTATTTCATTTATTTTCACCAGAAATGTATGAGAATGTCTGCTGCATTTCACCCTTTCCTAGAGACTATCTTTTTTTTAACTTACAAATGAAACTATGTATTACTTAATATACATTTGCACTTTTTCCTTTGAGAAATCCTTTATTTGCTTATATGTTTAGGAGGAATTTTCATATCCTAAGGAAAAGTTAATGTTTATATCATTTAAAAATTCCTTTAAGATTTAATTTTTGAAATTTAATTTTTAATTCAAATGAAATTTGTTTTTATATAATAAATCAGTTAGGTATGTAATTTCATTTTTTAAAAACATGATGAAATTTCTGAATGTGTTTCTAGGATGCATTTTTTTCATCAGATACTCAGTGTCATTTTAATTATGTACTAATTTTTTTAAATTGTGATATACATCTGACTTGCATTTTTACTTTCTATTACTTCTGTTTATTTCAGATTCAGTATCCCACTGTTTAAAATTATAACTTTATACACTATTTTAATGTAGCTAGTAGATTAATACCCACATTCCATCAAATGCATCCTTTTTTCAACTATTATCCTTATTCATGTATTTTCCACAGGAAATAATTATTTTGTTGCATTATTTTAAAAATGACACCACATAGAAAATTTGATAATTCTATTTAAATTTATCATTAGAAAATAGCAACTTAATTTGAGTTTGCAGCTTTAGAAACCTGATATACTTTATTTTTTATAGTTCTTAGTAAACTTTTGTGATTTTTATAAAATATACATATTTCTCCCAAATGTTATTTATTTAATGTTCTTCCTTTTATTTGAAAAGTAGTCAGTTATCTACTGTTGATAGATTTCTATTGCTTTCATAATTTTGAACTAGGTGATATTAAAATTTAAATTTCATTATAGGAGATGAAGACCTAAAAGTAAGTGGAAGTTAGTTAAATTATAATCCAAGAAAATGTTTCACTGAGTAGTTCCAGGAGAATAAACTCTTTTTTTAATTATCAACTGATAATATATTAAAAGAAAATTTAGATCTATAGTGGTTTCTAGAACTTTTCTAATTGTGTCTCATTAATCAGAAAACCCTAAAAGCACAAGAAAGAAAATGAACAACATTGTTCATTTGTCATTCCGCAAGTTTTTAAATATATGGGGAATTTTTAAGGCAAAAGGTATATCCACTTATATATCTGATATATTTATGTATTACATATGGTATTTATACACACTGTCAAATTTTCTTCCCTGATGGCTGTACCAATTTATGTAATCCACCAGCAGTATGAAAGAATGCCTGATTTACCCAACCAAGTGAATTTTTAACCTAGTTTTTCTCCAATCTGCTGGGTGAAAGGAAAAAAAAAAACTGGTATCAATTTTTCATTTGCGGTTTCCTTCTTGTAAATGGATTTGAGCCATTTTACATGTTGAAGGGCCATTTTTGTTTCTTTATCGTTGGAATTCCTTTTGAAGTACTTTGCCCATTTTAAAAATAGTCATTAGACTCTCCCTTTATTAATTTTAAGAGTTCTTTATATATGTTGGAGAATCAGTTGCTTACATATAAAGTTAATATTCCCTTCCTCTAGATTCGATTTGTGATTTTTTAAATCTTGTTTTGTTTTAGAATATAGAAGGTTTTGTCTATCCATTCAAGATTATAAATCAAATCACCTAGACTTTTTGTAATTTTTCAGAAAATTATTTGTATTTAATCTTTGTTCAATTGAAATTTTCCCTGAATTATGGGAGAAGAATTTAAAATATTTTTTCAGATAGCTATATAGTTGTCCCAACACCATTTCTTCTACAAGTCATCTCTCCTCCAATGATTTCAAATATGATTTCATCATATACTAAATTTTCTCATGTTGGTAGTTCTACTTATGAACTTTCTATTTTACGTCATTGGTATTTTTGCATCATGCACCAATACCACAATTTTATTTTAATATCATAAGTTATCATACATGTACAAAAATATGTATATATTGTAGATATTTTACATTTATAATGTACCCTATTATCTTACTAAGTTCTCATTTTTATTGATTCTTCATAGTTGTACATGACAGTGGATTAAATTGTCATTTATAATAGTCTATTTTCATGAATTTTCTAAGTGTACAAATCATATCATGTGTAAATGGTAACAGTTTCATCTCCTTATTTCCAATTTTTCTTCTGAGCCTTCTCTTTTCTTATTTTTTAACTAGTATCTATCTATCTAGGTACCCTTATCTTATACTTAATTTTGTAAGGAATATCTTTAGAATTTACCTATTAAACATGATTCTGACCTTCAGGAATGAGATAGATATATTTTATCATGTAAAAAATTATCTATATATTTTATCAAGAGTTTTTGTCACTAGCATTTGCTGATATAGGTAATATCTTTTAATTGCAGATAGAAATAATAATGGGACTTTTCTTCACAATTTAGTTTTAGGACAAATTATAGTAGCAGAGCTCCTCATATTAAATTCTCTTTGCCAACCTATGACAAATCCCACTTGGTCAGGATGTGTAATAATTAACAAGCTGCTAGTTTCTGTTTGATAACAAAATGTATAATCCCTTTCCCACAGTCTCTCATAACCCAATTTCTCTATGATACCAAAATTTATTTGGAATTAAAACTTGGTGTGAGTGATGTGAGATTCCTCTTTATATTTTCTCATTGTTTTTAATATGACTATCACATACTTTGCTGCAGTAATGTTCATGTAATTCATTGAAGAATGCTGCCTTGACCATGAGTGATAAGAGTATACAATACATGAACTGTTTTCCCCTTGTAAAATCTACCAGCCACACATTTAAATCAGGGTTTTATAATTGTATTTTTATTTTAGATTTTCTCATTAATAATCACAAAGAGTGGCGCTTTAGCTTCAATTTTAGTTTGTAATCTTTGGTTTGTATCAACATCGTACTTTTCATACATGAAATTAAATATATAATGGAGTATAATGGATTTATTATATTACATTAATACATATATTAAAGATTTCAGTTCTTTTCTCTACCCCTTCACCTTCTCACTTGTACTCCCCATAGGTAACCATTGAATCATTGCTATCATTCAACTGAGTATTTAGTTAGCTCTTTTCCTATGGACATACAACTTATTATCTATTTAAAGTTGTACCTTATTTAAAAATGTTTTAAATATATATCATTTAAGATGTATAATTTATATAGTATATTTAACATGGCAGGAAACATATCAGTAATGTCTTTTTAAAGGGTGCAATATATTTCATTATCTCATTGAAGGACTGTTGTTAGGTTTTCTCCCAAACTTTCACTCTTAAAATGCAGAGAAAATTGTATAGCTGAATGTGGGACAAACTACAAGAGGTAAAATTGCTGAGTTTAAGTGAAATGAAAATTCTGATACGTGTCTGTATAACCAAGGTGATTCTGCAACCTTCATATTTGGAAAAATGAGAAATTATACCCCATTTGATTCAAATGTATGATATGTCAAGATCATTGTATTGTGATGCGCACCTAACAAAAAAAGAAAGTGCCTTATTAAAAGTTGTCTCAACTTCATAATATCAATATAAAATTGGTATTTCATTGTTCTAATTTCTATCCCTTTTTGTTAAGCATATTTTCCCTAATTTATTAGACATTTTAGTTTTCTTCAGTGAATTTCCTTTATGTATTCTTTGCTCATTTCCTACCATATGGAATTGTTTTTCTTTTTTCTTTTGAGGAGCTCATTAAATTTTAGAGATATTAACAATTGTATACAGCAAACATGTCTTCCCAGTACCTTGAGAAAGAATTGGATATCTATAAAGTCCTTTTCGTTTTGTGCGTGGTCTGTACCCTTTATTGACCTCTTCCTTTGTATTTACCTTCTTAGCTAGTATACTTGCTGCCTTATTTGTATCACCACTAAACTAGAAGAGAGTAAGGGACATGAAATTAAATATTTGGACAGAGCTCATGTCATGTTGAGCTTAGTTAGAAGGGAGATGGATACGCTTCACTTAATGTGTATAGAGGATTATGGCAGAACATCCTGTCTCTTCCATTTTTTCATGAAGTAACTTTTCCTTCAGAACGCTGAATAATGACTGACTATATACCAAAATATAGTCACTGAAAATATAAAACTCACTGACATACAAACTGATGTGATATAAAAAAAACGCAGTTAGTTATTTGGATGGTCTAATGATCAATTATTTCAATAACTGGCCATGTACTTTATTTTTTTAATTCAGATATTTGGCAGTCTATGACCATGAATTTTTAATGACTAGGAACAAAAATATTAGCATATGTAGACAATTAAAAATGAAATGAATGGCTACAGAGCTAGAAGTTGAATTAATATCAGTTCACATTTAAAAATTAATATGCATTCTTGGCTAAATATGTATGTATAAATACATATGTACATACACACATATATTACTATTCAAATGTATGATCAATTTTCAAATGCTTAAGTACTTATATGACATTGTGAACTAGAATACTTTCTTTAAGCAGATACTGTGCTGATTTTTTTTTTTTTTCGTATTATGAAGACAAAAGCTGTAAAGAGTTCTCGTTAATTCACATGAAAGGCCTGAGGCTGAAACTTAGGTCAAAATAATACAATCTTAGGGAAAGAAAAACAATCTGGAAATGTCAGATTTTTTCAGGAAGGCATTTGGATTGCCAGCTCTTGCAGACGTGTAGAGGAACGAGAAGTAAAAGTTTAATAATATTGTAGAAAATGATCAATTTCTATGCTAATTCCCCCCATCTTTCCCAAATGAAAGATTACCCCTGTTTTTCTCACATCTTTTCTTAATATTTTAATTTATTTTATTCAAATTAAATTGATAGTCTTTCTTCTTGTTGAACTAACTTCAATAAGAATGGCATATATTTTATAGTTTGACTATATTCATAAATAACCTTTGGAAATCCTGTTTGAGGTAATCATTGAGACTGGGAAATTTAACATTTTCTTTTTTTTAATCTTCAAATAGTTAGAGAAAATTTCTATAAGCCTATTCCTTTAATTTTTTTTGGTAATCCTAAAAATAAAGTAAGTTTACCATTGTTAATCTAGAGAGTACATCACCTTATAGGTTCTATATTTTTTGGTGGGGGGTACTGCAGATCAAACTCAGGGCTTCTTGCATGCCAGGTAAGCACTCTACTACTAAGCCACACCCATGGGCCCAGTTCAGATATTAAAAATACCTATTTCTGGAGATAATTGCTATATTTTAATGGGTGACTCCTATTTTCTGAGAAAATGATGTACATATTATTAGGCTTCCTTGTTGTGTTTGCTCTTACATAATCTTAAAGAAAGCATTTTTGTATTAGTTAACTATTGAGTTTAAGTTTAGGTGAGATAGATTCTATTACTTTAAACTTATAGTTTATATCTTTAATGTCTTGCTCTTGGCAAGTTCTAATTTAGAAAGGCAGGAAATACTATCTTGATATGCAAAAAATAAAAAATAAAAAGAATATGACAGCCAAGACAATCGGTATTTATGCAAATGGAAAATATTTGCCATCCAAAACCATCAATATTTATGAAGTTTTAAGAAAATGTAATAAGACTACATACAAATTAAAATCCATTGCATCTACTTGAATTCATAGGGTACATTTTTATCTTGTTGCTTTCCTTTTACTAAGAAAATACTTTTAAAATAATTTAAACTATCATGGTAAAATTTATCATCTTATATGTAGTAAGATAAACTTATAATGTATTGGAAATTTAAGAAATGATCCTGGTTATACTTCATCATGATAAACATTTATTATCCTTCTATCTCTTCTGTATATGGGACATCTGCTTTTGTTTTATTAGCTAGTCTTAGAAATAGAGCAAGTATTGAGACTTAGTCTGTTTCCTTAAGAAAAATCCTGGTCACAGGAGTTTTCAGTGGTCTTTGAAATGCTGTTCATTTATTTTGATTGTACTTCACGTTTGGGGCACAAGTGACTAATTAGTGGCATTTAATAGTAAAGCAAAAATAACATCTTTTAATGTTATTTAACAGAAAGAATTAGTCTTGCTTTAATTTTAATCCAGTTTCATTTCCCCTATAAAAAATAAGAGAAAGTTTGTTTAAAGTAGCAAGAGGAAGCAGGAGTAACCGTTTTATACTGCTTTATGGACCAAAAAAAAAAAAAAAAAAGGCAGAAAATTTAACTAATGTACCTTGTATATTCAACATCTGTTTATTAGGGACACCAAGATTACTACTTCGTTAACTAATTTATTGATTAGTTAAAGTTCGTTTGTTGTCCACTTTTGTACTAAAGTTTTCATCTGAAAACAAAACTCTATTCTGATGCGATAGGAACAGGTTAATCTTGCATGGCATCAAATTAAATGTGACTAGTTTTTAGTGTCTGATTTAGCAATTGACATAACTGTAGATATTTCAGGCTTTGGTACAGTGTAGCTAGGATGATGTACTAGAGGCATGTATAAAAATTGTATTATAAATACATGGTGAAGATGCTGTAATTCAATGAACATACTGGGTATTTTAGACAAGTTTTTAACTATAATTGTGTTTACCTTAAAAGTGAGACAAAGTTAACCAGAGCCACCTAGGGAAGAAAAGATCCTTAAGGATCTGTTTAGACAGTTGCTTCTAGAAAAAGTGAACAGTCTTCAGTCAAAGACTTGTCAATCCTATTTTTAAAGATTGATTAGGAAGCTGAGTTTTTCTTCTTTTTATCCTTGGAGAAAATGAAAAATAACAAGTCCTCTTCTACTTTAGACTAACCATTCATATACTTTATGACAGTTAGGTCTCCCCTGAGCTTTCCCTTCTCCAGGACAAATTATGCTAACTCCTTCAGCCAATCCTCATAGGTCCTATTTTTCAACCATTAAATCATCTTATTGTTCTTTCCTATGGCTTTTCCAGTTTCTTCAAAATCTTTTTAAAGATATAAGGTCTTAAATTTGATATTTTTGCATGTGTCAGATGGATTAGAACTACAGGAAGATATTTATTTCAATCCTCTAAATCAGAGAGATGGTCATCCTGACAAGTCAGTTGGATAAGAAGAAAGAGAAGTCAGGTGAGTACTTTAATATTTTAACATAATGGATGTATGCGATCAGAGACAGTCAAATTCATGTGTGTAAAAAATGTAAGAAGGGCTCATTGTAAGTCCTTTGAGAAGGTACCAAAACACAAAATATATTATAAAAACAACGAGAGCACTTTTGTTTTGTCTTTAAATAACCTGATGCTACTTTTCACTAATTATCCTTCCAAAAAGGGAAAGATTAGTAGATGAGTTTACAAAATTCCAAATTTAGAACAAAATAATGTATCATAGAGGAAGATGACCACTGTTACTTCAAGAAAGGGTATAGGGATTCAGCATTAGATTAAGTGACCTCAGCTTAATTAAGGGCTGGAGCCATTTTTTTTTTTTTTCCCAAGGAAAGCGGCATTTGTGGAATGTGGCTGAATGATGTATTATTCTTTTTTTTTTTTTTTGATAGAACATGGTCACTAGAAAGAGCTTGCTCTAGGCTTTGTTGATATGCCATCTTGCTGTCCCAGGTTTCTTGTACTGCACTGTCTCCTCTGCAGCAGCATGTGACTTGGGGTGAATAGGATATCAGAGCTGTTTCAACCTTTCCATCCCATGAGGTACATAAATGAATCCATAACCTTATCAATAAAGCAACTCCTCCTCCATGACAATTTTCATAGGAACCAGGCTCTACTCTAATCAAAACCTAGAAAAAATATCCCTAAACTATTGAGTCTTACTTAAATTTAAGTACATGGATAATTGACTTTGTATTTCTGTGATATTTTGAATTTAAACCTGATGTCTTAATTTATGCCCAAAGCAAAATACCTGACATTCACCCTGCTCTCTCTTCCGGGATGCACTGTGCACTATGATATTGGGGGAACTGCTCCATAAGCCCCACAAGAGAGAAAAATGCAATCACTATAAAAAGATGCTACTGTGTCCTTTCCAATAGCCTACTTAAAAATCAACAATAAGCAATAGGATCACAACCAAGCCAGCTTACAAGAGCTTTAATTCCCCAGATGAAAACCCATTGCTGGTTTATTTTCATTTCTAGGCTTTAGAAAAATATAAATTGGCTATGCCCATATTGAAAAGCCACAGGCAGATCTTAGAGGGCTCTTGCACTGAATGGTGTGCAGTAGTGAAATATTTTGCACTAACCCCTCTTTGAAAGCTAATGCAGTGCGGTCTTACCATTTTTGCAGACAGGACAACATTGTTCTGGTTCATAGACTGGGTTGACACACTCAGGAACTGCGCAGTCTGCTACAACACAGTGAACTTCATTGCTGGGCTCACAGCGACACCATTCACATGGAGAGGGCTAGGAACAAATCTAAAATTAGCCCCTTTTCTCCTATAACTTAATGCTTGCACATTCATATGCTGTCAGAAGACAAAAACATCAGTGTTTATATTGGCTTTACTGAATTAACTCCATTTACCATGTGTATGATCATTCTCCCCCAATGGAAGTTCATTTGAACATCCAAGCCAAGGTGGGCTGCCATGCACAGCTCAGATTGCCGTGAATAACTAGAGCACTCATGGATTGACTTTTCTTACATCTTTGTCCCTACGTTTCCAGAGAAATGTTTGGACATCTAATATGTCATCTTGTGGTCTGGTTTCCAGATGCACGGATTGCTTTGCCGTCCTCTGGCAAATAAGAATGATATTGGAACATATGTAATAGTTCTTGCCATTTGTAATTTTTTCCTTCCTGAGAAAGAGGAGAATTACTTGGAAACAAGAAAATGGTAAGCACACATCCTTATCCTTTGTAAAAACTCTTTTTCAAGCCAACCTAGTCTCTGAATGGCATTTTTTCAATGTGAATTTTAGAGGAGATTGCATTTGGGATCCAAACATACAGAATACAGACACTGACTTTTGAAAGATTTAGTGAGTGTCTTTCATCTTGCCTGCTTGCTTTTATGAATGAACTAAAATCGATTGACCCAAAAAGCCACTATCTAAGTCAAGATTCTGAGACCGGAATTGAAAAGTGATTAATTAAGAGAAAAAAAATATTAATGGGCTGAAAAGGAAATTTTTCTTTACTTACCAACCAAGAGTGAGTTGGAGATTTTTTTTTTGTTTCCTTTCTAGAAATTGCCTATATCACAAATAATAAAGCAGTGGAAAGCCTGTTAGTTTTACATACTGTACAAGTTCTAGCTCTATTTTCTCATGAAACTGAGGTTTAGATTTCTGGAATGAAAACTTGGAGGTCTCAGAAGTTATACATGCACATACTTCTCAATCAAGCTATTTGGTCTTAGAAAATTCTGCCCCCTACCCAATGCCACAGTTCTTCACCCATAAATGTGTTAATGAACCCCCTTTCTTTGTTTCTGTGGCTACTGCCCATGATCCCTGTCAGTTCTTATATTTTCCTGGACCTGAGAATTTGGGTCATATTGGTGCTCTCTGACCCAGACAGTCTGAGGGAGTGAAAACATTTCGATTAATTATTTAAAAATTCATTTCATCTTTGCTTTGTGCTTGAAGAATGAAAATCTAACTTTAATTATTTTGCTATCAAATTTATTCTGAACAAAATAATTAGCCATACAATCCATTATAAAGTAATGCTGTTTCTTAATCCAACAAGAAGTTTGTTGAAGGGCACAATTATGCTCTCCACTATGTGGTGAGTTGTATATAAGCATTTTCGGAGGAATCTATTATGGTATCCCAAGGGCTAGGGTTTTCTTGAAGCTCCACTTGATCCTACAGCATAGTAGTTAACAGAGATGGAGAGTGGGGCTCCTTTATTGCCCCATAGTTTGCAAGCTCCATTAAGATAACTAAGGTCCCCAAGGACACTGATCAGAAGGCGTCTCCCTCTCCTTGTCAATGCAAAGGAGTGCTTTCAGGAAGCACAGCAAAGACAGACTATATTTATTTTGAGAAATATGCTGAGGAAGGACTAAGGTCAAAAGGTGATTTTTAAAGGGGATTTTGAGTAATAAAAAACATTAAAAAATCCCTCTAATTATTGGTAGCTTCTAATCATGCCCTGAACTTGGTTTTATTTATATTTTGTGGTTTGTTTGTTTCTCCCCTAGAATCTCATGTTATTTCCTCTTTCCATTAATTTAAAAAAAAACAAACATCTTTACCCAGGTATGGTGGTGCTTGCTATTAATCCATCAACTCGGGAGGATGAGGCAGGAGGATTGCAAGTTTGAGGCCAGCCTCAGCAACTTAGGCCCTAAGCAACTTAGCAAGACCCTGTATCAAAATTAAAAAATATTAAAAAAGGATTGAAGATATACCTCATTGGTAAAGCACCCTTGGTTAAATTCCCAGTTGCCAATAAATAAATATAAAAACTCTGTATTTCAATTTATTTCTTCACATCTTAAGCCTCCATGAATCTCTGCTCCAACTCTGAAAACTCCATGAAAGTTAATCCATTGATGCCCATGCTAAAGTCCTTTTCCATCCTCACCCGCCTTGCCAAGCCTCTCTGCTTTCATAGCTTACCAGTTCTGACCCTATTGTCATTATCTTTCTCAATTTGACTTTCCTTGTTGCCCCCGCCTTCCCTTCCAATTTTAAAAAGATATTGCTTAAGTAGCGGAAAGTTACTAGGAATGAGCAATAGTATGCCACTTTGACATTAAGTTCAGACTTTTAAAATCCTTCCCACCTTATGGTGTAAAATTCTGACTGGTTTGGTGCTTTGGATAAATCTTTATATCTTTAGAACTGAGCTCGTTACACATTTCCTTTTATTGGGTTCTTCAATGTGAAAACTATAGATTAAACCTGAAAAAGTTCCTATAAAAATCAAAGATTAAAGAATAAAACTATCTTTAGAGGAACAGAGTGTTAGAATCTGTAGTTAGAAAAAAATTATTCTTATTAGTCTTTTTTTTTTTTTTTTTAGAAAAGCATGTGATATTATGACTAAGACATGACTTTTGTCACCCAGATATTTGGTAAGTCAGGTGATCAAATGATACCATTATAAAATTTTATACAAGCAAAGCAAAATCTTCTATGAAATCTTAGGGAACACTTTATTTCTATGTAATCTTTTGAAACTAAAGTAACATTTACTATATATACCTTGCCATAAATTTTAGTTGAAATTGTGATTAAAGATCAAAAGTTTTAGTGTATATATTAGATGATTTGAATACTACATACGTGTTATAAATCTGTTCTACCTCCATCTCAGTGTTTTTGAATATCTAATGAGGAACTACATTTAAGCAGAGACTGTTTTACCTGTAATTCCCATTGCTGAATACATCCTTGTATGACAAATGGCATCATAGATGTCTCTAGATTACAAAGGAGTTTCCTGACATATATATTACTAGAGATGAATATGAAGGAATCAAGAGCAATATGAGACTCTCAAATATTGGTTTGGGTGACTAATACTCAAACTTTCCCTGTTGGCATTTGGGAAAACAGCAATACACATTGGTTTCAAGACAGTTAACTTCTGAAGATCTTCTAGCTGAAATCTTAGTCATTGTGATTTTTTTGAGTTTTTGGAGAATTGGAGGGGAGATACCAGAATCTTGGAAACAATGAAATGCTCCAGGAGTTACTAAAATGTAGAAGCAGCCTGTGAACTAATAACTTGGGTTACTGGAGTAGTTGAATAATATCAGAAAAATTGTCAAATATATTCTTTTTGACAATTTAGAAGCTACTGTGCGTATCACTGAAGGTCAAATTAGGATTAATAAAAGATGTTACGCTGACTGGTTGCATGACATTTTCCACATGCTTATAGAAATGGGAACTTATTTTGTACTCTGAATACACCAGGATTTATTTATCCACAACTGAGGAGAGCCTGAATATTTGTTCCATGTAACATTCATAAAGGTATTGTGAATTACTTGGTGGCTGTTACTGGCATTGTTCAGACAGTACCCAGAAGAAAAAGGCCATTGTCTACAAGGTGTGTTTAGTGACCAGAAACATTGCAATACTATTTGAATTTGATAAAGGCTAAGATGACAATATTGTTATAAATTCAGGGTTCTCAATTTGTGAAATTAGAAAAAAAATGCTTCATTTAGTTGACTCTATGTGACTGTGCTATCATCGTAAAAACAAGCATTCTAATCTCAGGTGCTTTACTGATTAGCTATAAATGTTGGGGAAACTATGTAATCTTCCTTTGCCTTAATTTCTTATTCCATAAAATGGGAGTAAAAAGTAGTAAGCAACCTCACAGAATTATTATGAGGCACATAAAAATAGATCATAATATTATTCACTTGTATACTTAGTCACTGGTGGCTTTTTGAAAGATATCTAAAAGGTAGAAAACTGAAAGTATAAGATTATATTTTAAAGCAATATTTATGATTTGCTCTTTGTTTTTACTCAAAATGAAATCTTATGGAAGAGGTTGCAATAAGGTTTTCCAGGATTTGGATTGGTGGGAGGATTTTTGAGCTGATAGAATTAATCATGTGAGAAACACACTGAAAAATAAAAAAGCCTCAAATAAAGAGTAGCTGTGAATGGTTAAAGTGTTTATTGTAAATCATTAATGACAAGGAAGGGAGGAAGGAAAGAAAGAAAGAAGAAAGAGAGAAAGGAAGGGAGGGAGAGAGAAAAAAGGAAAAAGAAAGGCCCAAAATTTATTTCCTTTTCCTGCAGTGTTGTCATTCAAGAATCAACTCAAATGCCACATTCCTGGGAGGTTTTCCTGGACCACCCAGGTAATCCAGTCCCTCCATCATCTCTGCACATCCTGCTATCCATTCAGAAACTATCTTCTCTGTTCCTGGAATTATTATTGCTAATTTCTTCTTAGTTTTTATTTGCTCTAGTCTGCTATCCCTATAGATTCGCAACTACTTATTGATATAATGATACATGTATATATGTGTGTGTGTGTGTGTGTGTGAGTGTGTGGGTATGTGTGTGNTATCATTTGTATGTGTGTGTGTGTGTGTATATATATATATATATATATATATATATATATATACACACACACACACACATACAAATGATATATTGTTCATTGCTGCATCTTTTGCACTTAGAAGTCATCTTAGCACATGATAGGAATGCAATAAGTATTTGTTAATTCAAAGATATACTCATTTATGTAGAATCTGTTTTCATATTTGTGAAGTCACACCTTTAGGCAGTTTCATCTATGTTCATCAGGCATGAAAAGGATGAGATCTTTGTATTATATTTAATTTATTAGGTGTGTTTAGTGACCAGAAACATTGCAGTACCATTTAAATTTGATGAAGGCTAAGATGACAGTGTTTGTTATAAATTCAGGGTTCTCAATTGTGAAATTAGAAGAAAATGTTGTAGAGGCTACTTTGGGGAAACAGATTTCTGACTGTAAGTCATAAAATAACTGTTTGGATTCCAATATTGTGACGATAAACATAAACTAATTCTCTGAAGGTAGTTTTAAACTCTTAACACTCATTGTGCAGATCACAAGTAAGCCAATCTTCCAGCACTCTATTGACCAGGTTATCTAATAGTAGATGATTACAGAGTTTTTATTGCATTAGAAAATTCTATGCTAACTAAAATTAAGACATGAATACATACAGAGGTATTGCTAAAGAGTCTTAAGAAAAGCTAGTCTCATTAATAATGTGTGTCAAGTTTAAATATTTGCTTATTAAGCACATTATTTTAGTATATTTTATTTTTTTCCAGGAAAAAGCATTGATTTTAAACATGTTCATTTTCCTAAAAGATGAGTTAGAGTACCAAGTCCAACAAAATACAGCTTGATTAGTCTGAGGAACAAAACTTGCTTCCTAGAAAACCCTTGGCTAATACTGTTGAAAGCTGAGGAGATGGACGCAAAAATTGATGGAAATTCTAAGCGCCGAGTCTTAGCACACTAATCATGTCAATGCTTTTCTTCTGATCAAGTGATATAAGGTTTTTAATGCATTGTGGTGCTTCATTTCTTTGATAATGGCCAAATCTTATCAAAGAAAATACAGCTCAGTTTGCTTTTTACCAAAAAAAAAAAAAAATCCCATTAAATAACTATTTAAAATCTGATCTCCACAAAGGAAAAACTACTGCTTTATGAAGTGCTCTTCTTTTGTAGATAATTTATGGCATAAATTTGATCACTTTATGGAACAAATCTTATTACTTTCAAAATGTATGAGAAATTTGGAAGACTATTTCAAAGTTGCTGATGCCTGTCAGGAATCTCACTGTTCACTTCATTAAAATATACATTAAATTGCAAAGTGCAAGAGTATTTAGCATCCACTGCCACTCCTGTAGCCAGTCATTTGCATGCAGCAGATGTCACCTAATAATCAATGGATCCAATGGATTTCAACCAAAATTCACAATCATCTGAAAGATGTCCCATAGAAACACTGATTAAAATGCTTCTTAGTGTTCCTGGCCTAATGAGATTGTGATGACCTCTTCAGCAATCTGCCCCATTGATTGGAGCATATTTAAAACACTGAGGTCTTAAGTCTTATCACATTATGGATATAGAGCTGGGACTTCTTTAAGAATTTTAATGCTGTGGAAGCAAATAGAAAAATCTGATATATAGATTTTTTTTATAGTTGGCCAGCAAATGTATATGATGGTATCATTTGATTTACAAGTGAAGTAGCTGTTCTGACTTTCTCTAGAGGAGTTGGTATTTTGATAATACATCTAGAATATTATTTCTAGTGTTTTTGCCAAAAGCATTCATTTTTTTGAAGCAAAGTTTTAGGAAAATGAGTGCAAAGAGTACATTTAGGTTTGTCCATGTGTTTATAATAACCAGTTAGATAATGAACTATAACTTAGAATTATATAAATTTTAGAAATATTTATTCAGAGCACTTGTTAAATGTATAAAAGATTGGTATATAAGCTATAACAAGAGGACCGACATATTTGTCCTGCTTTCAATAAATGACAATACAATAATTAAGATTGGTACTGGGGATTGAACACAGGGGTGCTTTATTACTGAGCTACATTCCCAGTACTTTTAATTTTAGTTTTTGAGACAGAATCTCACTAAGTTGTTGAGACTGGCTTCAAACTTGCAATTCTTCTGCCTCAGGCCCTATCTGTATCTCCAGTTGCTGGTATTATAGGCATGTATTAACATGTTTTTTTTGATTTTTAAAAGCCATTTGTTTTGTTTTGTTTTTATGTTTTTATTGGTACATTATAGCTATAAATAATTATGGGATTCATTTTGACATAATCACACATTCATGGAATATAATTTATTCTGTGTTCAGTCCCTAGT
This sequence comes from Marmota marmota marmota, assembly GCF_001458135.2. Taxonomy (NCBI): domain Eukaryota; kingdom Metazoa; phylum Chordata; class Mammalia; order Rodentia; family Sciuridae; genus Marmota; species Marmota marmota. The sequence continues at coordinate 32,315,567 of NW_026000005.1, read as the reverse complement.
ACTCCTCTTTTCCTTCCCCTTGCTCACCATTACCCTTCCTCTACTCCACTGATCTTCCCCCCCCATCTATTTATTGTTTTTATAAATTGGTGCTTTACAAATATTCATACATGTGGAATCCATGGTGGTACATTCACACGTGCACATAGCATAATTTGGTCGACTTCATTCTGCTGTTCCTTCCCTTTCACATCCCTGCGTCTTCCCCTAAAACCCCTCCTCCACTCCATAGATCTTCCTTCCATTTTCATAGTGTCCTCTACCTTTCCCTCTTATTTAATTAATTAATTTATTTTGGGGGGTACTGGGGATTGAACTCAGGGGCACTCGACCACTGAGCCACATCCTCATCCTATTTTGTATTTTATTTAGAGACAGGATCTCACTGAGTTGCTTAGCACCTCATTTTTGCTGAGGCTGGCTTTGAATTTGTGATCCCCCTGCCTCAGTCTCCCAAGCCGCTAGGATTACAGGTGTGCACCATGGTGCCTGGCTAGCCCCCCAACCCCCATCTTGCTTTAACTTCTGTGTATGAGAAAAAGTATTGGATCATTGACTTTCTGAGTCTGAATTATTCACTTAACATGATACTCTCCAATTTTATCCATTTAAATGGCAAATACCATAATTTCATCCTTATTTACAGCTGTGTAAAACTCCATTGTATATATAGACCACATTTTCTTTATTCATTTATTTGTTGATGGTTATATGGGATAGTTCCACAACTTAGCTATTGGGCTAACCAATATTTTACATGAATAACTGACCCAGCTATCCCAATCATTATTTATCCAAAAGAACTAAAATCAGCATACCATAGTGATACAGTCACATCAATGTTTATAGCAGCGCAACTCATGATAGCCAAGATATGGAAGCAGCCCAAGTGCCCATCTATATATGAATGGGTTACAAAAGGCTGTATATATACACAATGAAGTTTTATTCAGCCATAAAGAAAAACAAAATTATGGCATTTTCTAATAAATGGATAAAACTGAAGAACATTATGCTAAGAGAAATAAGCCAGATTCAGAATAGTCAAGGGCCAAATATTTTCTCTCATACACAGAAGGTAAAGCAAAGTAAGAAGTATTAAAAAGTGAGGGGATTGCATATTATAAAGTTAGAAGAAAGATCAGTGGAGTGAAAGGAGATTGAGGGTGAGGGAGTAGGGGAAGGAAAAGGGAGAAAAAGTGAAATGAATTTTTAAAAAATTACCGTGTGTGTGTGTGTGTGTGTGTGTGTGTATTTCAATGCCTCCATCTTTATGTATATCTATAAGGCACCAATTAAAAATAAACAAATGAATGGAAGATTGATCAATAGAGTAGAGGAAGGGAAATAGAGGCGGAAAGAGGGAAGGGAAAGGGGGGACACCAGGGACTTAAATGGAGCAAATTAAATTAAAATTCCATTCAAAATGAACCCAACTCAATGCAGAAGTATAATGCAGTAATAAAAGCAAAATAAAAGATTTTTAATCAAAAAGAATAATGGCTGTAACTTTTATAGTGGAAGACTGAATTATTGAAGTTAATCTTTGTGTTTTTACTTGCATTTAATCTGAACCAGAAAAATACAAGAAGTTTTGGAAACAAAGTACCAATCCAAAAATTATTAATTATTAAGGACAAAAAGAAACTTGTTTTTAGAAGTTCATCATCGTACTTGCAACACAATTGTAACATTATCCTAATGGCATATTTTAAAAATTTCTTTCCTAAAAATTTTTAAAATTATATTTTGGCATGTGCTTTAAGGGCATTTTATACTGCCTATTCTGATAAACAGAACCAATTTTTTTCCCTGAATGTTTTCAAGGAGTCTCATGACAATAAATTACAGATTTTTCTAAAATATAAATAACATCCCCCAAAATACAATGCAGATAAGGAGAGTGTTAGCAAGAAACACAGTTTAGTTTCCATAACAGGTGTATCTTTTTAAGTAGGCAGAGTACACTTATCAAGGAAATATCAGTGTGCTTTTAAGAAAACAAAACAAAACAAAACAAAAGGCTGTTTTAGCTGTCTCTGAGGTCTTCAACATGAAAGTTCATCAACAGTAGATCTAAGCATTTGCAGCAAAACCTACTTATTTCCACTCTGAGACTACTCCATGGGTCACACATGAATGCATCAGAATAAAAATGAGCAACTGTATGACTTCAACATTTCCCTGATTTTACTGGAAAGGACATTTTTGGTTGTTGGTATCAATTAAAGAGCCAGTCATCTATATTAGCATTAAATCAAGGTCAAGGGCAATTAAGGTAGAGTACATCACTGTGAGAATTCCACAGCCTGAGAGAATCACGTAAGAGACAATGCGACCAGTTCTATTCTACAGGAAACACTGGAAGGAAATGATAACAGAAAGGAGAGAGGGTAGTAACTTTGCCTGCTAGCACTGCATGCATGACACTGAATTCAGGGCTTTTCAGGCTCTAAGAGGCAGGCATTATCAGCTTGGGACAACAAAACTCATTTGTATTGGGAATGGCAATCAGACTACTTCTTAAGAACTCCTTCTTTACTATTATCTCAATTTCTTTGAGCAAAAATTTTCTAAAAGTTTAATTATTTTCTTCATTTTCCATTAGGTAGTAATATTGTACTTTGACATGATATGAAGAGGGAGTAATTAAAATGAACAATATTAAGTGATTTATAATTGTTGATATAAAAGACGTTTCCAATTTTAAGACCAAATAGTGATTTCCCACTAAATTTTATATTTCATTATTTGATACTTATTTCATAGCTTACCTCATTCCCTGAACATATATTGAGATGGCTTATGGGCAATAACATGAAAGTATATTTTCATGTAAAAGTCACTGAGTAATTTCTTGATAAACTTTAGTGTGGAGTTTTGGAGAAAGGTATTAGCAGAAGCAGTGGCAATTTTGTAACCACATATAGGCATTGTTAATGTTATCTCCCAGTGGAATTTGGTTATGGAATAAGCACATTTGGAGAGGAAGGCCTACTATTAAATGCTACTGTTTTACTTTGGAGAGGCTCAACTACTTAAGCCTGGATTTTCTAATTTGCAAGATGGTATTAAAAATAATATAATATTAATGTGCTCTGATTTTCTCAATGATTGTTACAAAACAGCAAGGGAATCATGTAATATGTGAAAGAACATGTAAACTATGTAGCTTTGGTTTCATGAATATTATTGTTGTCATAGCTTTCAAATTGACCAGTATTTCTGTCCTCCCTCCCCTTTGTCTATTTGCAAGTTTGTGTATTTGTCAAGGAAGAACATTAGTCATACATTATCTTATTAAATTATGGTATAATTATTTCCATTACAAATTAATTAAAATATTGAATTTGTGAAGAATATATCCTTTTGAGTTTTGAAAGCAATTTGTACTTCATCTTTTAAAATGCAGCATGTTCGCACTCAAATTGTGGTTAGATTGAGAATGACATTGAACAACGTTTTTAGATAGTTAATTAGATTCTTATTTACTGAGATGAAACTTCAATCTTTAATCATATTCTTGCCCCAAACAGATTTTTAACAGGGTAACTTTAGCTCTAAGTTTTTGGAGTGTTGATTTTAGTATCTTCTAGTTTCAATGTAAACGTCCTAGTGTCTCATTAACAAAAGGAAAATTTTCTGTGATTGTCCTTTTTCTTCTTAATGAAGCTTTTTAAATCTCAGCAGTCAAAGGTTTGCTATTTTGGCAGAATTTTATTTTTAATGTTGGGAATAAAGTTAAAGTTAGACTGAACAATTTTAATTTTTTAGAAGAGAGCAATAAAACTACCATGCAGTGAAAATAAGTGGAATTTCCAGGCGCCACGGCTATTCTCTCACTATAAAGAAAAATGACTTCATTTGCTTATCACTGGAGTTTTTGCAATATCTATGATAGAAGCTTTTGCATTTCTAATTTTGCAAAAATCATTTAACAATTTCTATGCTTTTTAAAATTTACATTTCATTGCTTTAAAATTTAAAATATTATTCTTACATTTGCAAAAATAATCTTGGTTAGTCTTCAATGTATTGAAAATGTAGTTTGTTTCAAATGGATAGAAACATGCCTTTGATGTGCCTCTACTTATTTTAGCAATGTGAATTTTATTTATTTTCCATATTTTTATTGGCGAATTTTAGGTGTACATAATGGTGGAGTTTGTTGTCACATATTCTACATGCACACAATATAAAAATATAATTTGGCCAATATCATTTCACATATTTCTCCTTTCTCTCTTCTTACCTTCTCTGGTCCCTTTCCTCTAGTTTACTGACCTTCCTTTGATTTTCATGAGACCTTCCCTCACCCCCCCCCCATCAGACTTTTCTTTTCTTTTTTCCACTCTAACTTCTGCATAGGAGAGAAAATACACAATTACTTACCTTCTGAATTTGGCTTATTTTGTTCAACATAATATTATCAAGTTTCAAGTTCCATCCATTTTCCAGCAAATGACATAATTTCATTTTTTTTTATTACTAGATAAAACTCCATGGTGTGTGTGTGTGTGTGTGTGTGTGTGTGTGACATTTCCTTTATCTAGGCAGCGGGAATTCTAAACTAAAACCAGTTGAGCCCTGGAATATGTGGAACAGGGAAAGAATTTTCCTCATGTTATCAGTATACTATATTTCTGTGAAAAAGATATGGGACTAAATATGAAATAGAATTATAATTAAACATCTATTCACATATATACACTCAAGGGAGAGCCAGACTCTACTACGTTACTTGCATCTGTGTCAGGAGTCTCACCAAAGCTGATAATGTGTATTGAAGACAGCTCTAGAGTTAGAGGCAGAAATCCCTCCTTGATTTGTCAGGTTTGATAATCCCCGCTTATGTAACAAGAAGAAGAGCACAAATCTCCCTGAAAGTTAGTTTTCTCATTTATAAAACAGGCATAAAAGTATTGTAGGATTAACTTAATGAGCGAATACATTTACAAAATATTTTCTAGAACCCTCTATTATCATTCATGTTTGTTGCAGGCACAAATCTGGTTAGTTCCCCAACCCACGTCCTTCAGGAACTCTCTGCTCTGTTCAGGTTTTGACCCTGGCTTTCACACTGAACTGGCCCCACACTCCCTCCCCATGTTCCCTCTCCACTTTTATCTCACACTCTGTACCATGTGCACTGGTCACTTGAGCTGTCTCACTTTTCTCTGATCAAGTTTTTTCTTTACCTTTGCCATTCTTGGGCTATTTTCCCTTAGCCCTTCAGAATGAACCCCTTCTTTCTTCACACTACAGCAACCTTCACAAGCCACCTGTGCTGGTTACACCTGTACTTTGTATTCCCTGTGAGAGTCTAGGAGCACCTTGAGGATCAAGTGGTTGTCTCATGTATTTTGGCAGATACTACCACTTCTTCACATGTAAGAAAAGTTTATTTAATGGATTGCAAAAGTAGACTTAAAATCTCAGAAGAGGATATACAATCAAACTAACAAATATATGAACAAATGTTCATCATCTCTCTCAATTAGAGAAATGCAAATCAAAACTACTCTAAGATATCATCTCACTCCAGTCAGAATGGCAGCTATTATGAAGACAAAGAAAAGTGGGAATGGAACCACCATTTGACCCAGCTATCCCTCTCCTTGTGTATTCCCAAAGGACTTAAAAACAGAATACTACATGGATAAAGCCACATCAATGTTTATAGCTGCACAATTCTCAATAGCTAAACTGTGGAACCAACCTAGATGCCCCTCAGTAGATGAATGGATTAAAAAATGTGGCATATATACACAATGGAATATTACTAAGCAATATAATAGAATAAAATCATGGCATTTGCAGGTAAATAGATGGCATTGGAGAAAATAATGCTAAGTGAAGTTAGCCAATTCCCCCCAAAACAAATGCTGAATGTTTTCTCTGATATAAGGTGACTGACCTATAATGGGGTAGGGAGGGAGCACATGGGAGAAACAGATGAACTCTAGATAGGGCAGAGAGGTAGGAGGGGAAAGGGAGGGGGCAGGGGGTTAGCAATGATGGTAGAATGTGATAGACATCACTATCCAAATATACATGTATGAAGACATGAATTGGTGTGAACATACTTTATATAAAGAGATATGAAAAATTGTTCTCTATATGTGTAATAAGAATTGTAATGCATTCCACTGCCATGTATTTAAAAAATAAAATCAATGAAAAAAAGTAATAATAGAATGAATACCCAAGTAAGTAGACCATATACATACTTTCAATTGCTAATATAACACTGAATATGTTCATCATATTAAATAAATAAATATCCTTTTGTAACTTGTCCTACCCTCAAAGGAGAACATGTGGGATATAAAAATGTTGGACATGTTATAATCTTTGCTTATTTATTTCATCTGAGAATTTTGAGTAAGTGAAAAATTAATAAATTACTATACAGCAATGCCAAGAGCAAAGCTATACCTTTTGGAGCCAAGTATGCAATGAAATGTAACTTTTCTGCAGGTCTTTTTAAATGTATATGTGTTCAAAGAGAACCCTGAGTCCATCACAACTAATGTAGACTCTTTATCTAGCATGACCCGAAAGAATTTGTGACCTTCAAGAATTCAGGTTAGAAGGGCAGGTGACAGTACAACATGTAAGTGAGGTATAATGGGAAGAACAACTTCAGTCCAGATCAAGGATCAGCAAACTTTTTCTATAGAGGTCCAGAAAGTAAATATTTGATTTTAAAAAATCATATAGTCTCTAGGACATTCTTAACAGCAACCACAAACAATACATAAATGAATAAGCATGGTTGTTTTCCAATAAAACTTACAAAAAAGTTTTTAAAACTTAACCCCTTCCCCCTTTTTTATTTTAAAGCTACAAAGGAAACTGTGAACTAGATTTGGCCCATGGCCTCTAGTGTGCCAATCCCTAACTTAAATAATTGGTTCTATGCAATTGGTTCTATTACTGTTATCATCATTATTATTCTGAAAAGTCATTTTTCAACTAAATTGTTTTATATAACACACATTAATAAATTACCATAATAGTCACATAAATGCAATTTGGGGAACTTCAAGAAGAAGTAGAGACAAATAGATTTTATCATTAACTAACCATAGAGTCAAATAATTAGGTCACTTTTTAAAAATATATTTTTTTTAGTTGTAGATGGACACAATATCTTTACTTTGTTTATTTATTTTTTATGGTAATTAGGCCATTTTGAAGCACGAGCAGGGTAGTTCTGAAAACTGTCTCATTGGACTTGTGGGAACTTTAAATGTTAATAGATTTTCTGAGGAAAAATAGTGATCTACTGTCACATAAATTTGTGAAATCCTAGACTAAATATGACTTAGTAGTAATCGTAGTAAAAATGGCAGGTGGCCTGTATGAATCACTTACTGTGTGCCAAGTAGTTTCTCCTGAGATCTCTATTTCGGAGATGAACATCCAGACAGACAAAGTACTGTGTGCCTAGGTCACCTGGATGGAAGTGGTAGGGACTACTAGAAAACCCAGTTTTTACCAGCTGTTGGGTTCTTAGATGTGGAACATACATAAATTCTCCAAAAAATTTCATAAATACATTCAAGTGGTCTCAATTTTCAAATGTGCACTGTACATTTCCAGAAGAGTTTAAAAGATTCATCATTCCTCAAACTTAGGTGATCATGAAAAACAACTGGAAATCTTCACTAAAAATCTCATAGATTCCAGTGTCCCTTCGAAAACAGTCTGGGGAAAGCCTACCTTAAAACCATGATTCCCCAAACCAACTGATTAGAATATTCTGGGATTATTTATAGAATAATATAAATTTAAATAATCTACATTATTTGTAGAAAAATATATTTATATATCTATATAGTGATATACATTTAAATGGTTTAAATTAAAAGCAGGAGAGGTGAGGAATGGGGATTTTTGCAACATTTCTTCCCTAAGTCATACTTATGATCAGCTGGTTTAGGGATATTTCTTTGTTCTAATGTCATGGAACTAGAGATTTTTGCACTCTCCATCCATTCTGCACACTCCATTCCTGCCATCTAGTGAGAGGCAGGAGTTTGCGGAATGAAAAAGTAAAGCTTATCAGTCTCAGTTGCAAAAAAAAAAAAAAAAAAATCACCAAAATATATGAGAAAGAACAGTAGTTTAGTTTCTTTGTTACTTTTTAGAGTAAAGTAGTCTCAGTGAAAGTAAATAAGCAGTATCTAATGAAAGACATTTATATTTTATTTTGGCTATATTGTTTGGTTTAATTACAGATTTTTTTCAGTTTCAGACAACAGACCCCCTTTTTATCAGAGCCTTTGCAAACTTCAGCTTGTTTCACAAATTGTATTCAATCTGAATCAAAGATTGATTTTAGATGTGCCAATATTTTATTGTTCTTCTCTACTTGTAACTCTGGGTTGCCATGGTGATAGGTCCTCATATCACATTTCTATAGACAATTGGCTGAAATAAATCTTTGCATCCAACATATTTATTAGAAAAGAAGAAGCAAATCAGCTTGAATTTTCTTGTTAAACCCGAAGATAATAAAATGTAGAAGAGATACCACAGGAAAATGATGTATTAATATTGCTTTTGCAAATAATGAGCTGTGTCATGATGGCGCTATAACTAAGTTTCTATTAGTCTTTGTTTTATCACCTCTAAAATAGGGAGCTAGACAAAGTAACTTCAAAGATTCTTTATAGATCCAATTTCTATGGCTAGTTCTTAGGGGTAGGTATGTAAAAGTATACATAAAAACCATAATGTTAGACTTTTATAATTGAAAGAAGTTATTTAAACTCAGAAACACAAATATAATCATAAGCCATGAAGTAGTAATGGTAGTGAAAGGTCAGTATTAAAAAGTTTTGAAAATCCAGGCCAAAAAATGCCTATTTGTTAAAAACAACAACAATAATAACAACAACAATAACAAAAAACAAAACAAAACAAAAAACTCTTTAGTAGTTAAAATCTGTACTTATAAATTGAGACATAATATTCTAATTTTCAAATTCTGTATACTATTTGTTCTTTTTAAGACAAGTGATGATATGATATTATTGTTTCAATTCTATAGATGGAAAATTTGAAGTCTTGAGTTTTTTTATCTGATATAACAAGGCGAAAATTAAGAGTTGTGTTCAATGAACTTTTTATACCCTTTAGACAACTTTATACAGTCATGTAGAAATGCATCAGAAACTTTTTAAGAGATGATTGGTTTTTCTTGTTCCTTTAGAATTTCATTCACTTTTTCCATGATGTCATTAAATCCTTGCAAAGATAGCTTTATTGTGATATGCTGCTGTGTGGCAGACAAAAGTCAAGGAAATCAACAATGGAGGTGTGTTAGACTGAAATGACTGATGCTAATCAGTAGTGATGATGAAAGTGCAAAGCACAGACTCTAAAATAAGCCAGTCTCCAATTAATAGTAGCTATTGTTTGAGAAAACAAACCCACTGATCACTTCAAATCTTCCTTTAGCTATTTGTCTTAGGCCCTTCCTTGAAAGCTTGACGATGCACAGATAAAAAAATACACTGAGAGGTTTTTCTTGTGTTGTCCTTCATAAAACACACTGCCTTGTATATAAATCAAGCTGCAGGAAAGCAAAACAAAACAAAAATGTGGTCAGAACTATTAAGGAGTAGAAATAGAGGTTTCCCCTAATCTGAAAGTAAAATTTTCTCAAAGACAAGAGGACTCACGCTTTCTCCAGTTTCACACACACACACACACACACACACACTCACACCCACACACAAATCAATGCATCTATGAAGCAAGACTATGTTATATAGATGTATGAATTAATCTAAAAATATCCACAAAATATGAATAGATCTGAGTTATGAAATAAGGTATAGGAAATAGAAAAGATATGCTTGCTAATTTCACACTGTATTCTGGTGAGTAAAAACACAATTAAAAATAGGCAAGTTTTAAACATATTCAAAACCTGTACAACTGTAGCTCAAATTTGGAATGGGGCATTATGAAGTCATTTTTTTCCCTCAGCTTTATCTTTCACATTCTTGGTGCATGTGCAGGGAAAGGGCAATGATATCTATAAACTTCCAAGGGTTGACCCCAAGTCTGAGGTAGTCACTAATGGTGACAAGCTCTGCAAATCTCAGACATGGCTGCAAATCAAGCACCAATCTTCCCATGTGCACAGGGCACAGAAGCCCAGTCACAAATCTCTGTAGTCATACTTATCATGCAGTTATCACCACTAATAGCAGCATCTTCCAATAAGGACAGCAATAAATATCAGTGAACGAGTATGAAAAACTGCTCCTGCATACTACAAACCAAATGGCTGGTGGCCATCGGTCTCTTAAAATGTAATGCAAGAGACTAATTTTGACGGCAAAGGGCCTATTTCACACCTGTGGGAATGAATGTGGAAGTCATACAGTCTTATAATTTTACTCTTTTGTTTTAGAAAGTGTTAAATATGAAAAGGATCACCCCTATTATCAAAGGGATTTTTAAAAAAATAAGTTATTTTTAAAATCTGATCTCCTTCATAGATGGAGGAAACATTTGTGAATTTTATTAAATGCCAACTATGCGCAATGTAATAGTAGTAAGAAAGGATGTGATGACCTTCATAAAGTTGTTTTAATAAAATTGACTGTACTCCCCAAAACAGGTAAAAGATTATAAAAATTAAATCAAAGTTCTCAGTTATTTACAAAGATGGAAATCCCTCATTGAGAATATCCACATTGAACCTCTGCATTCAGCGTGCTGCGTCTGAGCCTCAGATTAAGCAGCAGTCATGATTCAATCTCTGTTATGTCCTAGTAACTTGAAAGGAGGAGCCATTCTTTAACTCATTCATAGGCCATGTTCATCTTCAAAGCCCCAATATACTCTGAAAAACAGGAACGTGTGTTTTGTGGAGTGAATAATTATGGGATTAATCTTTTCAACCTTTCCACAAAAATTCTCAATCATTTTTAGTGCGTGAAATTATAATATTTTCTAGGATTTTCTTTGGAGATTATCTTTAAAATGATGACTCCCCTACCCTTATGCTAATTATTTGTAAATCCTCTACTGTATTAAATTTTTTAAAATCCCACCTGTATTTCTCAAAATCTATCCATTTATTTGCTATCACAATAAATATAACCTTCATACTTCTGGAAAGATGCTTCTATATTTCTTTGCCTTGCGTAAACATGTTACTTAGTTCAAATACCCTTCATAGAGACTGGTTCAATGGCAGGTAGGTGAGTAAATAGGGTAAAGTGATGGGAACTGTGTTACCTATTAGTCTCCTCAACTGAGATTTCCCTGCAGTCTCCATTATGTTCTCTTTCCTTTGTAAATCTGATCCTTAGGCTCCTTAAATATGTTGCCTTCCATTCTTTTTCCATATTAAAAACAACCAGACATAAAACAAATCTCTCAAACCTAAATTCAAAAATCCTTTCAACTGAAACATTTTTACAGATTTAATGTTACATAATATTGGTATTACTGATGTGGGTACAGATTAATGATAATTTTGGAAATTCTCTCTCCTTTTGAATATACCCATTAAAGAGCAAATCAATTCCAAACCTAAACTGGCATCAATATTTTTTATGGGTATAATAATTTGGCAAAATATCCTGTTGAATTGTTTTCCATCTTTGTTTTCACTCCTCAAGATTTAAATATTAGGTGAAAAATTCAGGGCAAAAACTAGGCAGTTTAGCATGACATGAAAATAACTTTATTTTAAAAGAAAACAACATATACACAAAAATGCAACATAAGCAATTATTTACACTAAACCTTTCAAATATAAAACTAAGAGACCTTATCAGCTATCCTTGGTTAGAAATGGGGAAAGCAGGAAGGTCACTGTCAGCAGGGAAAGGCAGATCTTAGCCAAATCCAAATCCTGATTTGGGGACACTGGGTATTGACTGCAGAAAATCACTTCAAAATAAAAACCGGCTATGCAAAATCTGAAATAGGATCTCCTTCAGCTGTAGTATGACCTTCAGAGTCTGACCTAAAACTAAATCAGTACAAGTTATAAAGTGTAAAGAAATATCCAAAAAGGCTAATTCTAGCAGAGTTATAAAAATACCAAGCAAAATAAGAAATTATTTCTCCTTTGGGAAACTCAGCATGAGATACTTAAGCACAAATCAAAGCAGATAGAGCCTACATTTCTAATAAACTTTTTTTGGGGGGGTGGGACTAGGAAATGCTATTATAATTTATTATTTATGCACTTTATTTCCTAAAAAAGTAGGTTCCAGTGTCATATTGCCTGGGAACATATTAAAAAAAAGATGAGAGAACCTACTATACAGTGACCTTTATCTTAATACAATATTACCAGAACACTGGAGAATTTAGAGTTTTCAAAAAGATTAGAGAGAAATTTATTTTCAAAGCTTGCATCAGAAAATGGAAAAATGTATCCCCACAACCTCTATGAAGAGTGTTATTCTTCCTATAAGGAAACATATATAGATCAATTTATATTTGAATTTTCTAATTAGAAAAGATTGAGGTGTGACATATGTTTTGAAATTATATAGGGTGAGACAGCACAACTAAAACACTGGGCAGTCATTGCAACATGGGGATGGAGATAGCATCCAAGACCAGCCTTGGCTAGGAAGGGCCTGGGAGAGGAGTTGACAGTAGAAGCAGGCTGGAAACAGGTGCTCCATCTGGGAACAATGCTTGCACCTTTAGCTACCTGAAGATCAGTCTTCATATAAACTTAAAGAGATCAACACATAAACAGACACTAAGGAAATTTAAAGGGATTCTAATTAACCTCTTTGTTCTATATGTTCAATTATAATCAGACCCATTATGCCACGTGGCTTACATACTCCAGGAGTTTGGGAATAGGAAATAAGAAAACATTGTACCTAGTCTTAAAGGTCTCACACTGGAGAAAGAAACCGTAGTTTCTAGCAGATGACCCAGGTAGTTTCATATTGCATGTGTTATGGCACTATGACAGAAGCAGGAGAGGGTGAAGAACTTAGAGTGCAGGCAGGCTGCCTGAGGCGAAACCCTAGTTTTTCCACTTTTCACTTTTGGGCAAGTTATACTTTGATGATTCATTTTTCTTATCTGTAAAATGGTGCTAATGAAAACATAGGTCTTGCAAATCTTGAAATGTGTTAATACATGTAAAGCTCTTGATGGTGTCTGACTACCATTACCATTCCCATTCTTGTTATAAGGTGGGCACAGCATGTTGTGGGAACATGTAGAAGAGGAGTGGGATTCAGCCTGGGACACAGCACTAGGACAGATGGTAAGATGACATTTGAATAGAGTCCTGAAGTAGTCGAGGACTCATAGAGGTAAGCAATGTTGACAAAGTGCTCATGTGGTGGGACAGAAAATGCAAACACATGGAAGAGAACTCACTGAAGATTGAAGTGTTTGAAGAAGTTCGTGAGTAGTGATCTAGTCTACACTAGCGAGTTTAGATTTTATCCTGACAACAACACTGAATGTCTTTGTTCTTACACATGCCAATCATCACATCTGTTTTGTTTTGTTTTCAATAGCTGTCTTTCCCCCACCGCTAATTTTTCTTCACTTCTTTTCAATTTCATACTTGGATATAAGATAATCTTCTTTAGCAATCTTGTTTAACTAGTTCACCTCTATGCACAATGTCTGGTGTTTTATATCTGTTATACTTTGGCCCAGTCTCTTCTATCCACTGTCCACCAACACAAATGCAAATTTACCTTTTATTTTGCTCCAGCAGTTCCACTTTGGAATTTTAATCTCCTCAGATCAATTTCAACATTTCTTAAAGAACAGGCTTAACTTTGACCATCCTTTTAAAAAAAATTATTTAACCAAGTCTCATACTTACTGATAAGCTTCTGATACTACAATCCCTTGGGAATTATATTAGAATTTTATAGTCACAAATATAACTTTTAACTGCCTTTATTCTCTAAATCAATTAGCCTTGTGAGAAGAGACTTTGACTTCTGTGTATCCTGTTTTCCAATTTATGTATATTTACAGTATCTTGCATACTGAACGTCCAATAAATGCTTATTGGATGAATATATTATATGCAAAGAATATATAATATTGCAACTGCCTTAATAATATATCAAAATTATTAAATGAAAGTTCTATACATCTTTAAAAATTATGTACTAATTCATTGCAAGCTGGTTTTGTTTTTAATTTTATTTCTATTTAAACATTTTTTTTCTTTGAAGTTGAACTGGAAGAGAAGCAAGATGACAAATAATGGCTAATATTTACAGTTTATATGGATAAGTAAAGCATTTAAAAATATATTGGAATTACTTCATTTGAAAGGCTTTTAAAGTTCAATTTCCATTAAAAGACATAGGCAAAGCCATAGCATAATTTAGAACATAGAGTTAGTCACTGGATACTAGAGAACAACCCTAATTTATATCTGTCACCGCAAGTCTAGTAACTTCACTTAAATTATATTTCATTAAATATTTCCAACATCCCTTCCCAAGAGAGTTAATTAGTATATGGTTTTCATGTACTACTGTGACTCAAAAAGTTTAGGGATTCCATCCAAAAATTTACTCCCATTGATGAATTTGGGTGTTGAATCCGGGTTTATCTAACCAGAGAGTGCTTCAAGAGGCTGAATAGATTTCACTGTCAAAAAGGCGGCATTTAGAATAAGTTAAGTTACTTGTCTTAACTTTTGGAGAAGTTACCTAAACTTTCTTTATCTTATTTCCTCATTCTTACAAAAGCATGACATCTATTTTGGAAAAACAACAACAACAACAACACACATTTAAAAATCCAATGTCACAGAAAGTCAAGTGGCAAAGCTGTGTACATCAATAGGTTATATATTAGAGAGGGATAGAGTAGGGTTAGATTATAGTAGAGAGATAATTAAAAGGGGTATAGTAATTATCAACTCTTTGTTCATACATATTTGTATTGTTTGACATGGTAACATGGTTATCACCTTAAATAATAGAGGGGAAGTTATAGCACTTTTTTAGTGGTGAATTGATTAAATTCATATAATAAATTTCTCATCTTCTTTATTAAATACTAATTACTAAATTATATGTACATCACAAACTTTTCCTGATGTACTTTTTAATTTGGGGTAGTACTGTTCCTACAATTTTTTTTGCACTCTAGATATATATGTATGTTACAAGAGAGTGACAGTAATTCTGGACATGGTTCTATAAACCTTGATGTGTTGAGTACTTGTATTTACTTTCATTATTAACCTGAAAGTAAAAATAGCTAATATTTTAGGGACCACAAAGTCATCAGTAAATGCATAATAGTATACTATTTGCTATTATTTGATGCCAATAATGATAATTTTACTAGACTCCCTAGCTCTTTACTTGTCAATATTGTACAGCAAACTTTTATACATGAAATAGGAAAGTCTAGAATAACATTCTATGTCTAAGAAAGCTGATAAAATAAGTATAATTATAATTTCCTTATGTCCTAAGGAATTCAGTTAAAACGGTAAGGCATTCCTAGGTAAATTGCTGGTTTTAACCCATAACCTAGAGAGACTGAAAGCAATGGAATCTAGCTATACCTTCTTTTACTTATATTATTCTGAGTACCTTGCTACAGAACATGGTTAGACAAAAAGAGAACCTTTCAAATCAAGACATAAGTATGACAGACACTCCAAGGCACAAACTGTCATTACAATTAAAGAGGATATTTTTGATGTATTATCATGCCCTCAGGATTCATATCTGGCTTATAGGACATATTAATGAAAACTAGCCATTGGAGAAAAGAGAATCCAAGAATAGATAAAAATGAACTCTAAGTTCCTTGAATCTAAGTCAAAAGCATAAGAAAACTAAGAAATACCATGTATGTTGAAAAGAAATGAGTCTTTTTTTTTAAATACACTATGATAAAAATTCAGTGTTCTATGAATCCTATAAGTAAAAAGTTTGGTAAGCATAGAACAGACAGGGACCTTGTTCTACAACAAGTAGGCCCAGTGTATTTTCTTAACATGAAAATCACAGCTTGGAAGCATGTCACTATAGCACTTACATTTCCGCACACTAAACAAATACTTAAAGACCACAGTTAAAAGGCTCCAAATATAGGCTAAATGGCCAAAACGTAACAAAACTTAATAGACACATAGCCTACAAACAAATTTCCTTCCCTCAGAAAACATATTTTATAATAATACAAAGAAATGTTTAAAGGCCAAAAATAAAAGACATTAATCATGTTCAAAAGTCTTCTAAGAAAAAGGTTACTATGAAACTCTACAAATACTGACCAAGAAATTGGCCAAAATTTCAAGCATGATCTTATTTATGCTAGCTAAAATCATAATGTTATGAATTAAGGATAAACTTCGAAATATTTTCCAATTTTGATTTTAATGTAACAATCTACTAAGCATGCAATGTGAAAAATTAGAATTGAATAAATATGGAGGGTAATTCATACCTTAAATTCCTCCAAGATTTTGTAATTTTTCCCATGATATTCACAAAAGTTTTTCACTTCTTTGCACTCAGGACAGCATCCATTGTGTTCCACTTTTGTGCACTTTGGGTGAATTTTCGGGCATTCTGGCTGGTCACAAACAGGTCCATCTAAAGCACAGACACATGGACAGTTGGAATGCCCTGGGAAAAACCGTTCTCCCAACTTGTATACAAAGCCGCTGTCATCCACACACCCTTTCCCTCGATAGTCATCAAAGATCAGATTGTCATTACTGGAGGTCTGGTCACCTTCATCAGCAGGATAGTCTTCATGACTGATGGCAGCAGAGGTGACCAATCCAGGGATGACCAATAGAAGTATGCAAGCTTCATGAATATGAAGAGCCATGCCCCTCCTCAAAGACTTCTGGGTGTGCTCCTATTATTAAATATACTCAGCTCCTTCCATGGGAATACAAGAGGGGTAGGCTGAAAATAAATATTTAAAAAATAATTTGACATATATAAAGAGAATATAGATTCACTAAATCCCATGTTCTTATATTGATTGTTTGGGTTCAATTTGAAAGATAGTAAGACTGGGTTCAATTTGGAAGATACTAAGATCTAAAATAGACTAATTTCATGCAATCATTCATACTTCATTGCCAAGTCTGGGGAATGTATCCTTGGCAATGTGCTCATTAACATATGTCCTTTATGAAATTATTTTACATTGAAACCCTCACCTTGTATTTATCTTTTAAATTTCAAAGGTTTGGTTTTGTCTAACTATATGAAGTGATTTTACTGAAGTTTAAAGTGAGTATATGGAGCTACTGACAAAGAGTTCAATAATATTTGAACCCACATGCTCTATTTTTCTTTTAACTGCACTAGTCAATGGTAGAAGGGATGTATGTTATCATCATCTGCATCAAAACTCAAAAGATGATTAGTATAAAGTAATGAATTCTAAAAGAAATGGAATAAACCAACAGTTGACTGTAGGTTATAATTGGGATGGAGTCAGTATAAAAGCTCCCCTACTTAGTTATATCAATAGTTGGATTAATACAGTGATTTGAACATGAGTTACTTTTTTCAGTCAACATGGATCTGGACTTGGAAACATAGCTAATAATAAAAACAGTGTAACTATTTCACAGTGAATAAGAGAAAGAAGAGTTAAAATAATAATATTAAAGAACTCCATTTATTGAAAAGGATTTGTTAAAATCAAATGCATTTGTACTTTTGTCCACATCTTTGTTTTACTCAGGAGGTAAGCTCCTAGTGGGCAGGAAAGATATGCCCATGAAGTTTTTTTGTTTTTTTTTTTTTACAGCAACTTGAGTCTAGTAATTTTATAATATCATTTGAATTAATTACTTCCATGTAATATATAAATACCATCATACAGTCTTGGAAATATAACCCTTTGAAATGCCCAAAATATTTGCATTTAGGCAATTTGCACAAAGATGCCACCATAAAAACTGTTTATGGAAGTTTCTTTAAATAATAATGAGGCATTGCCATTCATAGAGAATATACCTTCTTAAATAGTGACTCTGACTGGTAAACTTCACTTAATATTAGTGCTTGGAAATGTTGATAGTGGGGCTCTTATTTAAATGCTTAGAGTGACTAATTCACACAAAAGCTCTGGGGAAACTGTAACTTTTAGGAATATTAGATAAGGAAAAGTGTTGTGAAATATTTCATGTGTTTATCAAAAAGCTATCAGCTTCATGACAATATTACTAAGATTGCTTATAGGACATTTTCAAATCATAAATGTCACTCATTGGTTTATTTTCACATTATATTAAGAGCAATGGTAAAATATCTCATTTTATTCAATATATACAGATGATAATATTAAATAAGGTGAAGATAATGCTAGGCAACTTCATAAACTATTAGGCTATATTTGCATTTTAAGTTAGATATGCAAATTGTAGTAATAGTAAGATGGAAGGTAGTATATTCATGTCCTTTTTAAGAGAAAGCTGATATTAGAATTCCTTCTAAAATTCTCTGACATTAGAATTCCTTTTGGGTAGTAATGATAAAAGAGATGGATTTCTCTTAAAATATGTCAAAAATAATGAGTCATGACAGAACAAGAAATTGCAAACCTATAATTCTACTTGAGAAGCTTGGAGCTCCCTTTGACAAAGCATTTTTTCCTCCTAAATTACTACAGAGGCTACAAACATAATAGGAGCTTCTGAAAAAGCATAAATATATTTTACTAATTAGAGCATACATTTATATACATCTTACATATTTAGAAAGTTTATCTTGGAAGAAAGGGGAGCTCCTGTGCGTCCTTATAATATTCCAGGAGTATCTGTCAATACATGCAAGATAAGCCATATAAAATACACATATGATTCTGCTTCAAAAGGACACAGAAAATGATCTCTTTGTAAGCCACAGGTAGGCATTAATGTGTCAGGTTATGATAAATGTACACTAAAAGGTAGAAATAGGGGTGTCATATCTACTTTATATAAACATTAAACATGCTTTTATTTTGTGAAATACATTTTAAAATCTGCATGGAGAATACAAGGCTTTCTTTTTAATATAATGAAGTTCTTAGGCTATTTTTTTTAAAAAGCCCTCTTCATAATTGAGTGCTCTAGTGCAATTTAAGACACTATTAAGAAAAGATACATTAGAGAAACCAATGACATGATTATCTGAAGATTTTTAATAAGAAAGCAAACACTGCTAAACTGAAGATTACTTCCCAGCTAAACTTTCACCCCTCCCCATATTGCTACATATGCTTTAAAATGACTGCATCTATATAAATATTTTTTAGAAAACAAACATAACTCATGTCATAAGATACACTTACCTAGTCACTGTGGAGGTTAATGGTGGTGGTGGGGGTCAAAGACCAATATGAACTTAAAGGTCAGGTATGTTTTAGGAAAGCAGTTCCTCTTTAATCACCCAAAGAATACATTTTCAGGCATGAACTAAAGGCAATCCATTCTCTCTACCTCCCATTTCAAAACACAGTCAAGAAGCAGTCTCCCACCCTTCCAGAGAGAAACACAGCAGACACACATAAGAAATACGCTTTGGACCTGTCTTCAGAATTCAAAGAAAGAAGCAATGCTGGTCCTGTAGAAATCCAGACCCCAGTAGCAGAATCATGTTGAACTTATTTTTAGCATTTTCTTAGATCCTTCTATGAAATTTCCTGGCTGATTACGCCTCCTCCACACATGAGTTCACTTACACAGTGTTTGCTACGGCAGTAGAGGTGATTTGGCTAGGCTCTGAGGATCACAAACAGCAACAGCGTACTCTAGCTTAAAGCCCGCTCCACCGGCAATACCATCAGCATCGTCCACGATATGTTGCTTGAATCCCTTCTTACACACCAGAAAATGCTAACTGTGGACATGAAGGAAAGGAGCAACTTTAGCTGGGTTTCTGCATCACTGAGAGCAGTTTGCAGACTGCTGATTTGGAGCTCATTCTGCCGGCAGCCGGGAATTCCTCAGCACCACGGACAGCGCCAACAACTGGCTTCTGAGCCCAGCTTGGTCGAAATCCCCGAGCTGCTTCTTTAGACCAGGCTAGAGTGTTCTCTAAGCAGTCGCACTTTATACAGCGATGCGTGCATGGGGGGGGGGGGGGGAAGCATTCTACGTGCGCAACACTTATTTGCATTGAAATTACAATACAAAATTTAAAAATTATAATTATACCTAATGCATTCTTGGATGAGTTGCAGAAATGAAAGTTCCGGAAGAGAGATGCATTTAGATTTAAGCCATCTGCAGTCCTTGATTATTATTAACAGATAAGGCATAATCGTTATCAAAGAATCTGAAAATGTATGCTCGCCTATTCTATGTGACCCTTTGGTTGACAAAAGACTTTCCCTGTGCTACATGATTAAACTTCAGTCTTCTGCAGCTTGGGTCTGATTTAAAAAAAAAAAAAAAATTGATGCGTCTCAATGCTTCTTCTGCTTTTTTCTCT
>NW_026000005.1:32222977-32295083 GCF_001458135.2 Marmota marmota marmota | reverse complement strand
GAGGACCCAGACACAAATAAATGAGCAAAAAGTTTTTTCTTTATTTTATTGGTAACAGTATGAACACTACAAAACATGTCCAATGCATGCTTTAAAGCAAATTGTAAATGTTACCTAGTGGCATATTTAACCAGTTATTTACTGGTTTGGGACTCCAGGAAGCATTTTTAAGCCTTCAAGGGAATGCCCTCTGCAGTGGGATACGCTGCTGACTATTAAGACCACATTCGAATTGTTCCGTCTGAACCTCCAGAAAACAGACTTCTTCCATCCTGGGAAAACACCACCGTGTGTGCCTCACTCTCGTGGCCCATCAGTTTGTGAATCTGTCCAGATTTAAGATCTAGCAAATGGATAACCCCATTGCCACTCGCTTGAGCTAATACTCGACCTGAGAGAGAGAGAGAGAGAGAGAGAGAGAGAGAGGAGAGATTGATTTTATTTCAAGCAGTCACATCTTATAAGCAATAGAACATTATATTTTATTTAATTGTGATTCAGCAGACTATCATTTTATTATGTTAGATGTCAGTCATTTAATATAAACTAGCTCCTGCCTGTATAAAAACAATTTGAGTAAAAATTTAGACACATCAATGAATAGATTATAAAATTTTAGAATGGGAAAATGAAGTTTAATTCTCTGCCTACTTTATATGCAGAGGTCATCAAAGCGCTCTGCCATTCTCCTTATATTTGTGATTAATAAATCATTCTGAAAAGACGAGATTGAAAGCAGCTAAGGAAGGCAACTTTCTTCTTCAAATGACTATGTCAAAAAGTTTAAAATGGCATAGTTTTCAAATTATGAAAAAATAGGATCTATATCTACAAGTATGTATCATGAATAATTGATATGTATCTTTGGTATTTCTACTTTAAAATTATTTATCAAAATTATGCTAAATCATTGTTCAAAACTATAATAATATAAATTTTTACTTTAAAAATGATAATACTCATGAACTCAACAAACTTTCTCTGGAGTTGAAGTGAAAATAAATATCTCCATTTCAAAATGACTTGGGATTTTTATTTTAAGTTAAAATTCAAAACTTTGTTAAACAAATTTTTTGTTATGTATTTTAGCTAAATAAAATACAGGGCATTCCCATAATTTTTATGTCATATTCTTTTTAGTGAATCATTTCTTCATAGTGAAAACAAACCAAGAATTCAGTTTTGCTTTCTTTTGCTTTTTGGGGGTACCAGGGATTGAACTCAGGGGCACTCAACCATTGAGCCGCATCCTCAGACCTTTTTATTATATTTTATTTAGAGACAGGGTCTCACTGAGTTGCTTAGTGCCTCACTGCTGCTGAGACTAGCTTTGAACTTGGGATCATCCTGCCTCATCCTCCTGAGCCATTGGGATTACAGTTGTGCATCACCGTGCTCAGCAAGAATTTAGTTTTAATTAAAAGTTTTATTTTAAAAGCCTGGTGATAAATTATCATGGAACTTAGAGGCAAATGAAGTCAATAGAAGGTTTTTATATAAGTTTAGCATTTATGATAAATAAATAGAACATTAGTTCTATCCACTGGAATATCTAATCATAGAAAGCATCACCAATGATGTTTAAAAAAATTTTAAGCTCTCAATGTGCTAGATATCATATTTAGTGCTCAGTGAGGATAATCCCACACATTTCTTACAACATTCTAATGACAAGGAAAACAGCATTAATGCCGATGTGTGAGTGAAGAAGGAGAGGCTACAGAAAGCTAAGAAACCAGATCATGATGGCATTTTAGAGATGGAAGGAGCCAACATTAAAGTACAAGTATTTCAAATCCACAGCTTGGGATTTTAGCCACTATTTTTCACAAAAGGTACAGCATGGTTATCAATGATACCTTCTTCATAGATTTATGTAGGAAATATATTGTGGAAACAGAATTTATCCATTTCATAATATGAATTCTAGAATGGTATCACCATGAAAGCCATAGCAAAATATTTAATTCCAAATTATATCCCAAACATCATGAATATCTTGGAAACAAAGAGAATTTTAAAAGTAAAGCTAACCATGATAAATATGGTCTATTTGCAAACCTTTATAACTACTGGGCCTCTTCATCTAGAACAAAGCCTGACACAGCAAAGATCCTTAGGATGGATTAGAGTGTCCAAAGCAGCAGATGTGAATATTTATTATAAACCCTCTTTTCTAGTAAGTCTTTGCTGACAGAGGCATTACATATGTTTTTCACTTCTAGCCACACTCTGTAGCAATTGCTGTTTGTGACTTTTCTAGGAATCAAAAACGTAACTTTTTTCTTGTACTATTTTAAAAAAATCTTTTTGTAGTTGTAGACGGACAGCCTAAGTTTATTTTTATTTATTTATTTTTTTATGCAGTGCTAAGGATCGAACCCAGTGCCTCACATGTGCTAGGCAAGTGCTCTGCCACTGAGCTATAGCCTCAGCCCTCTTGTAATCTTTATACAATAGCTGGGAAGGGAGTCAATATTATTATTTTTTTAACTTTTGAAACAAAATAAAACCAAAAAGGATCAAAGCTTATAATGGAAAAGGAAAATATTTAGCTATAAACCATTAATATTTGGTTTACATATACAAGTCATTTGTTGTCCAAAAAAATCATAATTGGAAATGTTTATGAAGGCTCTGGGTAATTTCTGAAAGTTTTTTTTTTCAATAAGATGGAGAAAAATGATAATACTGGAACCTAATGATAGGAATATGTAATTCAGCAGTGCTGTGCCTCAGGTGTTTCAAAAAAATATGTCTTTACTAGAGCAGATTTTGAATCAGCAAGTTTATGGTGAGGTTTTCAGGTTTACCTGAACTCATTTTCAAAAGATCAAAAGAATGTATACATATAATAACTAATTTCTAAAATGAATATAAATTTACATTTGCCTTCAACCTTATTTAAAGCAATTGGATTATTACATAGCATATAATGTCTCACTTAAAGATCAGTTTGGCTGGAAATGGGGAAATGAAATCCTTAGGTTACAAGATTGTCAAAATTGCTTCCCAGGATGAGGCAGTGACTACATTAATATCTAGTTGGTGTGTGAGAGAGGTGGCACTCTAAAAAAAAAAAAAAATCAGCCTGATTATTTGTAGCATCTCTAGAAAGTAAAGTGTTTCTGGAAATGTATAAGGTCTCTTTTAAAACATCATGGTGAGGGGCTGCGGTTGTGGCTCAGTGGTAGGTAGAGTGCTTGCCTAGCATATGTGAGGCCCTGGGTTCAATCCTCAGCACCACATATAAATAAAGGTATGCAACTACAACTAAAAAATAAATATATTTTTTAAATATTGTGGTGATTGGTAATGAAAATAAGCCACAATACAAGTCATTTGTCATATGAATGTTAGAGTCTTAATGATAAATTTAGGAAGAATTAAATATTTATCTATATTAAAACAAGTCAATAGAATGAAAATATAATAGGATAAAATTTTAAGTAGTGCTGGAAAAATTCATGTGGAGCCTGCACTAAAAATGTTCATGTTTAAAGAAAATATGTCTTCTTAAAAATGTAAAATAATAAGACATAGGTTATAAAATATATTTATTTTATTACCTGGAAAAAACAAAATATGACAAAATTATTTTGACAGAAATTCCTACATAAATTATTTACTATGTTATTTTAGTTGGAATAATTAACCAAAGTCTGAATATACACATTCCAGAGTTATGACATGACTGAAAATATATGATTTTTAAGAAGAGTAGTATAGTTTACTAAGACTGATTAAAAAAATAAAATTTGCCAAAAAGTGTCTTACTTTTTCTCTTTTGTTTGCATTGGGGTTATTAAGGTGCACAAATTTTTCACAGAATGAGAAAAAAAATAATCTGATAAGATCAATTTAATTTTGTAATTGCTATTTTTATATGAATAACTCAGTGTATATCAACAATGCCTGATTATGACTATCTCTTCACTCATAATCAATACTTATTTTTATATATCAAGACTTAAGAATATTTCTCATTTAGTAAATCAATATTTTTGTGGATCAGTAGAGTTCAATGAGGATAATATATCCTGCTATCTATTTTATTTTTATTGGATGAATTCAACAACTTATTTTGGCTTTGGAAGGTAAGAACTAAATTTCTCCTAATCTCTGCTATTAAGTGAGCCAAACCTTATAGTGGATCAACAAATAATAGCCAAGCTATGGAAACAATGTAGGTGTCCTTCAGTGAAGGAATGGATAAAGAAAATATGGTATATATATATATGCACAGTGAAATGTTACTCAGCCATAAAGAAGAATGAAATTATGGCATTTGCTGGTAAGTAGATGGAACTGGAAATTATCATGCTAAGTGAAATAAGCCAATCCCAGAAAACCAAAGGTTGAATGTTTTCTCTGTTCTGCGGATGCTAACCCAAAACAAGGGAGGTTGGGGAAAGGGAATAATAGAAATCCATTGGTTTAGAATTAAAACAAAGAGAGACAAACTTTATTAGTAGAACTCTTGAAACTCGATTCAAACAAATTTATAACCTTTATAAAATTAATAAAGCTTTTTTTTAAACTGTTGAGCATAAATTTTTTTCAAATTCTGCTTTTGTTTGTGAAATCAATCACTATATTTATTTAAATGTCTCCCCTCCAACTTCTTCCGGAATTGAAAAACCAAATTACCTGATTAAACCTTCCACATTATTTAACTGTTTTTTTTTTAAATTTTAGTGTGTTCCTTTAGTTATACATGACAGTAGGATGTATTTGATAAAATATACATACATAGAGTATAACTTATTCTACTTAGGATCTCACACTTGTTGTACATGATGGAGAGTTACTCTGGTCATATATTCAAATACAAGGCAAGCAATGTTATTTCCATTTAACTCTACTGTCTTTCCTGTTCTTCTCCCCTCTCCCTTCCCTTCATTCCCCTTTGTCAAGTCCAATGGATTTCTATTATTTCCCTTTCCAACCTCCCTTGTTTTGGGTTAGCATCCATAAATCAGAGAGAACATTCAGCCTTTGGTTTTCTGGGATTGGCTTATTTCACTTAGCATGATATTTTCTAGTTCCATCCATTTACCCATAAATGCCATAATTTCATCCTTCTTTATGGCTGAGTAACATTCCACTGTTCATATATACCACATTTTCTTTACCCCTCCTCCACTGAAGGATATTTTAGGTTGTTTCCATAGCTTGGCTATTGTGAGTTGAGCTGTTATAAACATTAATGTGACTTCATCACGTAGTAGGTTGTTTTTAAATCCTTTGGGTATAAACTTGAGGAGTGGGATAACTGGGTCAAATGGTGGTACCATTCCAAGATTTCTGAGGAATCTCCATACTGCTTTCCTTAGTGGTTGCCCCAAACTGCAGTCCCACCAACTATGTATGAAAGTACCTTTCTCCCCACATTCTCACCACTATTTATTGTTACATGTATTCTTAATAATTGACATTCTGCAGATAAAATCTCAGTGTAATTTTAATTTGCATTTCTCTAACTGCTAGAATTTGAATATTTTTTCCATATATCTTTGACCATTCATATTTCTTCTTCTGTCAAATGATGGTTCAGTTCCTTTGCCCATTTATTGATTGGTTTATTTGTGTTTTGGGTTTTTGGTGTTAAGCTTTTTGAGTTCTTTCTATATCCTGTATAATAATGCTCTGAGTTATAGGTGATAAAAAATTCCTCTCAGTCTGTAAGATCTCTGTTTATATCCTTGATTGGTTCCTTTGCTGTGAAGAAGCTTTTCAGTTTGAGATCATCCCATTCATTGATTCTTGATTTTACTTCTTGTGCTTTAAGAATCTTATTGAGGAAGTCAGTTCCTAAGCCAACATGAGAGTTGGGCTTACTTTTTCTTCTAGTAAGCACAAGGTCTCTGGCCTAATGCTTAGGTCCTTGATCCACTTAGAGTTAAGTTTTGTGCAGGGTGAGAGAGAGAGATTCAATTGCATTTTGCTACATATGGATTTCCAGTTTTCCCAGCACCATTTGATGAAGAGCTGTATTTTCTCCAATGTATGTTTTTGGGGCCTTTGTCTAGGATGAGATAACTGTATTTACTAACAGCTTCTTTATCCTTTGTTTCAACAAGCAACTTTTTGCGGGGGAACTAGTTCCACTAATATCTTGAATGAGAGGCAGTCATAAGTGGATTTGTTATAAAAAAATCAAATATTTGAATGCACTTACTAATTTAAACACCACCAGCAATAGAAGCCCTCAAAAATTTATAGAATGAGTTAACCCATGAAAATAGAGTGTAAAATTTTATCTGAGTATAATAACCACTGGATTAACAAACATAAGTAGGAAACTTATTATTCCATGCTAATTATAAAGAATAATAGTAAAGAATGCAAATAAAATATTGGCACTTTTTTATACTATAGAATTTTTAATGAACTTTAAGTAGATACATGTGTGAAAATTCAATTTGATTTGAAAGCCATACTGCTGGAATAGCTGAGTTATCTTAAATTCAATACTTACTTGCCTCCTTATTTGGAAAAATCCTCCAGGATTTGGCATGCTGCCTAGTATAGCAATAATTTCAATAGTTATGGAACTTGACATACTTATGGAAACACAGGAAAAGGTAGGAGCCCATTTCTTTGGCATTCATGTTTATTGGAGAGAGCTAATAGTAGCTATCAATTTTTCTGTATCTAGAACTCCACCTTTTACTCCATGTTTTCCACTCGCCCTTATGAAGTAGACATTCTCTCCTTTTAGTAAATGAAGCATGAACCCAGAGAAGCTCAAGCTTGGATTTGAAATGAAATCCTTATTATTTAAAAAGTCTTGCTTCATTTAATGGTGTTAGCATTTCTTTCACAAATTAAGATTCAGATAAGTGTGACACTTTGGGGCTTCTCTATGAATACCACTGAATTCCCTAAGTAAATAAGTTCTTAAATTTAATGCTGATGTAATCTCATAATTGTTTTACATAGTTTTGATTTTATTACTTTGTGAATCTCTGAAACTAAAACATTTATGTTCTTACAGGAATCATTATTCATGTGTGTGTGTGTGTGTGTGTGTGTGTGTGTGTGTATGCCCATTAATCCTTAAATACATATATTTTAAAGCAAACAGTATCTTTACTAAAAGTCATACTTGATAATTTAAAAAATAATTTTACACATCTTCCCACATCTCCAGTCAAATTATCTCCTCAGTTCTCCCATTTCTATTATGAATACTAATTCTGTTTTCCATACTCCAAATTGTAGAAACATTAATTTCTTTCTCTCTCTACACTCAGGTTTGATCATTCTTCTTTATCAATTTTCTGTAGTAAACCTATTTCCATCTGTTATGTCTACCATTTTAAAATCTTCATTTTAAAATATTGGGCCCACTGAAATGATTGCCAAAAGGAAATTTTTTTCATTAGTTTTTTTTTTTTTACTCTTGAATCTACCTATATTCATTCTTAATGTATTTCTTCAATTATGTTACTGCCATCCTAGAATGCCATAAATATAAATAAATCAATAGCAAAAGCAGCAGCTGCAACATCAAAGAGGCACTTTACATCTCTGACAGTCTTAGGGTTTTGTTTTTTGGTTTTTTGTGTTAAACCATCCATCTCATTTTACAAATGAAGCAGCTCAGGTGAAATGACTTGGACAAGGTAGAAAGCACACACTCTGAGCCAGTTGCAGTATCTGACTGAAATCAGAGCTTCAGCTCCTAAGTTGGTACTCTTTTTGCTATTTCTTTCTGACAATGGATGGTGTCCAGACTTTCAGCATGATTTCTGATGCCTTGATACTCCCATATAAATCTGCATTTACTCACTCAGTACCCTCTCACATGAACCTTATGTTCTTCATCAATTTGCTCTCATTTCTTAAATATATTTTTCATTTCCCTACCTTTGGAATCTTGTTTCTGTTATTACCACTGGTGGGATACTTTCCTTTCCAGTGAAGGAAGGTATCCCTGGCCATATCTTTAACAAAAGTATTAAATCTCAATTCAAAATTATTTCCTTAACTCATTTGGTATAAGACATCCCTAGTAGCATATCTTCCTCTCCTGAGCATTTCTTACATTTTAATAATGCACATGTGGTAATAATATGCCATCAATAATGGTTAACCCTGTGTTTTTCTTATATTCTTAACTTCAATTAACTAAGGGATGGGGATCGTGTCATGTTTTTGCATTCACCCAGTTTATCGAGCAGATTGTTATAATCAATACTTAGTGGATAACAGTAATAGTTGTCACAAGTATCAGTTCTAGAATGTATTATTTACCAAGCACTGTGATAATTCCTCTACATGCATTATCTCATTTTATCTTTACAACAATGCTTATGGGACATGTATATACCTGAGTCACCCATTATAATAGGCATAATGCATGTGTTGCTATTGAGCACTTTGAAATGCAGCTGGCAAAAATTGAAATGTGCTGTCATTGTCAAATGCTCACTCGATTTAAAAGACTTATTATGAAAATATAATATATTTCATTAATAATTTAATATTGATTATATGTTGAGATGTATTAAAAATAGATTTATACATATTTAAAATATGCACAATATATTAATATAAATATATTTACATTTTTATAAATGTAGCTACTATTCTATTCATAATTATATTGGCCCACATTACATTTCTGTTGGATAGTGCTAGCATATACTCTGCTTTATAGAAGAGGAAGATGAGGTGTAGAGCGATTAAAGTGACTTCGCCAAGGCCTGCAGCTCATGACGTGGTGGAGTTTGAATCTGGGGTCCACGTGGCTTCAGAGCTCATGCTCCATTCTCCACATCATGCTCCAATACCTCTGGATGAATTTTTATTGATCGACTCCATGTTGTCTCTCCCACTGTGATCAAGCCACCCTTATTAAAATGCAACACGACTCAGTAAACATCTCTTCAGTGGGCAGCTCCAATTTCCAGCTGAATCTATGTATGCATGCTTCTAGGAATAATTTAAAATTAATTTTTCTTTAAGTATAAGAAGTGTTTAAAATTTTTCATTCTCTTTTTACTCCATTGGCTTTTTTTTTTTTTTTTTTTTTTACTCCAAGTATCTGATTGCACAACTTGTGTCTGAGAATAAGTGAGGGAGTTAGAAGGGCTGCCTTTATTCTTTCAGAGCCTGAGGATCCCATTTAATGTTCCCAGGATTCAAAAGTGCCTTAGTGGGCAGAAAAGATACCTCCACTTCTTTAGGTAAGTGTTTTATATTAAGATGTTATAGAAAATTCATTTCATTTTTGCTCTAGGGGAAACAAACCAGAATATGTCATCCTTCAGATGCCTATGCTTTCAAAATTGCAAATATCCTTTCAGTCTTACCTAAATAGTGAATACAATGGACATATTTGACCCAATTTCTTATACTAATTATTACTATAAAGAAAACTGTTCTTGTTTTGCTGAGATACTTCAACTTAATCTGTTTTTGCATGAAATACTTCTTAAAAATTAATAAGAAAAGAATTAATTTGTTAGCTTGATAAAGTCAAATTACCTAAGGTAAAGGCATTGAAACTCACTTGTGAACGTGGCAATTCCTAGTCCCTGAAAATTCAAGCAAACCTCACTGCAATGCATGAAACTTTTTAATGAAGCCACATTTTAAGAAGATGTTATTTCAGAAACACTTTTCATAGCACTGTATTCACTGGTCAGAATCATGTCATATTGTAATGGAACATCCAGATAAAAACATAGATGATGTTGGCTATGAAATTACTGCCAGGAATCTGAATTTTTGTTGTTGGAGGAATGATTCACACCAGTGGTTAACATATCAAGAGTCAGGAACTGAGCTATCTTGGAGGACTCTCAATGAGCGATCAAATTTCCCCAGTGAAGCAGCAGTTGCCGAATACCAGTTGGCCACCCAACTGTGGATACGTACATTAGTTGAGTCAAAGGTAAATATAGCCCTTTTAAATAAGACTTACTAAATATTCTGTTGAAACTTCAACTTTCTCTTTAGAAAATTAATTTAGAAGACATAATTTTCTTATTACTCTATACAGTGAACACATATACTAGGAAAAATGTTTCAGATTTCACTTAAATGTTTGAACATGTTACAAAACATTATTTGCTAGCAATATTTTGAGTCCATAATTGGCTACAATGGCATATTTATACCATTAGAGAAAGCATTATTCTGGACTGGACGCATGGAATCTGCATGAACAAAATTCTGTCATAAGAAATAGAGGTAGCCTCAAAACTTTAAGGCTTATTATAAATAATGAAAATGTGAATGAAATACATCATTACATTTCTCATTAGAATAAATTTCTCATGGTTATTCATGCTTTGATTAAATTTCAAGCAATATGTTCCCCCAAAGAAACAAAATCACCCATTTTATATTTCATTCGAATTAGTCTCACTCACAGATCTTAAGAAATTTGTTTATCACAAATATACAAGAATGGAGACTAAAACAATTGAGTGCCGTATATGAAATAACATATCAGAAAGGGGAAGACAGGCTTTGATCAATAAGGAAATGATTTTTATACACATCAGAACCAATTTGAAGCAATTCTCTCAATCAATACAGATAGGCAGAAATGCTTCTCAGCATTTATTACCTGTGGAGAGTGTTATTGATTAATTGTATTGATTTTTTGAATGCATGTGGAGAGGCATCTGTTGTTTCTTTAAAAGATGCCTCAAAATGAAAAGTATCAAGAAACTACTTAAATTTTGAGGATTTGCATTAATGGCCCATCCTGGGCCATTACTCGGGATTTCAAAAACACCACTGAAGAAGATGTGAAATGTGATTTAGTTTATTTTGCACCCTACTGCTGATCAATATAATATTTTCAGAAAAAATATTACTTGGAAATTTAACTTGCCTAAGTGCTTGTAACAATTTATAAACTTTCCCAGTATTTTTGATTATGTATACTCTTGCTGAGGGGACCAAACTTTTCCCTTGTAGGTAACACTACTTGAAGGAAGATGATTTGATGTTGCAGTGTAAATACAGAGTACAATAGTCCTAAAAATGCATTTTAAATTTCTGTTGGCAGAAGCTAATTTCATAAAAATGATAAGAGAGAGGGCAAGGAAAGCTGCAATGTCTTACTTTAGGACTTTGGTCAATCAGGGATGTGGACTTTACTTAGAATACATGATGTGTTTAAATGATACAGCAAGCTGTATCTACCATTACTTTAACTTGGTATGGAATGTTATTTATTAAGCAAGTGAATTCTCCACAGAGAAGTTTTGTAAGTTTTCCCTAAATAGACACATAGAAACAAAACAACATAAAAACCTGTTTTTTTTTTTTGTTGTTATTGTTGTTTTTGTCTTTCACATAAAATCCACATCTTTCTTAGGAAGGCATTTCTCTGATATTTCCAAGTAACATTTTTTTTTCTGAAAATATTATATTGATCAGCAGTAGGGTGCAAAATAAACTAAATCACATTTCACATATCTTCAATGGTGTTTTGAAATTCCCCAGAAGCATCTACACTGCAGCAGGTAAATAATTCCAACAATTTAAGCATCCTTTGCTAGGGACAAAACTTTTGGCCTTACTGTGTACAGTTTTCAAAATATTTTCCCCTTATTAGGAGAACATGAATGAATAGATTCTTGAACAGGTGCTTTCCTACATGAGCTGTCTTCTGGATATTACTGAAATCCTCTGTGAGATGCACCTAAAGTCCTAAAAATGTTCTAACTAATTATTGAATCTATTTAGAATATCAACAGCCACCTGCTTTCATTAAGAAATCCTTGTAGACCTGTTTCCTAACTTGGTCTTCACCTATGCAGCTGATCAGTGTTGGAATAGTATTTATTCAGGGACCCTATGCACCTGGAGCCTTGCAAAATTTCAGAAAAGCTTTTGCTGATGTCAGAGGAAATTCGAGTTTTGGTTTATTACTGAGGATCTGAGAAGCTATGTCTAAGTGTAGTTCAGACCCGACCACAGACCGTATGGATTCTTCCCTATTGTTCTTGAGTAGAGAAAGAGCCAAAGACATCTGTTTTATACCAAAAAATTTAATTAAAATACAATCACTTTTTATCTTATGAATTAATAAAATCACTTTTAGAATTTACCATATTTTAAGACTTGAAAAGTCAGAGCTCTCATATTTTGGGAATTTTTCTCTTAGTGCCAAAACTGGTGTCAAGAAAAACTTTGTTAAAAGGAACCCTTGCTTCTTGAATATGGAGGTTTGTCTGTGGGAAAGAAAATAATCTTAACTTCTGCTAGTTAATATTAAGGTGGTGAATTGTTAGTATTTGCATCTTTATTTTTAGAACTTCATTTTTTCCAACTCCAGGGAAATATTGTCTGTTAGATAAAAGTGGTTAAGTGATACATCAGCGTCACTACACTATTATTATTTATAGTAAAAATGATGCAAATATGTGAGAACATAATTGTAACTAAAGTGGATGCCCTGTCCACAAGAGGAAAAAAAATAGCTGGAAAAGTTAATGTCAAACTTTGTATGAATTTGTGGTGGCTAAATTAATTAAACATGCTCTAATCTGCTAATTTTAAAGAAAGACTAAGCTCCCTGAAATCACAGAGAGATTAGTCCTCAATTCCACATCTTTGACAATTAATTTGCTGAGGAAGAAACACAAGCTTGATGCCTACTGGCTACATTACCTTCAAAATCATTTGAAGTGGTTGATAAGATAAAACCTCTGAGTTCCATTTACTGAATATCTACTTTTTTCCTTACTATTTTACACTTATTACAAGTTCATTAGCACCAAATTTGAAGGAAGCATTATTGCCATGTTACAGAGAAGAACAGAATCATGGAGAAATGAAGTGACTTTTTCAAGGTAACAGGGTTATTGTGGAACAAGGATGCTTACCCAAGATTGTCCATAAAGACTTGGCTATCCAACAGCCTGAAGGGAAATGATAGTAGTTAGGTCAGAAAGCTCAGCTAATTTGGCCGCTAGGTGAGTGTTCAATATATTTATGTTAACTCATGATTCTGTGAAATCATCTTTGCAAATGTAACATTCTGTATATTATAAGTCTGATGACCTGGCTTTGTACTTCAGGGACAACTTAAAGCAACATGTGACTAGTTTGTTTACATTCAGCATCTCTCAATCACATGTTCTTACTCTTTTTTTATTATTATTATTTTTATTTGTTCTACTCAGTTGTACATGACAGCAGAAGGCATTTCAATTCATCATATACAAATGGAGCGCAATATTTCAATTCTCTGGTTGTACATGGTGTAGAGACGCACCATTTGTACAATCATATATGTACCTAGGGTAATGATTCCATCTCATTCCACCATCTTTTCTACTCTCATAACCCATCCCCATCCTCCCCTTTGCCCAATCCAAAGTTCCTCTATTCTTTCCATGTACTCCCCCATCATAGATCAGTATCCACTAATCAGAGAAAACATTTGGCCTTTTAGTGTTTTAGGATTGGCTTACTTCGCTTAGCATAATATTCTCCAATTCCTTCCATTTACCTTCAAATGCCATAACTTTATTCTCTTTTAATGCTGAGTAATAGTCCATTGTGTATATATACCACAGTTTCTTTATCCATTCATCTGTTGATGGATATCTAGGTTGGTTTCACAGTTTAGCTATTGTGAATTCAGCTGCTATAAACATTGGTGTGGCTATGTCACCATAGTATGCTGATTTTAAGTCATTTGGGTATAGACTGAGGAATGGGATAGCTGGGTTGAATGGTGGTTCCATTCCAAGTTGATTGCACCAATTTGCAGTCCCAACAATGTATGAGTCTACATTTTTCCCTATATTCTCGCCAACACTTATTATTGCTTGTATTCTTGATACACTTAATCTCTTCATTGGTATTCCATTTGAATAAAATGGACTTTTTCTAAAAGCAAGTAGACAATTTGAGATTAAGGACACTGATGAATACTTCAGGTTAAAGAAATGAGGCAGACAGGATTTAGATATGTACATGAGGCATAAAAATAGCAAAGTTAACACTGTAATTTTTCTGAAAAAAAAATAGAGCGTCTGACTTGTCTGAATACAGGAAGTATCAGTTAGGACAATTTTAGTAGCAAGTAAAAGAAAGTCAACTAACTCAATGTGGCAGGGAAGAATAGTCTTAAGAATGTCTTTATAACATGCAGGACATTGGAGTGGTGCCACATGTGTTCCCCACTCCCTGCCTTTAATTTCTATTTTCTACAGTGCAAATTCACTTGCAGGCAGGCTCTCCACTTGGCAGTTCCATCAGGTTCACACCCATAGCTTCCCAAATTCAAGGTACATAGAAAAAGTAGCTCTATTTCCTCAGCAGTTTCACATTGGGTAAAAGCTGCTTCTAATTTTCTTGCATGGATCATGGTCTGTTTTTGAATGAATTAAAGTGACAGGCAGGTGGAAGGGTCTCATTGAGAGTCCACCATGACATTTGAGAGTGTACAATGAGAATGTTCAAATGGGAAACAAAATGCTCTTATTTTAGAATGAATGGATGCTTGAAATGGGGGGGAAAAAGTCAACTTTAGATACTAATTTCAGATGTACAATTCGAAGTCATTTGTGGTGCTGGGAATTGAACCCAGAACCTTGTGCGTGTGAGGAAAGTATTCTACCAACTGAGCTATATCCCCAGCCTCCAAAGTCATTTTTGTAGTTAAAAAAAAAAAAAAAACAAGCAAAACTAGCCACATTCTAGGCCACGGAAATAATGCTTTACCTTTTGTTATATTTCTATTTGACATTCCATCTCATCTCATCCTCTTGCCTGCTTGAAAGACTCCTGTGCAAACAAACTCATCTGGACTTCTCAAAAAATCAGCACAATTATTTTGTTGAATAGACTGCCAGTGTTTGGAGTCCCTTGATTTATTATGGGGCTATAAAATGCAAAAAAAAAAAAAAAAAAAAAAAAAAAAAAAAAGAAAGAAAGCAAAGAAAAAATTCCGAGGACAAACTACAGGGAAGTTGGAGGCAGGACTGGAGTCACAAAGAAACATAAAAGAGCTTGAACTAAAATATGGAAAATATTCCATAACTCAGGCTTTTTTTCATTAACTACATATTAATAATCACATATTTAACATTATTCATATCTGAATAGAATATATTCAGGGTATACCACCTCAAAAGGCACACTATCCCAGCAAATTACATTGAATTTCCTGTATTAAATTAAGAAAAAAAAGGAACCCATTATAATTATGAAAATAAGAACATATGTCATGTTTTTATAAGGCTATCCTAATAGTCCTCATATTTTTAGGGGAAAACTTAAGAAAACTTTTTTAAGAGCTATTTTATCTAGGTTGATATGTTTTTAGTTTCAGTGAGAATCTTGTACATATTCAAAAGATCTTGATGTGGTTCTGTAAGGCGTTCTGAATACTAAAACAATTATCTCAACTATTTCTAAAATAAAAATTACATTTAGAATACACACAAATACACAGTTTTGGTTTAGATATGAGGTGTTCCCTAAAAAATAATATGTGAATCAATGTAAAGACAGTTCAGAGGTAAAATGTTTGGGTCATGAGAGCCTTAAACCTAATCAACGTGTTAATCTACTTCAATGGATTAACTGGGTGGTAACTGCAAGCAGGGTGTTGCTGGAAGTCTCTGGAGGTGTGCGTTTGGGGTTTATATTTTGCCTGTGGTGAGGGGACCTCTCTCTTTGCTTCCTGACTTTCATGTTCTGGGCTGCTTTTCCTGCACCACACACTCTCACCATGATGTCCTGCTTCACCCCTGGCTGAGGGCCATGAATTTAGCCACCTATGAACTGAGACCATGAGGTCCAAATAAATTCTTCCTCCCCTAAAGTTGTTCTCACCAGTTCTTCCAGTTACAATGGCAAAAAATATTTACTAAAACACCCACACAAATTGATAAGGTTATTTTGTGAAGTCATTATCTTCATAAACAATGTCATTTTTTTCTATAGTCTATATTTAAACTTGAAACATATTCTTTGGAAATTTTTTTCAGAAATTTAATATAAAACATGAAAATGTGAGTGGAAGAGATCAATGGAACAAAACTGACAAAATTTTGACAGTTGTTAGACATGGGTGAGGGGTGAATGAGGTTTTAGTATACTATTTTTCTACTCTTATAAATGTTTAGAAAATAATAAAAAATGAAAGTTTCAAGAATTTTAATTACACAATAAGACGCCCATTGTTATTGCTGTTAGTCATTGTCTACATTTAGAACTAAAAATGTTTGATTATTCTCAGAGCAGACAAAATATTTTATAACTGGGTATCTAAACAATTAGTTTAAGTAATTCTGTTAGCACCCATAGAAGCCAAATAGTGTTAACTGAAGATATTTTTTTGTGGGTTGGAAAGGTGTACCAGGGATTGAACTCAGGGGCACTCAACTACTGGGCCACATCCCCAGCCCTATTTGGTACTTTATTTAGAAACAGGATCTCACTGAGTTGCTTAGCACCTTTCTTTTGCTGAGGTTGGCTTTGAACTTGTGATCCTCCTGCCTCAGCCTCCCAAGCCACTAGGATTACAGGCATGCACTCCTGCGCCTGGGGATAACTGAAGATATTAAATATGATAATGTATTAAAAACAATCTGGAAGTCTTCACTAAAATGAAAAAAAATTCTGCTTTGCAAAAGACACCATCGAGAGAATAAAGACAAGCATCAAGGAAAAAAATATTTGCAAAAGGAATAGGTGATAAAGAACCATTCTTTGAAATATACAAAAAAAATCTAAAACTGAACAAAAGAACAACAACAACAACAAAAAACCTGGTTAAAATTGGACCAAGTACCTTGACAGACACTTCACCAAAGAAGATATACAAATGGTAAATAAACATGAAATTATGATCCACATCATATGTCATTAAGAAAATTCAAAATAAGTAACTATGAGATACTACCATATCCCTATTAGAATAGTCAATATCCAGAACACAGACAACAACAAATGTTGGTAAAGATGTGGAGCAACAGGAATGAATTCCCATTCATTGCTGATGGAAATCTAAACTGGCACAGCCATTTTGGTAGACAGTGTGGCAGTTTCTTACAAAAATAGAGTTCTACCATGTAATCAAAAAATCATGCCCCTTGGCATTTACATAAAGATATTGAAAACATATGTTTACACAAAAATCAGTTCAAGGATGTTCAGAGCAGCTTTATTCATAATTACACAAATTTGGAAGCAACAAAGATATTCTTCAAAGTGAATAAATAAATAAGCTGTGGTACATCTAAGTAATGGAATATTATTCACTACTAAAAAGGAATAGGCTATATGTCATGAAAAGACATGAGGAATG
Source organism: Marmota marmota marmota (assembly GCF_001458135.2). NCBI lineage: Eukaryota > Metazoa > Chordata > Mammalia > Rodentia > Sciuridae > Marmota > Marmota marmota. The sequence continues at coordinate 32,277,781 of NW_026000005.1, read as the reverse complement.
TAAATGCATATTACTAATCACAAGAAGTCAACCTGAAAAGACCACACATACTGTATGATTCCAGCTATCAGACATTCTGGCAAAGGCAAAACTTTGGGGACAGTGAGAAGGTCAGTGATTGTCAAAGTTGTAATGAGGAGAATGAATCAGCAGCACAGAGAATTTTTAGAGCAGTATTCTGTGTGATACTATAATGGTGAAAACATCTAATTATATTCAAAACTATAGAAAGTGCACCACCAAGTGTGAACGCTAATGTTCACTATGGATCTTGGATGCTAATGATATGTCAATGAAGGGTAACAAATGTGCCACTTTGGTGGAGGATGTTGATAATGCAGGAGGCTGTGTATGTGAGGGGACAGGAAGCACATGGGAAATTTCTGTATCTTCCTCTTGATTTTGCTGTAAACCTAAATCTGCTCTAAAAAGATAAAGTCTTTAAAAACAAAACTGAAAATTTCTAACCAAGATGCAATTACCAGCTCATTTCCCATTGTTAATTAAAAATAAAATTTATACATCACTTAGGATGTGTTATCCTAAGGGCTGAGAAATAGGAGCATTAAATGTTTCTTGAAAGTCTTTTATTCTTGCACATAATTTTGGATCAACATTCACAAATACAGTGCCTTCTCTAAACTGTGAACCATACCATATGATTTTAAATAAATGAAGTATTCAAATGTATACACTAGTAGAGGCAGTATTTATTTCCTCAAAAGATTAATAGTACACTAAGCCCAACTGATATTAACAAGTAAATTATAGCTCATACTACTCAATTCTTAAAATCATCACTGTGTAACTCTAACTGATTTGAAGAGAGAGAGAGTGGGGTGGGGGGGAGAGATTTAGATGAAGCTTATACAATGAGAACTAAATTAATATAAAGATTGTCATTAAAAAAAAACCCCTAGCATAACAAGAAAGCAGATTGAAAGCACAGAATGAATTTTCTGGCCCATATTCTATGAATTGGCCATTGGTAGTGCCCAATACACCAGATAATTGCTCCACCATCTGCTTCACATTGATGACATAGTTCTGGTGATACATTTCCTATGACTGAGAGGAATCCTATTTAAAAAATTAAAAAGAAAAAGAAAACTAGAGATCTGAGTTTTTAAAATTAGAACTCTCTTCAAAATAGTACAATATTGGCCTTTAAAACTCTTTGGAGCAAATCTAAAATTTTTTTGTGTTTATTTTTATACTTTCAATATCTCCCAAGTATAATAGTTTCCTAATTTTTCCCTGTGTGAGTATTGTAAAGCACAAGGGATCTAAAATAGTTTTACTCTTAGTTTCAATCAAATGCAAAGCAACTTAAAAGAAATATGACATAATGATAAATTCTATGCATATCATACACATACATTTTGACTTAAATTATTTTAATTGATAGGTATGACAGCTTCTTTTACTAGATGATTATTTTTCTATTTGGTAAAAATATTTATCAAAATATTTTTCCCTTAGGTCTGAAAATACTGATTCCCATTTAGTACATACTTAATTCAATCAATATTCTATCTTTTATACTTATTCTTTAATGTACTAGTCAGAGAGGAAAAAAAAATCTAACTTTTTAAACCCAATTTTAGATGTCATTGACAAGGCTTCTCTGCCTAATAATAGTTAGGACAAGGTAAGAAAAAACTAAATCTTACATGTTTTCTCCAGGCAATTCCAACCAAAGAACAGTGCATAACTGTAGGAAGACAACTATAACATTTAACCAAGACAGTTATAAGTTATCCACATGCTCTTTGAGATTCATGAAATATCATTAAACTACTTTCAAGAAGAGAGATTAGGGGATAGTTTCCATGCAAGATATTTACATTTTAAATTAATTTTCACTTTTACTGGGGAAATATACATTTTAAGAAATAAACAAGCCCCACAGGTTTATAATTAAAAATGATTTGCATCCCAAGCCCTCTCCTACCACACACAGGTCCATTTCCAGAAGCATCCACTTGGAATTCTTTTATCTGCTTCAGCTGATGCTACCACATTGAGACTTTGGTATATAATCTATAGTTACCAATGTTTCAATGTGAAATTTACATTTTGGTTGACAAAAAATGTAGTGCCAAATTTCTGTCTTTTAGTAAATAAATGAATTAATCTAAGTTTTAAGAATACCAACCTGCTCAAGAAGCTGAGGCAGGAGGATTCAAGTTCAAGGCCAGCCTCAACAACTAAACAAGGCCCTAAGCAATTTAGCAAGACCCTGTCTCAAAATAAAAAATAGAAAGTATTGAAGATGTGGCTCAGTGGTTGAGTGCCCTGGGTTCAATCTCTAGCATCAAACTAATTAACTATACTATAATAATATACTGTAAAAGTTATTCCCCCAAATTCTAAGAAATACTAATTTGAATGAAAAACATGAACCCCCAAATATTTCTATTTCTTCTTACTTAATTCTCACACACTAAGAATGTTTTACATGTATTCACCAATTTGTTCATCAAAATCATCTCCATGATTATACCAATCTTAGAGAAAACTAAAGCTACAGAGATAAAGAAAATTGCCCCCTAAATATCAGGGGCAACATTTTCATTCAGAAAGCTTGGGTCCAAGATGTCGTCTTTAAACCCTCTGCACATATCCTACCTATGCTCATACAGAGTTTGTGATCTCTACTGTAAAATCATACCTTCTGGATCCCTTAATAATATCTAATCAAGTGTCCTCCTACCTCAGAAATATCTCTGGTCTATTCTCTGCACTTGCTTCAAGGCTTCTTTCCCATGGAAAACTCCTTTTATTTCCTGCCTATTAGTTTCATGGATGGGCTTGTCTCTTTTGGCAAGCCTGCTATAGATTGGCAGCTCAATTTTGGATCATCTTTTTGACTCTCATCTGGCTCTTCATTTGGAACTGTGCTTCTGGTAATGTTCCCCTTGGCTCTGCGTGCTCCATCTAGTTGGATGCATCGTCCTGACCAACATGTCCCTCTAGAGCCAATGTTGTGTTCCCTGAATACCAGCCTTCTCCCATCTTCATTGGGAAAGGAGATGATGATGTTCTTCTGTGGTTCTAATTGGTTGGTATTGGATTTGAACGGCCCTTTCAATTTATAACTTTCAGTGATATTTAATTTGGCAATCAAAATATGACTGTTTTTAACCAATTTATGTTCAAAATGAGCCTGAAAGAAAATGGAAGCAGGGTGGTGTAGAAGAACAGTCACTTGTTTGGCTATCCAGAGAGCCAAGTTTAATTTTAGCCTTGAGAGAATTTAGAATCATTATAATTAGATGAGTATTAAAGCCTAGAAGTGAAAAGGACTCTTTCTCTTTTTCTTTTTTTAAAGCCTACCCCTTCATTTAGCATCAATTTACAACTGGCACTTCATTCTCCCAAATGCTGTACCACTGAGCACCCATACAGAGTTAAAGTACAATATATCTAGAGGAGTTCAAATAACTAGGAAGTAGGCCACTGCTAGAAGTGAGATATAGACCCTGTAATTAACTTGAATGTCTGTAGATATGTAAGAAATATAAAATTTATATTCATTTGTGAAGAGAAAGATTGTATTATTGCATACATTTTATTTGAGATACATAATAATCAGATAGTTGGTTTAAAATGATATGTATGTACCTTGCACACTGTGCTGGGCTTCCAGACAAATGTTGAGTAATAACCATTCCTGAGCCCAAGGTTAATTTGAAGTGCACTCCAGAAAAATAGGCAATCATTTCACGCTCACTTCAAAATTCTATGTAAGTTCTGCTTCAAGTCCAGACTAATGCCCTGACTGAAGAATGTCAATGATATGATGTTCTGAGGAATCTTGAAAAAAAGATGAGACAATATAATGGGCAGTTTAGTTTTCTGCCCTGCAAAAAACTAAAATGTGTGTGAGTGTTTTAATATTGAGGAAAAAAAATACATTAAAAAAAGACTTTGGAATTTCCAGAGCAAAATGAAAGCAGGCTCTTTTCTTTTAACATAAGCATGTTATTGTCAACAGTGGCATCTCTATTAAGCTTGTTCTCTTACCTAAACACTCCTATTACTGTCATCTCTCAGATTTGTCATAACCACCACCCTGACAGTACAAACATTGCACTGTAAAATCTGTCAGAGAGGCCAGAAGATTTCCTACATCTTCTGACACATGCTGCTCTTTAATATCTGCCTGTCAGAACACCTATGAGAAAGACACCTGCTTTCAGGCTTGGAGCTGGGGATGGGACTACACTGTAATCATTAGCCTTAGACGGCTAGGAAACTCTGCCTTTTGGAACTGTACAGCCTCCTGCTGGGAGATGCTGTTGGCATAAATTTATCACTCAGGTCAGATTGCACAAATTTTGGTAGAACCAGCTATTTTGAAAAAAAAAAACTTTATTTCTGGTATGAATATGCTTTTAAGTTGTCTTCATGATAAGCTGTTTTGAAATGTGCATTGTATTTTCCTTTGCCACAATCAGGTGGTACCTGCATGGAAGTCTAGGGGTATATTTTTGGTTTGACTTTTCTTGATTATGTTCTATTCTTGTGGGTTATGTATGCCTCTGTATTCATTTTAAGTTTGTCTTATCCAAAGAGGAATATCCCCCCTGGTCTCAAAATGTGATTGATTTAAGTAATTTCAGGGTGATATACTGGGCAGTCTTTTATTTACCAGATATGGTTTTCCTGGAACCCTATTGGTAGGTCATGGAGCTTTTATGTTCTCTCCTCTTATCTGTTTCTCTTGAGGCATGTGTTTATGAGAGGCCTGGGGAGCAATCTATTAATACAGCCGATGTTCTCAGAAAAATGTGGCTAATTTTGTCACAAATATAACAGAATTTCTGAAACCAGTACATGTAGTATATTCGCACAGTCACCTTGGGAGACTGTGGGCTTATCCCAAAGACGCCTCCAAAGAATTACTTCTTTGGAATTCCTTGCTGTGTACATTCCTTGATAACCCCACTCAAAGCTATATTCAGTATTTGAAATTAAAAAGTTAACACATTATCACCATAATAATGAAAAATCAATTACCTAAAATGAAAATGATGATCACAAACACACACACACACACACACACACACACACACACACACATCCCGAACTCATCTTAGCCCTGGTTTAATTCCTAATGAATGACACAGATTATAATAATATGGTTTATATAATTCCATAGTTTTTATTTGCTTACAAAAGCATATAAACAACATATTGTGGCCTTAAGTTTTTAGGAGGTATATATATTCTTTATTATATATTATACATAATCTTTATATCTATGTATATTATTTACATATTTATAGATATTCTTTATATCTAACTATATATATCTAAAGACCAAGTTAAAGAAGATTTTCACACATATATAGTTAAAGAGGATCTGTATATGTATAAAGATCTTCTTTAACTTGGTCTTTATCCTTTTTTAATTTATTTTTTTACATTTTTTATTTTGAAATAATAATAGATTCATAGGAAGTTGTAAAGGTTGTACAGAGGGGTCTCTGTGTTCCTTTTATCCAATTTTCTCCAATGTTATAACCTAAAAAACTTTAGAAAAATATCAAATATGGAAAATAGACATGGGTACAATGTTTGTTTATACTTCTATGATATTTTATCATGTGTTGCAACCACCACATTAAGGTATAGAACCATTACATCACCACAGAGATTCCAATACAACCTCTCCCCAACCACTTGAAACCACTTAATATTTTCTTTTTATTTAAAATTTTTTTTCTTCTAATTTGTTCTAATTAGCTACACATGACAATTGAATGCATTTTGACATATCATATAAAAATGGAGTATAACTTCTCATTTTTCTGGTTGTACATGATGTAGAGTTACACAGGTCATGTAATCATATGCACACAGGGTAATAATGTCTGATTAATTCAGCTATCATTTCTACTCCCATACCCTCTCCCCTCCCTTCAGTCCCCTCTGTCTGGTCCAAAGTACCTCTATTCCCTCCCCCCTATTGTGAATTAGCATCCACATATCAGAGAAAACATTTTGTCATTGGTTCTTTGGGATTGGCTTATTTCACTTAGCATAATATTCTCAAGTTTCATCCATTTATTCATTTTAAAATGCCATAATTTCATTCTGCTTTAAGGCTGAGTAATATTCCATTGTGTACACATAACAATTTTTTTAATCCATTCATCTGTGGAAGGGCATCTAGGTTAGTTCCATAGTTTAGCTATTGTGAATTGAGCTGCTATAAATATTGATGTGGCTGCATCACTATAGTATGCTGATTTTAAGTCCTTTAGGTATAAACCTAGGAGTGGGATGACTGGGTCAAATGGTGGTTCCCTTCCAAGTTTTCTAAGGAGTCTCCATATTGTGGTCTTTACCTATTAATAATAAACTGTGGACACAGGCAGTTTTACCATGAAATTAGTGAATCATGAACTTCAGGGCCTCTGTTGGGTACTGGTTCGTTCAAGGCCTTGGGAAACGGAGATCAAAGCAATTTTCTGTCTACAAATTTGTACTGTTTTTTCTTTAAGAGGGTCTCTGATTTTTTATATGTCAGGATTCACAAAATATGAATCCATTCCTCAGTTTAGACATGTTTTTAGACCATTATATCTAGAATATGGGCATTCCTTCAAAGTGTGAATCATTTCAACAGGGAAAAAGCAATATATATGCCCAAAGATAACCCTTGCATTATAAGATAGTAAAACATAATAAGAATCTGTCTTTTAATTATTTGAGGAGCAGTAAAGAAAAGTTATGATATAACTACCCTTGTTCTCTAGCATGGGCTTTTGCATTTTCAGAGATGGTAAATTGTTGGCTTCTAAGGATGGATTTGATTTTTTATGGTGTCTTGCTTTTTTAAGTTTGTTCTCATTAGTGATACATAACAGCAGTATGCATTTCAGCTCATTGTACACAAATAGAGCACAACTTCTCATTTCTCTGGCGGTACATGATGCAGAGTTACACTGTTTGTGCAATCATACATCTACATAGGATAATAATAATGTTCATCTCATTCCACCATCCATCCTTCCCATCCCCACAACCCCACCCCTCACCTCACTCCCCTCTGCACAATCCAAAGTTCTTCCCTAGGTGCCCTCCCCATGATTGATCAGCATCCTCATAGCAGGGAGAAAATTTGGCCTTTGGTTTTTTGGGATTATGTAATTTCATTAAGCATTATATTCTTCAACTCCATCCATTTACCTGTCAGTGCCATAATTTCATTCTTCTTTAAGACTGAGTAATATCCCACTGTGTGTGTGTGCATGTGTGTGTGTGTGTGTGTGTGTGTATCTCAATCACATTTTCTTTATCAATTCACTTAGATTGGTTCCATAATTTAGCTATTATGATTTGAACTGCTATAAATATTAATGTGGCTGCATCTCTGTAGTATGGTGATTTAAGTCCTTTGGGTATAAACCAAGGAGTGGGATAGCTGGGTGAAAAGATGTTTCCATTCCAAGTTTTCTGAGGAATCTCTATATTGCTTTCCATAGTGGTTGTACCAATTTGCACTCCCACCAGCAAAGTATGAGTGTACCTTTCCCCCCATATTCTCACCAGCACTTATTATTGCTTGTATTCTTGATAATTGCCATTCTGAATGGAGTGAGATGAAATCTTAAAATAGTTTTGATTTGCAATTCTCTCATTGCTAGAGACGATGAACATTTTTTGTAGATCAGTTGTATTTCTTTCTCTGTGAAGTGTCTGTTCAGTTCCTTAGCCCATTTATTGATTGGGTTATCTGCTTTTTTGGTGTTAAGATTTTGGAGTTCTTTATATACCCTAGACATTAGTGCTCGATCTGATGTGCATGTGGTAAAGATTTTTACCCATTCTGTAGGCCCTCTCTTCATGTTATTAATTGTTTCCTTTGCTGAGAAGAAACTTTTTAGTTTCAATCCATCCTATTTACCGATTCTTGATTTTATGTCTTGTGCTTTGGGAGTCCTGGTAAGGAAGTCACATTCTAAACTGACATGCTGAAGATTTGAGCCCAGTTTTTCTTCTATTAGTCATAGGGTCTCTGTTCTAATTCCAAGGTCCTTGATCTACTGAAGAAAGAAATTGAAGAAGACCTTAGGAGATGGAATGATCTCCCATGCTCCTGTAATGGCAGAATTAATATTGTCACAATGGCTACGCCACCATTAATGCAATTCCTGTTAAAATTCCAGTGACATAGTGGAATGTGATGGACATCATTATCCAAAGTACATGTATGAAGACACGAATTGGGTGTCAACCTACTTTATATACAAACAGAGATATAAAAAATTGTGGTATATATGTGTAATAAGAATTGTAATGCAAAATAAAACAAAGTACATGTATAAAACATAAATTGGTGTGAACATACTTTATATAAAAATATATGAAAAATTGTGCTCTATCTGTGAAATAAGAATTGTAATGCATTCTGCTCTCATGTATTTAAAAAAATAAAATGAAATCAATAAAATCCCTGAAAAATTTTTATATATAATAATACATCATAAAAAATCCCAATGACATTCTTCATAGAACTAGAAAAAATCATGAAATTTATTTGGAAAAACAAGACTCAAAATAGCCACAGCAATCTTTAGCGAGAAGGGTGAAGTAGGAGGTATCGCAATACCAGAACTTAAACTGTACTACAGAGCTATACTAACAAAAATGACATGGTATTGGCATCAAAATATACTTGTGACCAATGGTACAGAATAGAAGACACATAGACAAACCCACATAAATACAGTTATCTTATACTATACAAAGACACCAAAAACATACATTGGAGAAAAAGATACCCTCTTCAAGAATCAGTGCTGGGAAAACTGGAAATCCATATGTAGCAAAATGAAACTAATCTTCTATCTTTCACTCTGCACAAAATTCAACTCAAAGTGGATCAAGGACCTAGGAATTAGAACACAGACATTGTGGCCTAATAGAAGAAAAACTAGCCTCAAAAGTCAGCTGAGGATTTGACTTCCTTAACAAGACTCCTAAAGCACAAGAAATAAAATTAAGAATCAGTAAATAGGAAGGATTAAAACTAAAAATTTCTTCTCAGCAACAATCAATAACAGGAAGAGAGATCCTACAGAATGGGTAAAAATCTTTTCCATCTTTACCACATGCACATCAGATAGAGCATTAATGTCTAGGGTATATAAAGAACTCCAAAACCTTACACCAAAAAAAAGCAAATAATCCAATCAATGAATGGGCTAAGGAACTGAATAGACACTTCACAGAGAAAGAGAATTCCTGGCAAGAATGCAAATTGGTACTTTTAAAGACAGTCTGGCAGTTTCTTAGAAGTCTAAACTTTTACCATACAATCCAAAAACTATTGTTTTCTCTTTACTCAAATGAATAGAAATTTATGTTCATTCAAAAAAAGAAGAAATACAATTGATGAACAAATATATGAAAAAAATGTTCATCATCTCTAGCAATTAGAGAAATGCAAATCAAAACTACTCTAAGATTTCATCTCACTCCATTCAGAATGGCAATTATCAAGAATACAAGCAATAATAAGTGCTGGTGAGAATATGGGGGGAAAGGTACACTCATACTTTGCTGGTGGGACTGCAAATTGGTGCAACCATTATGGAAAGCAGTATGGAGATTCCTTAGAAAACTTAGAATGGAGTCACCTTTGACCCAGCTATACTATTCTTCCTCTTACAACCAAAGGACTTAAAATCAGCTACAGAGCAGCTCAATTCACAATAGCTAAGCTATGGATCCAACCTAGATGCCCTTCAACAGATGAGTGGATAAAGAAAATGTGGTGTATATACACAATGGAATATTACTCAGCCTTAAAGAACAACAAAACTATGGCATTTGCTGGTAAATGGATGGAACTAGAAAATATCATGCTAAGCAAAATAAGACAATCCAAAAAAACCAATGGCCAAATGTTTTCTATGATAAGCAGATGCTGATCCATATTGGGGTGGGGGGAATGAAGGAACTTTGGATTGTGTAGAGGGTAGTTGAAGGGAGGGGTGGGGCGCCAGGGATGGGAAGAATGGTGGAATGAGATAGACATTATTATTCTACCTACATGTTTGATTACACTACTGCAGTCACTTTTCACCATGTACAGCCAGAGGAATGAGAAGGTGTGGTCCATCTGTGTATAGTGAGTCAAAATGCATTCTACTGTCATATATAACTAATTAGAATGGATTAAAAAATTTTAAAGACTAAACACCACTTCACCCCCCAAAAAGGAATGATGTTGGCCTTGGGATTACTGTAGATGGCTTTTACCTTTTTTAGGTATGTTCCTACTATCCCTAATTTTTCTAGTGGTTTGACCATGAAGAGGTGCTGCATTTTGTCTGATGCTTTTTCTGCATCTATTTATGATGATATGATTCTTTCCTTAAGTCTAATGATGTGATGAATTATGTTTATTGATTTCCATATGTTGAACCAACCTTGCATCCCTGGGATGAACCCCACTTGGTCATGGTGAACTATCTTTTTAATATATTTTTATATGAGATTTGACAGAATTTTATTGAGAACTTTTGAATCTATGTCCATCTGGGATATTGGTCTGTAGTTTTCTTTCCTTGATGTGTCTTTGTCTAGTTTTAGTATCAGTGTGATACTAGCCTCATAGAATGGGTTTGGAAGGGTTCTCCTTTTTATTTCATGGAATAATTTGAGGAGGATTGGTGTTAATTCTTCTTTAAAGATCTTGTAGAACTCAGCTGAGAAACCATCTGGTTCTGGGCTTTTCTTTGTTGGTTGGCTTTTGATGGCATCTTCTATTTTATTACTTGAAATTGATCTTTTTAAATTGTGTATGTACTCCTTATTCAGTTTGGTAGATAATATTTTTCTAGAAATTTGTTGATGTCATTAATATTTTCTATTTTATTGAAATATACATTTTCAAAATAGTTTCTAATTATGTTCTGTATTTCAATAGTGTCCATCATCATATTTCCCTTTTCACCACGAATTTCAGTAATTTGAGTTTTCTCTTTCTCTTTCTCTTCATTAGCATGGATAAGGGTTTATCAATTTTATTTCTTTTTTTTTTTCAAAGAACCAACTGTTTATTTTGTTAATTTTTTGAATTGTTTCTCTTGTTTCAATTTCATGATTTAAGCTCTGATTTTAATTATTTCCTGTCTTCTACTACTTTTGGTGTTGATTTGTTGATTTTCCAGGTCTTTGAGATATAATGTTTGAAAATTTATTTGTTGACTTTTTATTCTTTGGGCTCAATGCAATGAACTTTAGGATGGATTTTATTTCTTTGAAAAAAAAAACAAAACATTCATAGTCTGATAGAAAGTAGAGGAGCAAACTGGAACAGTTCTACATTTGGCTGAAAATTGAATGTGAATGTATACCATTGTCTTTCCTTTAATAGGTATACATTAAGAATCTACTGTTTCTGGTTCCTGATGGATAAAACATGACCCCAGGTTTAAAAGTATAAGTAACAGTACATGGTAATCTTTATATTATGTACATGGCATTGTAAAAGCACCCACAAAAAAGGAGAGTTAGTAAATGTCTAAGAGTGTCAGACAACACTTGCATCATAAAGAATATGATGTTTGATGTAAACCTGAAGACATAAAAGGAAGTTAAAGGGAAAAATGTGGTATATATACACAATGGAAAAAAGTAAAACTTTCCTGGTACAGAAGTGGTATGTAAAAAAGATGCAGGTGTGTGAAGTTAGTTGACCTGTTTGGAGAAGTTACATTAATTAGTTTTGGAGTACTGGGCACTTCTAGCTACATGACTTATAGGAGCTATGATAGAAAAGGTAGGCAGGTGCTAAAAGACAAGCAGTCCTCCTCATTTTGTATTTTTATACACTGTCCTTATTTTTATACCTCAATGGTCCCTCTTGGAACAAAATTCATCCATTTGATAAACTTTGTTTTCTATAGTTAGCTGGTTTTTCCTCTTGAAAATCTTCTTTTTAAAAAACTATGTTCATGTCTTTGCTCTTTGGAACCATTTCACAAGGTGGTTATTATAAAAGGGACATACACCACAATAACTGAATTGAAATATTAATAGAAATTCAGAATCATGAAAACAGGGAAAGCCCAAATGGCAACCAGCAAATTTAACACAATGACTTCATTACTGAGCTTTAACTTTGAATCCATGCTCGCTGACAGCAGAGTCAAAAAATAAGTTTATAGTTTTTTTTTTAAAAGAGGTATAACCAAAAATAAAAATATTCTTGAATCCTTACATAAAAAACAAATAGTTAAGGTCATGGACTCTGAATGCCTTTGTGGTAGTTACTTAAGCTTTCTTCATAACTCAAATGGAAATTTTCTGTGGTTTAAATAAGAGACTAATAGGTAAACTTTACTCAGTGTTGACTATGTGCCAGGAACACATCTAAGAACTTTACGTAAACTAAGTCACATAATTCTCACAATAACCCCGAAGGTGGGAACTCTTGTTATCTTCTATCCCATTTTCCAAATGAGGCACTGAGAAATTAAATAACCCTCAACACATAACTACTGAGTGACACAGCCAGAGTCTGAACTCAGGTGCCCTGATGCTGGACCTCTGCTGCCCATCTGGAACATTGACGGCCATGAAACAGTGCCTGGCATACCACGGGGACTTGATACCTCAGGACTCAATGTTATGACAAAGGACAGAGGATATTTTTAATACTATCTGATGGTAGACCATGGATTTTCTGTGGCTGTCTCTTGTTGTCAGTGTTGAAAATAAATATAAACATGACAATGAAATTCAGTGGCAGCAAGTCTGCAAAGGGGAAAATCGAATGTGTTCCAACTATGAGGACTTTAGGAGGGCCAACCTGACCCAGGGATGGAACTGAGAGGAGACAGGCATGACTTGGTTGCATGAAATTTATTACCTGCTCCCAAACATGATTTATTTTAGTTAGCTTTCAATATAACCAATTGACGAAGCAGCCATGTGCTTTGGAAATGGGATCAGCAGATGGCATGTTCCACGAACTTTTCTGTAAACTGAGGAAATGAGAAAGGTTTCCTGCCTGGAAAACATGTTCTGCCACCAGCAAGTAAGTATATGCCTTCTGTCTGGAGAGGGACGCAGAGTGTCCACTGGTAGGGCATCCAAGATTATGAGACATTGTTGAAGAAATAGGAAGGGAGGAGGAAAGGACAGATATCCACTATGGGAGGAAAACTGGCCCAAACTTCCTCCTTCATGTGAATAGGGCATAATTCTGAAACCCAGCACAGCTTCCTGAGTGAAAGATCACACTGGGGACAGGGAGGTGGAGTTAGTGGTATATTCATCCTCTTATTGCTCTGGCAATGGTCCTGTTTAACTTCTATAATCTGGTTGTCACAGGATCATCTTTAGAAAAAAAAGTGCTAATAAGTGCCAAAGTAGAAAAGGAGAATTCCATAGATAAAGTAAAATTTAATGGGGAAGAACTATTAGAATAAAAACAGCCCAAGTGGTAACTATTGCACCTTTGTGAAGAGCAAGTCACACAGACATGGCAATTCAGATATCTTCTGCAGTAAGAGGAAAGGAGGCACAGTGTATTTTATTGTACTAGGCTTTTTGTTGCATATTCTTGAAAGAATGGAGACTTGGTTTTAAATTGAAATGCTCTGAGATGGTCTTGGACAGGTTAGTAGCTCCTATTCAAAACAATAATACTCTCAGTCTGAGTCTAGTGTCTTAAATATGTATTAATCACCTGGAGGGATAGATGCAATATGTCAGTGGATAACACACTGATGGGCAAAGCTATTTTACCAACAGATAGTTGCCGTATGTGTGAGTTGTTACAACAGCTTCCACTCTGGTCATTAAAATCTTTTGTCTCAACAACTATACACAATAGCCAGAGTGAATTTTAAGAAATCGAAATCTGATCAAGTCACTTCTTATCCTTTGGGTTTCTGGTTGCCTTGTGGTCTACTTGTGGTTTACATAATCTCACACTTACTTTTTACAAGATTTGCCCCCATCCTTGACCATTTAGATTCTCTGGCTGGAATGTTTTCCTCTTCACGCACCTCCTTCCTCACTGTTCTTCAAGTTCTAGTCTAAATTTCCCTCTTTAGAGGTACTTCCTTTGATCTTTCAGGAAATAGCTAGGACCCCTTATTATAGGCCTTCAGAGTATCTGAACCTCTTTCTAGCACCATGCAACATGTAATTGCTTAAATAACTATTTGTGATAATCTTTTTTTCCCTACTGGACCATAAGTTCAGCGAAGGTTGGAACATGTCTGTTTTGTTCACTCTCTAATTCAGGGACACAGAGTGGTATGCTCAATAAGTTTCCTGACAGAATGGAGGTATACTTAGTGGGATCTGAGCGTGAGGAAGGGTGCAAGGTAGGATGGGGGCTTGAGCATGGAGTAGAGCCACAGACATGGGTAGGCATGGCAAGCCCTTGGTTTTGTGATGCGCAATGTTTTTTAATGAAAGGAGTTAGCAGCAGTATTGTTAGAGAGGCAGAGCCCAAAAATGCTGATCTCAGGCCCCTTCTAGTCCATGATTTTCTATATCTGGTGTATCTTTTCGAAATTCTCAGAGGAAAAAACCTACTCTTTGGCTGCATATTGAACAATTAATTGGAGACACAAAGGGGCATGGACACAATCCTCTTCATTTAGAAAAAGACATAGAATTCAATATGGAAACTTTCAGTAAGCACAGACCAGTGTCATGTGCTTGATGAGTACTCAACAACTGAGCCATTGTTGCTGAGAGAGGGTGGTGCCATCTTGAAGAATCTCTCCACCACTATTATCTTTTTCAAGCACATCCTCTTCTATGAGAGCGTTTACGTGTGAAGCCTATTACCTGAAATCACAAAATCTGCGGCACATAGCACCACCTGCCATGAGTTATAAAGCTACTTATTACACTTAATGTTGAGTCACTGGATAGGGACCCACCAAATCTAAAGTTAGATCTTGAAAAATATAGTTTCTGTTTTTCAACAAATATGTTTTGGTTTAAAGATGCTGAAGACTTCTATACAGGGAAGTTATGTTAACAAAAAGCCATTTTACAAGGATGAATTATGCTTCTTTGCACATTTGCGATGGAATTAAGCCCTTAGTCACACACGAACAGGTTAGAGACATTTCCTTATTAATCAGATTTCTCTGAGATGTTATCTTTTTGGTCATTGACATCATTCAAGTGGGTGAGCCATAAATATTTCAATTATTTTCTATTCACCACATGGCATGGACTCTAGTTATAGAAGAGAGATTCAATGATTCTGTTGCTGCAGAACTTGGCTAACAAATCACTGTGATATTTGCTTTTCTTTTTCCAAATCTACAGGGAAATAAATTTATGGATCACTTAACCTTTCGCCCAAGGAACAAATCCAAGTCAGTTCTGAATTAATATTGCTCTCAGGATGCAAAGTGAGGCCTGGTTTTCAAAGCAAAGCTGAGGGTTAAGCAATACTTCAGATAACAGAGGCAGAACTGCTTGTCCTCAGTGGAATTAAATGGTGTTCCAGCCATTGGTGGATTAGCACTGACATCTAATGGAATACTTTGTTTTGCTCTGTTTTGTTTAACTTGGAATAAACAACAAATTGCCTATTGATTTGAATTGGGTTATTCAGGATCAGAAATATTGCAGTCACCAGTATTCTGCAGATGACATGGATGCTGATGTTGCCTTTCACCTGAAAACCCCCATCTACCTTCACCCATCAAATCTGGCTACACTCAGCATCAAAAATTGTGAAGAAATCATCAACAATTTTATAGATTGTTCTGTTTTCTACATTACATTTCAAAGTTTGCCAAATATTCTGTAAATGTGATGTTCCAGCTCCCTATTCAAATAATAAAATTTCTCGAGCATTCTGAAAATATTTTACTCAAAATGAAAAGTGCTGGCAGAAAAAGAGGCAACTGACTTTGGGAAATATGCCTCCTCACGTCTCACACGTTTGCAGAAATTACTTGCCCATGTGGAGAAGCATCATTGCTCTTTCATACTTGCAATAACTTTATTGAGAGAAAAGTACCTCTTAATTTTGTTAAGTTACCAAAGATCTGGTTTGATGCAAAAACTGTCGGAAGTTTAGCTTTAGCGTGTATGTTCTTAATAGCAACTGAGAAGTTATAACTCTTTAGAAAAGATGGTCTCAGACTATTCCTTTGAACACAACTATGAATACATCCTGAGTGTCCTTAAAACACCTGATAACCAGTACTTTGAAAGGTGCTGCTTCTTATATTTGTTTTTTTGTTTTTTTAAGCATACCAATTTTCTTGGGAGAAAAAAAGTGTCACTCTTCTTTCCCTTGCAAAGTGGAGAAAGAGTTTTAAACGTACAACAGTACCAAGAATCCCCTTAGGATCTGGAATCAGATCAGAGATTATCTGTACCCAGTGGATTCAGTAGTTATTTGGGGTCCTTCTCCCGTATTTACTGAAACTGTCTTAATAAATTCTGCTTTGGAGAGCAAGAACCAATTACATCAACGCAGAAGTGAAAGTAATACTTGAGCTTATGTCATGGAAAACATCCACTGGAAGCGGTGAGGCAAGCAGTGACCACCACATTCAAACCACAGCTGTGGTCATTTCTATTCTGAGATTTTAATTCACAACTACCGTGAAAAAATATCTGGTAAATTGGGAGAGACTTTGAGTCATCTCATTTGAAAGACATGCTCTGTTTTAATTTCTTTATATACTGATTTGTCTCAAAATTAGAAATAAATTAAACAATGTATATGCCAGTAAATGATCTCTGGAAACCAACTCTAAGAGGGTCTTGTCTTTACTTTTTTATTAAAAAAATAAAATAAAAGAACCTTGGGTCCCATTCTGCTTCTCATTTTCTGATATTAAAACTCTCACTCATTATTAACAGTTCTTGAACAATAAAGCAGAAGCAATCACACAGGACTGCATAAATGTAATTTCAGTAGAGTTCAATAGAAGCATTTCTGAAAATTGTTTTAGGCATTTTCTTGCAGATTGCCAGAAACTGGAAATGCTCTTTTAAACACTAACATTTTGCAAAGGCTGAAAATTCTTGTGATGCTTATTGGGTAAAAAGACCTTTAGTTTCTACCCTACAAACACCAATAGTGGAATTTGCACTGTTTTGAAGGTCATCACTATAGTTTGGCCTTCATTGTTTGAGATCACTAAGTGATCCGTAAGTGTAGTTGAATAATGATACCAATTTCCCCCCTTTCAACACCGTATCACCATCTTGCTCTATTCTGGCCTTCCTCTCTGCTGATCAAATGTAGGTTTACAAAATTGTCACTTCTTTCTTTAGTTTATGCCTTCACATAACAATAGTGATTTGTTGTTGGTCAAGCTCTGCATGTGTAACAAGGATGCACTGTTCATAAGACACAGTGCCTATCATTATGAAATAGTACAGCTCAGCCTATTCAAATTTAGTATTATTGGAGCTCTTTCTTAGAGACCTTAGCTATCTTGAGCTGTACACATGACCTGTGTACAATTTGTGTGTTGTTCTGAAAGATCTCTGGAAACAGAGGATGTTAAGGGACAATTCTCTGTCTGATATTCCTCTGTAAATGCTTAGTGCTAAGGTAGAGGAAAGGTATACCTATCTAGAAAGCCAAACTATCCTAATCATTCCTAACAATAAATGTCATTGCACTTAGGTTTCCTTTACAATTAATTTTGGGGTAAAATAGATCTAAGGGGGTCACTATGCTACTAGATCCATTCTAGACTTTTTTTTTTCTGGAACCAGACTATAGAGACTGTTTTTCATCTCTCTAATCCAAGAAAATTTGGGGAAAGTTTACTGCTCTTCAGATTTCTCAGTCTGCTTATAGTGCATCAGAACCAGTCCTGGGATAACTC
The DNA here is from genome assembly GCF_001458135.2 of Marmota marmota marmota. NCBI lineage: Eukaryota > Metazoa > Chordata > Mammalia > Rodentia > Sciuridae > Marmota > Marmota marmota. The sequence goes on along the minus strand of NW_026000005.1, from coordinate 32,259,914 downwards.
TTAAATTACAGGCACAGTGTTAAGAGAGGACAATTCCTGTAGGTTAATTCTATACAGATATCCAACTCTTGGAGTGGTCACTAAGCACACAGAAAGAACTCAGGGTTCAGAATCCTACTGCCCAAAGGTTAATAACAGCTCTGATATTTACACGGTTTGCAACTTAGCTTTCAAATTTCTGTGAAACTGTGGAAAATAATTCTCTGAAAGTTAGAGATTAAATAAAATAACCCAAAGTGTATAGTTCCATCCATACCTTAAAAGTATCCAATTAGTATCCTCTGTGTGTCCTCTTTTTTTCCCTGTATAACTTTGTCTAGCTACAGAAGTGGTTAGGGAGAAAATTCCCCAGAACTGCCATGTCGGATACTTGTAAAACATATATTAAAAAGTAGATTTCTTAATAGAAGTACATCACAGAAGACTACAATAATGTATAGACAGGAATGTATGAATAGTTATCAGTTTTCAGAGGGAATGTGCCATTTTTAGGGATGATTCACAAGAGGCTATCTGCTGTCAATCTAATCCAGAGCTCAGTGACTTGCAGCAGGTATGCCAGACGGTGGAATGATGAGCCAAGGTGCTGGGCACATTGCCATTCCCCAGGTGGAGGAAAGTCCACACTAACTGCCAGTCTCAGCCTGGCAGAATGAGTCATGAGTTTTTACTAATTGCTGCTGCTTCTATTATACAATTGTCCTTACAGAGCAAGGGGAAACATGGCCAACTAAAGGCTGGAGCTTGCTTCCTAGACCTGGAACTAAGGGCACCATGTCCCTGGAGCCTGCTTAACCACTTTCATTCCCAAGCTCCCCTAATCACAGTATTTTGAGATATGCCCTTTTCCTTTATTAATAGAACTTGATCTTGGTCAGCCATCTTCCCTGTCATGGGTAGCCCTTGATGGAGGCTCCCAGGATGGACCCTGATTAGTTCAAGTCTATCAAGGTAATTATGAGAAGTCTGATTCTTGCCTGCTAAAAGTGAATTTAAAAAAGTTTAATTCCAATTGCTACTGGGAGCCTTCCCAAGTTAATAAGGGAACATAAGGGAACTGGTCTTAAGAGAAAAACATAATAGAGATACAGAAAAAAATTAAGTGACATCATGATGACATTGCTGAGCAATGAAGCCACTCATTCTGTCCCATATCAGAATTCTTAATATGTGGGCCACTGCACTTTTTTGCTGTTTTACTATTGAGTTTCCTGCTACTTGATGCCAAAAATTATTCCTAATTGATTTACATGCCATATAGTTCCCCACATAGTAACACACATTACTACAGAGGTAGTTCCTTCTAACACATACGAACTCAGGACAGTTCTGGAGATCAGAAGACTAAAATGGGTTGTCAGAGCTGCATTCTCTAGGAAAGTTCTAGGGAAGAATCCATTTCTGGGCCTTCTCCAGTTCCTCCGGGATACTTGAATTTCTTGGCTCATGGCTCCATATTGCTCTTTCTTACCTCTGCTTCTGCCATCACATTTCTTTCATTCTCTCTGATTCTCTTGCCTCTTTCTCACCAGGACCTTTGTAATTATATGGGGTTCACCAGAATAAACCACATGAATTTCTCATCTGTAAAAATCTTGTTCACAAGTAAGGTAATATATTCTCAAATTCCAGGGTTTAGGGATGTGGGCATCTTGGAGAGAGGGCAGAGTCTGCTTTCCACATCTGCTTGACATAGTTACAAGGCCATCTTCCTAAGGAGGATCTTTGTGGTCTGCTACCAATAAGCACTACTTTCTAGGCTTTTCAATTGTGTCATTTATCCAACACTTACAGAAGACCGGCGCTAGACACTGTACTAAGCAAACATCTCAGTTATGAAGATGAATGTGTCTTTTTCCCCTCTTCATAAAGGTAAGATAGTTGGGAGACTTTAGAGAATGATGAGTCCTCTGGCAGAAGCTTTGTGAACAAAGGAACAAACCTCAATCTACTTTATAACAAAGTCTTTAATCACAGGTGCAGAAGATAGTGTCACTATAACACTAGATTATTATTAAGAAAGAAAAGTCAGGTATGGGATTGGCTCAGTGGCAGAGTGCTTGCCTCACAAATATGAGGCACTGGATTGGATCCTCAGCACCACATAGAAATAAATAAATAAAATAAAGGTATTATGTCCATCTACAGCTAAAAAATATATTAAAAAAGAAAGAAAAGTCAAAATCATCAATTTCTAATTGGGTCCTGTTATTTTAAATTTCAGAAGGTCTGGTTTTCTTAGGTCAAGAAGGCATGGTTGGATAAATGCTAAGAAATCTGAGAAATGTGAAAAAAGGTACATATGACTTTTTACAATATGCTTAATAGTTAATTCATGTCATAATCCATTTATTCAACCAATGTTTACTAAGTTATGAAGTTGTTACCAGGCGATGTGCTGCATCCCAGAGGCAATTCAAAGGTAATTAGGATGTCATAGTCTCTTGTACTCTAATTAGAAATAAGACAGGTATACAAATAACTAAAATGCACTTAATGTGTCTTATAATATTCAATTCTGCCATGAATTATTCAAGTATTAACTTCTGTTTTACCAGCATTTTACTTTTTATTCACTTTATTTCCTCCTTATTGTTATCTAAAATATTTTAAAATACTAAAAATCATAAGTAAAAATATCCCCACAATGCAACTGCTTTAAATATAGTATGTTTTATAGAATGTAAGACACATTATAAGATGCACTAAAACTTATGTGACACTAAAGAAGATTAAAACATTTTCAGTTAAGTCAACATTATTGATTTTAAAACTATTTAAAATTAGAGTGATGTTAACTTGTGAAACTGAGGAAATATACCATAATATGGTGAAATCTCCCCTATCGCTTTCTCTTATACCAGATGTAACCACTGTACTTAGTTCAATATCACTTTAGGTGTGAAAAAGTCATAAGAGGTGTGACGTTATATAGTTTCCAACTTTCTATGGCTCAGAATCTAAAACTCCAAAATAGATATATTGATAGACAAGAAAGCATACAGGTTTAATTTCTTCCTTCTTAACTAATTCACCACAAGTTAGCCATATGCACCCATAATATTTTAGAAACAGTGTTATAGAAGAGTGCTTTTTCTTGTATGTAGTTTGTGTGTATTTGTGTACATGTGTGTATCTGGGCTCTGGCATGCATTCATTCATTTATGGGTTGAGAGGCCGTGTGATGTAGGAGGTGATATGTTATGTAAACTACTTTCTAGGCACTGGAAATGAAGAGAGAATATAAAAGCAGAGGTAAAGAAAAAATAAACAAAGTAAAAGAGAAAAATCTTGGCCCTGTTTTATAAATGAGTTTTGGGCCTGCTTTCTAATAAGCTTCCTGAAAACTGTAATAGCACATTTTAGAGATACTTCAGCTTTTACATTTTCTAACATTTTCTCATATTTCCTTGGAAACCCAAACTCTTTTATTTACACTAGAAAACGATTTAAACTGAAGATCCATTTCAAAATTAGTTGAGGTTGGGAAAGGCCAGCAAGCACCAAGAAAAGAAGAGATTGCTGTACTTCCTAATCTTTGATACCCAAGTAGCTGGAGACTAGTTCTGTGACTGATTAAAGGTGAGGAGTCCTGCTCTCTGTTCCCACATGTGTACTCAAAGACTCAGATTCAATGCATATTAACAGGCTAATACCACGCTTATGGGGTTTTTAAACTTAAATATCTAAACGCATAGGTCATCTTTCCACTCTACACTAAGGACTTAGGTGAAATTCAATAGTTGAGGATGTCATGCAGACCTTGTCTCATACATGCAAAGAAGTGGAAGATACAGTGCCTTCTCCAAGAAAGGAATTCAGATTTATTGAGTGCTTACTAAGAATCTCCCATCGAGTTAAATGATTTTGTTTGTGGTGTCTTATTTAATCGAATGAGGTATGCATCTACTTCAATGCAACTTTGGTGCAGAAATCAAATGTTCTATTTCATATAATGATTAGCTGAGTAAATTACTCTAGTGCAGCTCTGTTTGGGATCCCTGATTATTCAACACATTTGCTCTTGGGGCTGCAGGTGCAGTCTGCCTCTCCAATGTTTTGTACATTTTGAGAAATTTAGTTTTTGATGTTCTGTTTGGCTCCATTCCAGCTGATAAAAGAGTTTACGATATGAAATATTTTAGAAGAGTGAGTTTGTCAGGCAACAGGAGCTGGAGGAATCAGCTGGTAAGGGATTTAAATGTGGACAGACATATTTCTTATTTCTGCTAAATATCCAGACAGGCTAATATCCTTATACTGGTAGCCCCTCAAATTTGCCATCCTTTTTAGTGTATAAATAGATATATTTCATTGTCAGGGTTAATTTCACCTCTGCCAAGTAGATTTTTGGATAATTTGCTTACTTGGAAATTCAATCTGAAGAAAATCATTCTGGATATTTTTAGAGTCATTTCCAGATTCTCTTCCTGGTATGTGGATGCCAAGCAGACAGTTTGGGAAATTCATTTAAAATAATTAGCATAAAGGCAGTGTATATGAAAAGATAAAATCCAAATTCTGTCACATACTGCTCAAGGTGGGTCTTCTGCTAAGCTGGCCTAACCCTACCTCTGGGGCCCCCATTTCAGCTATGGCTCCTCCTTGTTTTGCTTTAGCATTTTATCCAACTGCATTCCTGTTTCACTTGCTTTTAGTTCTTACTAGACTGACAAGGTCAAGGGCAAAAACTGTGTCTATTTTACCAGCTACTATTTCCCTGGAACATAGTTTGATTTATACATACAGTGGATGTTCACAGAATTGTCACTGAAGGAACAAATTCCCATTATTTCAATTATAACTATAATTTATGAAATCATCATTATAAAAAAGTAAAATCTGAAATTCTTTTATTACCATTCATCATTGGCAGTATATATTTAAAGAAATAAGAGAGCAGCAAAAATAGAAAATTTCTTGGACTGGGGTGTAGCTCAGTGGTGGAGTATTTATGTAGCACATGTGAGGCCCTGGGTTTGCTCCTCAGCATTGCAAACAAAGACATATATTATATAAATTAATATATATGTATATTAAATGTTACACATCACTGTTGTATATATTATAAACTGCCTACTTTCTTCATCTCTGCCTCTATATGAAAGAAGGATCTTTTCTCACCTTAAACTTCAATCAGCAAAGTCATCTAGATCTCTCTTTTGCTGAGGCACCTACCAGAACTTTTGAATTTGGACCTTAGGACCATTGTTCTTGTGAAATGAAAATATTCATCATGATTTTCTTCCCCTCTTGAATGTTGTTTTGCCATTTCAGAGCATCAGTCAATGTAGGTACTACCATTTGCTGGTACATATATTTGAATATTTCAATTTCAATATAAATTTTATTTCTAATCTTAAAAATTGCAGCATAGGGGAATAATTCTCACAGCATTTATTTGGGGAGGATGGTGGGCAGTGATAATAGAGGAATGGCTGGGAGTTTCATATATATATATATATATATATATATATATATATATTGCATTTTCTTTACTCCTTTTATCTAGGATATATGATATTATAAAATACTATAAATGGAAGAATGGCATATTCTTTTGTTCTAAATTGTAACCTTCTTGGGATCAAGTTTCTGAAATCCATGTAATCTCTGCATGTATGAACAAAAGACACAAAGAAAATGCTTGTGTGCTGACCTTGACACCCAACCTTTGTATCCTCAAGAATTTTCAAAGTTATGTCTTAAACAATATTAAACAGAAAATTACTTGTTTTTTTCCTTACTTTTTTCCACAAACTTCTGTTTCATCCTTGACTGTATGCAGTTCTATTTTTTCATTTGTTGCAGGAAAGGAAGTCTGGTCTTTGATTTTGAAGCTTAAATGATGTAGACTAGTTACTTACACTATTATCATTCTTCAAGGAAAGCTGAGATTACTGTTTTTCCCATTTGGCCATGGAAAGGAAATAGATCACATGACAGGATATTTATCCTTTCTAATTTAAAAATGCAACATAAAACAGCATGGGATTTAGGTTGTTGAATGAGCTTTATATAAGATTCTCAAACTTCAAACCTGGTATGTGAAGAATCAGTGATATCTGATTGTGGTATAACTCTAGTAGTCCAAACAGAAGAGACCTATGAGACTGAGAATCAATTCAAAATTAAGAGGAGACAAGGAAAGTTCTACTAATAAACTGTACATTATAAATATACATATATCGTTCATATTTCATATTGTTGGATTATATAAATTTATTTTCCTGGCATACAGCAGGTGCTAATGTGCAACATGTCTTGATAAAAAACAGAGTAGTCTATTATTACATAAGAATGATGGCATTTCCCTGAAGCCTACTTGTGTTAGAACAGATGCATTGGAGGATATCTTATAGCTATACTATATTTTAGAGGTCTTCAGTCAGACATAATGCATCCCCACTAACTGCTCACTTGAATCTGGGAACCTGACAGTTACCACTGCAGTGGAAGACCCTTAAAGTCTGTAAAGTGACCTGGAACAACCACAGTGGATGGGAACTAAATTCCTAGAAGCAAAGCAGTCAGCTACAAATAGGCTTCAAAGTGGCAAAGAGTGTGAGGCCAGGATAGAAAACTAGTTTGAAGTCTCACTTCATTTGTTCATATCCGAAACATAAGCTTATTATTGTAGTTTCTTGCCACACAGGCCCATGAGAAATGTAGTAAGCTGGATTTTCCAAGAAACTGAATCTTTAAAGAAAGATCAACAGAAAGGCAGAAAGTTTGTGATCTTTCACCATCATCTCCCATTCCTCTACCTTCTAACTCCTGGTTTCTGTGAGTGTGCTCTTCTCAGATTCTATATATAAGTGAGAACATAGCATCTTATTCTAGGCTGTTTCTATGAGTGTGACTTTTTCAGATTCCACATATAAGTGAGAATATAATATGTTAACAATATCCTATTATATACTTGAAATTTGCCAAGAGACTAGATCTTAAATGTTCTCAACAGAAAACAAAACAAGCAAATAAAAAAATGGTACCTAGGTGAGGTGATAGATGTATTTATTAACTTGGTTGTGATCATTTGACTCTACATGTATTACAAATCATCATATTATGAAGCACATGCAATGTTATGAATCAGTTGTACCTCCGTAAAGGTGAGGAAAAAATCTATATCTATGGTGAGCACTGTTGCTTTGCAATATGCAGCACAGCAACCAAAGTGAGAGGCAGATAGGAGACAGGGTTACAGGTATGGACGGGATAGACAAAGAGGAATAGCTTTATATACTTCTGTGACTTGTTTACTAAAAAAGTCCCCTGAAAAAAGGGCAGAATCCTACCATTTCTTTACATAATGACAGCTCAATGTGGAGATATTTATGGTAGAATTGCAAACAAACAACTGGTAAACAGGGATAAACAAGATTAGTAAAGAAACTGGAAGGTAAAAAGCCTAGCAGGGATATATTATAAACATCAGAGAAAGATATCACCATAAAGTAGGTTCTGGACAACTATGTCAAGAACTATAGAGATAGGGACCAAGTGAAGGCCTAAGACTTGCCAATTTTCACGTATTTGACCTTTGAAGAGAGTTTTAATACTCAGGTGAAGGTAGGAATATATATTCTCATTTTTAATTTTTTAAAGGATGAAGCAGATTGGTAGAGTGGGCAAATAATCCAAAGATGAGAGATTACTGATACCAGAGAAGAAGTCATTGATGAAAGATCTAGGGGAAGAAAAATGTGACAAGATCAAATTAAAGATAAAGGGGGGAGGTCAAGGAAATGAGGTACTTCATGGATAAATACAATAGTCCCCCCTCATTTGCTAGTTCACTTTCTTTGATTTGGGGTTACCTGTGGTCAACTGCATTCTAAAACTACGAAGTAGAAATTTTCGAAAATAAACAATTCATAAGTTTTAAATTGTGTGCTTTTCTGAGTTGTATGATAAAATCATGTGTCATCCCACTACTCCATCTCACCTGGGACGTGAATCATCCCTCTGTCCAGAGTATCTACACTGTATATGCTACTTACCTGTTAGTCACTTAGTAGCTGTGTTGGCTACCAGATCAGTTGTTGTAGATGAGTAGCATTTGTGTTAAAGTAAGAAGCCTAATGCTATATTATAATGCCTATTGTTATTCAGTTTGCCTCCTCTCATCACATCCCTACTGTATAATCTCACAACATCACAAGCAGCAACGACGAGGGGCTACACAACTCAGTGAGACACTTTCTCTAAATACAAAAAAAAAAAAAAAAAGACTGGGGATGTGGCTCAGTGGTCAAGTGCCCCTGAGTTTAATCCCAGAAACACCCCCACCCCCCAAAAAAGAAAAGATAAACACAGTACAATAAGATATTTTGTGAAAGAGATAGACCACATTCAGATAACTTTTATAACAGCATATTGTTATAATTATTATATTTCACTATTAGTGACTGTGCTTAATCTCTTTCTTGCCTGATAAAATTTATCACCTAAATTTTATCCTAGGTAGGCAGGTATTGGAAGAAACAGAGTTTAGGGTTCAGTAGTATCTGTGGTTTTGGCATCCACTGTTGGGGATGGTCTTGGAACATATTTCCTGTGGATAAGAGGGAATAACTATGTTTAGATAAGTTTAGAAGGGAAACTAGGGGAATTCAAAACCTAATGATTTATATTATCTGGGTAAGAAAAAAGACAAAAAAGAGCATATCATCTGCTGAGAATCAGGGGGCGTATGTCTTGGGACAAAAAGGAAATACATTATCGTAGAGAACAGGAAAAAAAGAGTCAGGAAGCAATATCAAGATAAAGTTGAACAGCATATAAGTCACAGACTCTATATCAGTGGAGAAAGACGTAGAAGAAAACAGAACCATTACTTACCAAGTGTGTGTCTGAGCCCATGTTATTTGCATCCTGTAACTTTCATTTAAAAAAAATCCTACAAGATGATAATAAAAGTTAACTTCCTTTTAAAGAAAATAAAACTGAAACTTTCAACACTAGAAAACTAGCAGAGAATAGATTAAGATTCTGGTCCAAGTTAACTCCAAACCTGGTCTTTTTACTTTCCTTCATATACTGTCTATGCATCGAGATGGCCCTTAGATGGAGCTAAGTTGAGATTGACAAGAGATGTACGAGAGATAAAGGAACTAAATGGGACCCAGGGTGCAGGAAATGGAACATGAAATGATTAACCATGGGTTCTTTCAGGAAAGGTGAGAAGTAAATCTAAAAGGGGGAAGACGAACTATGGAAAGTCGAAGTTATGATAGGAAAATTTCAATACTGAGATCACACACTGCCTTTTAAAAGAGAACATTTTGTTGAGTACAGAGGAATTATGATGAAGGTTTCTGATGAAGAGCTGATTAAAGGGATCGGGGTGATGTGGGGGGAGCTAAAATATTATAGGCAGAGATAGGAATTTCAGAATTCAAATTCTAAGAAGTATAAGGGTTTCAGCTAAAGACAAACGTCCCAGGTATAGTCATGTGACTTGATTCTAATTTTAATATTGGAGCATAAGGAGTTTAACTCATTAGGTGTACCATCTTAGAGATTCGCTCAGGATGACAGTAATAAAGGAGAGAGGGTAACTGTGAACTAGGTGCTCAGTGTTCCACGAATAGGGAAGGATGGCCCAGTGCTTGGTGTTTAGAGTGGGACTAAGTGGATATGTGTGGATGCTTTGTTTTAAAGCAGGAAGCTGCTTCAGGCTCATTGGAGACAAGTGATCCTGGATCAAATAAAGTGAAACAAAAAAATCTTGTAAATTTCTTCTCCTTACCCTCTCAAAGAAAAAAGAAAATGAATGGCTTCCATTTGTGAAAAGTGCATGTTGAATATTGTTATGAGAAGAGACCAAGTTCCAAGTAAGAAAACATATTCAGATATTCCTGACCATAGACTAGGAAATCAGAGGAAATATTATAGTAGAAACATTTGATAGGATTAATAAGGGAAGGGAAAAGATGGGGCAGGAAGCAGAAGGATATGTTTGAAGTATGGGCAGAAAAGGACACAGGATGTGACAGTTTACAAAAGAAAAATGTAGCTAGTAAGGTGGAAAAAAGAGTGATTTCAAAAATATGCTGATGACAGGGATTGATAAAGTGCATTTTCATGGTCTACTTATGAAACCAAAGGGGAGGACCAGTATGCTTTATGGAAAGTCAAAGTTATCATAGGAAAAATTCAATACTGAGATCTCTGCCTTTCAAAAGAGAACATTTTTTTTCTATCCGCCACATCCATACAAAAGCTTTTAAAGCTTTTAACCATGTATGTACATCAATTTGGCCTTCAAGAGATAGGTAAGAGAACTGGAAAAGAACATTCACATTTTGTGAGAATGACATTTATTGTGAGAAGAGATGGAATTTTATAGGATTAAAACATTCAGAATAACTATATTTTCTCAAGAAAATAAAATGGAGCAGGCCGACACAACAAGATTATAATCAGAAGAAAATTGTATCATATTGGAACAAATGGTCAGAGAATAAAAGGGTACCAGAGAGTGTGGAGTATATTAATATGAGACAGCAATATCATTCTGTCTACACAATAACAAAAAAGATACACTGGGAGTAAAGCCCATTAGTTACTTTCATGCCCCAGAGCACAGTCCTATTCCCTGAAGTAGCTTTTTTGAGTTCAGGGAAATTTCATCTCTTTTCCTTGTGGATCTTCTATTTCTAATCATATATCATAGAAATCTTTTCTGTTTTAACTATTGACAAAAAAAGAATCATTTGCACTAAAAAGTCATTGATCTATAGGCTAATTACCCATTTAAGATTGATGTAGAATTTTTTTCAATTTCATAGAACTATTCGCACCTCTATTCACCCCTTCAAATGTGCATGAAGGATAACAACAATATGTATTTACAGATACTGAATTAATCTATTGCAGCTAACTTTAAATTGTTTGCCTGGTCATAATAGACATGAAGTTCACTTACTGTATGTATGCTTTGAAGGAACTTCCAAATTTTCCACCTTTGATAGTAGAAGGCATTTTTTTTAAGCCAAATTTCAACCTTTTCTGTGCAAAGGCACTAAAGATGTCACAGGTTAAATTCCTTGACATAACATTTTAAGACAACAGAATGTTGTCTGTTAATTTTCCAATCCTGTCTCCTACTTGTTCCCACTCCAGGCCAAAGAAGAGCAGTTGGAAACAGGCTCAGAGCAATGCAAGATAAATGTTTCTTCCTAACCATCTCTGTTTAGTTGTGCTCAGGAGTTTAAGGCTTTGAGTCTGAAAATATTCTTGCCAATAAATTTTGGATTGTAACATGCTAGAAAGAACTGCTTGGGGGTAGCATTCATGCTAACAAATGTGGATTTTTCAACTGTATCGAGCTGTTTAGATATGTAGCCTAAGTGACAGCAGGTGGCAAGATCTAAAGCAGTTGGTTTAATTCCATGACTTATCTTTTTGTGCATTTACCTTTGTCCCTATTGTTCTATTTCCTTCTAGGGATTGGAAAAGCAGTATTAAAATCATGCTCTGATACATTTTATGGTAACTTAAACATAAATGATACACAATAAAATGTAAAAATATATATATAAATGATACAATGTGCAAATCTTAATTTAACACATAGTCATTAAATTCCCAAATTCCCCGAGTTTGACATTGGGATTCTTATTTTTGGAGTTTATGTATACATTATATAAGATATATAATCCAACAGCATACTACAGGGACACAGTCATACCAATATTTATAGCAGCACAATTCACAATAGCTAAACTGTGGAACCAACCTAAATGCCCTTCAGTAGTTGAATGGATTAAAAAATGTGGCATATATGCACAATGGAATATTACTCAGCAATAAAAGAGAATAAAATCAGGCATTTGAGATGGATTGAGCTGGAAAAGATAATGCTAAGTGAAGTTAGCCAACCCCCCCAAAACAAATGGCGAATGTTTTCTCTGATATAAGGTGACTGACTCATAGTGGGGTAGGGAGAGGGAGCATGGGAGGAATAGACGAATTCTAGATAGGGCAGAGGGGTGGGAGGGGAATGGAGAGGGGAAGGGGTTAGCCATGATGATGGAATGTGATGGACATCATTATCCAAAGTACATATATGAAGATATGAATTGGTGTGAGTATACTTTATATACAAACAGAGATATGAAAAATTGTGCTCTAAATGTGAATAAGAATTGTGATGCATTCCGCTCTCATGTATTTAAAAAATAAAAGCAATTAAAAAAGTGACTAATAAAAACAAAATAATACATATAATTCATAAATGAAAATTTGTATACATACATATATACACATACGTGAGTACATAAGTGTGTATACATATATACATATGTGTGTGTGTGTATGTACCAGTTTTTGCACTGTGTTGGGTAATTGTTATCTGAGGAAATATTTGAACATTCCTGGTAAATATTTGTGGTCTTAAGAATAGTTTGCAAATGTAGGTCCTATCAAAATTCTTAATAGTGAAAAAAATCTATTGGCAGAAGATATATACCTACTATGTGACCACTGTTGCAACTTTTATGATATATGGGTCTTTTAGAGATACATGACAAATACTACTGTTCTGATGACCAGTCTCTTGCATTGTTTTGAGGTATGCATTTATGGAATTCATTTTTATATTCAGTTGTAAGAATAAATTTATTGGTGCTTTATCAAGGCTACTTAGAATTTGATAATAGAATACATCAGACTGTCACTTTGGGGAAGAAACAGACCTTGAACAGAGTGAAGAACTAGTTGTATATGACAGACTAATAAAGATGTCATCTCTTCCTACAACCTTTTTTTTTTGAATGCCATTTTTCACAGCAGGGGAAATTAATGGATTTCAAAAGATACAAAGTATAGAAAACAGGCATCAGTCACCTCAACATTTTTAATAGAAATACTGTGAGAAACTCATAATTTTAATCAACTTGTGGAATCTAAGATTTCTTTTTCATTTACTCAGTGCTTAACACCACCCCATATTATATAACGAGTAATACTGAAGTGTGGATTTTCTTCTACTTAAAATGCGCAATGTTAGATTTTCTGTGTCGTGTTTTAATTTTGCTATTCACTTCACTGGTACTGATGCTTTATGCTTCAACTGTTATACCACATTTGGATGGCAACTTCCAATCAGTCAAAATGGCAGTCGTTTATTGAAGGCTGCTGTTAGCAGAAGAGTATGGTCTTGAATATCTTACCAAGTGACAGTTCCTCAAGTCACTTAATAGGAAAAAGAAAGCAATCCTGATATGAAGAGTTAAGTAAGTGCTGATATTCAAGTTCAAATTCATATTTGCTCTTCAAACTCACTATGTCCAAAATTGAACTCATAATATTTTCCTGCAAACTCATGCTTCCTCTTGTATTTCCTATCTCTTGTTAAAAGCAGGAGTGTCCCTTCTGTCACTCAGGCTTGAAACCTCAGTTATCTTTTTTCTCCCTTATCCTCTAACAGCCACATTTTTTAGTTCTTTGGATGGTACCTTTACAATGTACCTCCTTACCATTCTTTTTTTTTTTCATTTCTCATTTACACATTTCTTCCTTTTTAGAATGTTGCAATATCTTTCTAATAGCTTTTGCAGCCTACATTCTATTTCATATGACATACTGACATCAGAATAATCTCCTAAAGTTATTAATTTGAATAAGCTACTCCTCTATGCTTACCAATGTATAGAGCTCACTTATTTCCTGAGGAAAATAAAATAAAGTAAAATAAAATAGATACATTTATCTCTCTAAGTACCCCACAATCATTTACGATCTGTCACACCATTTTATTTGCCATGAATCCTTCCTCTAAACTCTCCCCTCTAAATTCTCTTCCTCTAAACTCTCCCCGTAGCCTTCTGGGCACTCTAAAATAAACACTATACTTTCAGCTTAATCAGAGTGGCATTCTCATCATGCCAGAATGGAGTCTGTTTATAAAACTATCCTGCTCAAATTCTATCTCCTCTATGAACATTTTAGTAAAATCACATTCATCTAAACATCCAAGCTTGTACTAATTGATCTTAGCATTGTAAAGATAATGAGGAAACCAAAATAAATATCATTCTGGTGCCTGTCCTCATGATGTTTGATGTCCAATGGGGAACATACAAACAATAACATCAATGTCACATAAATGGAATATAATACTTACCTATAATAGAGTTATTAACAAAGTACAATGAGAACACAAGTAAGTACCTCGTCGTTGGGGAGATGGAACATTTTATAGAGAAAGTATGATTTGAACTATTTCTACAAGTAGAACAAAGGAAGGACATTCACCCCAAGTAAATAACATCCAAAGGCAGTAATCAGTTAATTAATCAGTTAATTAACTCAACAAATACTTATTTAGAGTCTACTATATGTCAGACATTACTAGTAATGGAGATAGCAATAGCAGGATGGGAGGAGAGGAGCAGGAAGTTTTGAGAAATGATTTAGTAGTATCAAAAGATAATGGTGACCCTTTAGAGGTGTGAGGGTATGAACACAGAAAGTCCACTAGGTCTTTTCTTTATTAGAAGGTATGATGGACTAGAGAATATTAGGGAAGGAATCTCATTGAGTTATTTTGCACCTATTAAGTTTTAATTACTTGCAAGATGGTGAATGGAAATGTGGGTCAATAAGTCTCATGATGATCCAAGCAAAATTTTAAGGTATGAAGATTGACTTTAAAAATATGGGGTTGAAGATGTAGCTCAGTAGTAGAGCATTTGCCTAGCATGCATGAGGCCCTAGGTTTAATCACCAGTATTATAATCAATGAGTCAATCAAAATACATACACTGATACTAGATATTTCAGAAACAAGGAGAAAAGATGGCTCAAAGAAAGTGGGAATAGTCAGCAGTTCCATAGGAAGAACAATGAAGATTGTTACATTAAAACATTAGAAGCTATTTTGGTTTTGATCTTTGAGAGCACAATTTTCAAAGGGTGGTGGCAGAGGAACACTACAGTAAGCACTGAGAAAGTATAGGTAATGTTAGGTTTCAGATAAGAGGTGTTCCCCAAAAGCTCACTGTAAGAAAATGCAAAGCAGCTCAGAGGTGAAATGATTGAGTTATCAGAGCCTTAACCCAATTAGTGAATTAATCCCCTGTTGGGATTAACGGGGTGGTAACTGAAGACAGGTAGGGTATGGCTGGAGGAGGTGAGGCAGTAGGGGCATGGCAAGTGGATTCTCTGCTTCCAAATCATCATGTGAGCAGCTTCCCTTGGCTACACTCTTCCACCATGTTGTCCTACCTCACCAGGAGCTCTGAGGAATGAAGACAGCTGTCTATGGTTGGAGACCTCTGAAACCATGAACCCCCCAAATAAACTGTTCTTCTTCTACAGTTGTTCTGGTCAGGTCTTTTAGGTACAGCAGCAAAAAAAAAAAAAAAAAAAAACTGACTAAAACAGGTAGTTAGAAGACATTTCTATTTCAAGAAGCTTTTGAACTTTAAAGAAAGTGAAAATAGATGGAGAAGAGTTATTCTGGATGGGGAAGAAACTTGTGGTAAAAGTGATAAGTTGAGGAAACACAGTAACAGGAAAGTGGAGATTAAAGCTATAGGAGAGAGAGGAGAGCATGGCCCTGACTCTGGATAGCACAGAGGGGATAAAATTCACTCTTGGTTGGAAAACTAGTCTAAGAAAGTTAAAGGAAGACAAGTAAAGATGAATGGAACTTTAGAGGGAGAGAAATGAGGGAAAAGGGAGTTAAATAACCCTGATTGTATGTGGGTGCGTGAATGGTTCCTAATTTATGTCGCTATGGCATTTTTGTATTTCTTGATGAACATTCATCAAATTATACCCTGAATCCTATCTAGTTTGTGTTTATATTTTAACGTTCCAATAGCATTTTAAGATCCTTAAGTTCATGTATCACAGCTCTAGTTTACTGCGTGTCCTCAATGTTCCTAGGGCAGTGCTTGGCATATTGAAATTTAGGAGGGAATATGAAGTAATTTTATAACTATCTCATTATATAGACATAAGCATTACATTCTTTAACTAGCCAAAGTATAGGGGAAATGATGGACAAAACTATAGACTATGAGGCTGCAGAAGGTCAAAAGATTATCAGGATTCTGTGCATTAAGGGAAAAAATGTGATATTAAGTGAATCCACCAATGGAAATGAAATAACTAGACAAAGTTATATTCACATATTCTGTTATCATCCTATACTTTCTCTCTATGGTGCATTGCATTAGTCCAGTATAGTTGCTACCCAGTTCCTTATATAAGGAAATTAGGCTTGGCCATAAACTTGTTTTGGCTCCGCCATGTGGAAGAAGAGTATATTCATATTCTGATAAACTTGGGAATGGCCATGTGACTTGCTTTACTCAATAAAGTGTGGAAGTGACATGTTTCCCCAATTTTATTTTTTCCCTTGATTGTGATAAAATTGACTATGTCCCAGAATATTGGCTACTCCCTCAACCTGGGTCCAGTCCTGCAGATGACCTGGAGTAGAACCTCAGCTCCTACAATAGACATTTATGTGACTTTGCTCCTATAAATTACTGAACAATTTTATTGATTGGTACATTCTCTGCAGAGGAAATGGGGTCATCAAAGCTATCTCTCAATTGTAAATATAAGGTGCCTGTTACCTAGCATATACACAACCTGGCTGCAGCTAAAATATACACAAATTAAGTATTTTAAATAAAATGAATAGAAACTACCACTAAGTGGAACATGATGTAAATTTGAAGTAAATATTTTTTGTTCATAAAGATTGGGGATAGATGGAAAAATTGGTAAAAGTCTTCACAGAGTAATATATTTGGAATTGGGTTTTAAATGACATGAAGGACAGAAACTAAAGAAAATGATAGAAAAGTGGTCTCCAACATACAAAATTGTTAGTCCAGAATCTTTTGAAGCTTGCCAAATTTTATGCTTAAAATGCAATGCAAAATTTGTGAGTATAACCATCTATACTAAAATAATCTTTCAAATTAGGTCTCTGCTTAAAACAAAACAGCTTAGAAGTAGAGTGTAAGTTGCTCTTGTTAAGGATATTTTTAGGAATAACTAAGGTTGAATGGAGGAACATGTCACAGTTTTCAACTGGCAGGTCACATTCAATGTGATCTGTGATGATAGACTAAAATTAGCAACAAAGGCAAGAACGTGTGTGTGTGTGTGTGTGTGTGTGTGTGTGTGTGTACCTAAGAATTCTGTATTACCCTATAGCTACACTTCTAAATGAAACAATTGTTGGCATTTCAACCAGTTGAGCAATAATAAGGTTTTATCAAATCAAAGTACATAACAGAGAAGGGTTTTAAAATTTTATTTTTAATTTGTTTTAATTGGTTATACATGACAGTAGGATGCATTTATGCACTTTGATATATCATAAATAGATGGGATATAATTTCTCATTTTTCTGAGTGTACATGTTGAAGAATCATATTGGTCATGCAGTCACATATATATGCATAAAGTAATAATGTCTATTTCAATCTACTATCTTCCCATTCCCACATCCCCTCCCCTCCCCTCCCATCACTTCCCTCTACCTGATATAAGGTAACACTATTCTTCTCTAGTGCCCCCTGCCTTATTGTGAATTAGCATCTGCATATTAGTAGTTTTGTGGGATAGGATTATTTTGCTTAGCATGATATTATCCAACTCCATCTATTTACTGGCGAATGCCATAATTTCACTCTTCTCAGGAAGGATTTTAATTTGCTGATTAATACTGAACTACGGGCAGTTTCTGACTACTACAGAGCAGAAGGCAATTTCAAATTCTAACTGTATTATCTTAAGGTGATTTCATCCCTTTCAAAAAGTTTTGGCCCTAGTATACTAATTTTAGTAGGTAACTACATGGTGGTGGTCTTTTGAATGAATGCATTTGTTTCTCCCTCAGAGTACCCTATTAAGTGGCAATTAAAATTTTGTTTACAAAATGATAAGGTGGCTATAGAATCTTGTTTCTGTGAAAATGTTAGAGCTGAAAAAAGATTATTCTAAATAATCTTAGAACTTTTATTCATATAAAACTTAGGGATTCCAAATTATTTGAGGTGGTTTAACATGACATGTCAATACCCCAGAGCTAGTTTATCTTTAGTGACTTTTCAGCCTGTAGCTGTTTAGAGGTATAAGATGTATGCTTGAATATCTAAAATTTTTTTTCTGTTGTTCAAAGGAATATTCATATACTTTAAATCTATTGAAATATCAGGTCATATTAATTCTTAAAAACTAAGAATGCCTCAGTTATTTGGCTGGGAGAGCCATTAAGGCGAAGACACTAAAACCTCCAAAAATCACAACTCATCTCATCTTAGGATAATTGTCCCTTTTGCTTTGTGCTGACACAATTGTGATTTGTGGCTGGCTGCAGGTAAAAGGGTAAAATTGCTTACCAAGTTCTGCTCAACAAGTTGAGAGGAAAACTTCCTGCCTGTTTTGAGTACAGCACCTGAGACCAATCTGCATTTTGACAGTGCTCATTAGTGAGCCAATTGTAGACTCAATCCTCTCCCTCAGAGGGACTTTAACCAAGTCAGAGCTCATTAGGAAGGAGTCCTTGGTGGCCAAACAAGTCTCCTGCAGATTATGCAGACCAAGCCTTCTTCATTTAAGCCTGGTTTTAATAATTTCTCTCAAAACTTTTCTCAATTAGAGCAAATCGACACTACATTTTCCTTAATACATTTAATTAATTCTTTAATGATAGATAGGGCATTGGGATACATTCTATTGCTCTGATAACTTATTTCTCTTGAAAATTCTGTTGAGTTTAACTTAGGCCTTATGTTCCTCTGATATTTCCTCTATTAAAAATGTAAATAGAACCCTGGAGCGACCAATTTGAAAGTTAATAGTTCATCTGCAGTTGATGTAGAAATACAGGCTAGGGATGGCCATGAGAATTAAATGCTCTTCGAAAAGCCGAAGCATCAGGTTTTTTTCCAGTTGTTAAAAAATTCTCCTTGTGCTCTAAAGTCGTATTAACTCTTTAGCATCAACAGAATGCCTTTATTGTTTTGTCAATGAAAAATCCTGTTTTCTAAATTATTCAATATGATCTTAGGAGAAAAGGCTATTTCTTATGCATTAAAAAAGACACTGAGGATGCCGTAGGGACATCCTGAGTTTAGACCCACCCCATCACTCAGGACAGCATGAACTTGGGAACTAACACTTCTGAGATTACTTGTCATTTTTGAAATGGGGATGGAAATGACACTTACTACATGGGTGGTTATGAGGGTTATAAAACTTGATACATGTGAAATAGCAGTGCCTGACACAGGGTACATCTTAGAATATGTAAGTTCTGACTACTGTTACCAGAGTTGTTGCTGTTGTTATTATCACCTGGAAAATAAGAATAATAAAAACAATATACATAAAAGCTAGCAGGGACTTATTATCTGTCTTCAATATTTGATTCTTCCTTTCCCCTTAAAAGGCTTAAGCTATTAAAAATAACCAGTCATTACAATAATAAAGGTAGCAAATTGATATGAATGCATTTCTTGTTATGATGTCAGATGGCTTCATACTCAGAAGGCAGAAATGATCATGGGAATATGAAATAACAAGATACATGACAAAGGGACACTGAAAATAGCAGAGTCATCTGATAAACCTGACAAATTTAAAGTATGTATCATGTATCTTTCTATGACGTTTTAGATGTGAGGGGTCCCCCCAAAACTCTTGTGAACCAAGACAATGACATTAAGAGGTGAAATTATTGGGTTACGAGAGTGTAAACCTAATCAGTGCATTAATACACTTGAATGTATTACCTGGGTGGTAACTGTAGGCAGGTAGGGTGTGGCTGGAGCAGGTGGGCCACTGGGGGTATGCCTTTGGGGCTTATATTTTGTCCCTGTTGAGTGGAGTTCTCTGCATTTCCTGATTGCCATGCTTTTAGCTACTTTTCTCCACCACACCAATCTGTCATGATGTTCTGTCTTACCTTGGACACACAACAATGGAATCATCTGTTTATGGACTGAGACCTCTGCAACTATGAGCCCCAAATAAACTTCACCCCCTCTAATTTTTTTTTGTCAGGTCTTTTGGTAGCAGCAACTAGAACATCTTCCTCCTGTTCTCTCTCTCTCTTTCTATCACCCAGCCATCCACAACTCCTATAATTACTACAAGTTGTTATCAACTCTCCATGATGAAATAAGGCGACCACAGCACTCCATTAGGAGGCAGAGCTGGTCACAGTCCCACTCACAGAGGTGGTGTGAACAGCAGCAACACAGTCACTAGGTCTCTTCCTTGACAGGCATGACCTATAGGTTCTGCTTTTGATAATAAAATAATATACATAAAATATACATTAAAATACCTTTTAGTTCAAAGCATATAATGATACTATACAGATTAGGTTAAAAATAGTTTTTACAAATGCATTACTTGGCTTGCTGGGAAGAGTAGGGTATAGTTAAGGAGTGAAAATAGAACAAATAAGCCACAATTCTGAAACAAAGGGATGACTAAATCTGGAGTTTTCCCAGGGCAATTGCCTATTTGGTTTATTTATTATCTCTTTTATATATTTATCTATTTTCCTAGCAAACCTTGTCCTATGGTGGACCAGTGATCTAGGGAAGAAAACTAAGCTTGGGTCTAAGCAGGGTAAGTAGGAAGATCAAAAGCTCTCATTTAAAAATTAAATGTCCAGGTGGTGACACCAATATCCCCACATGAGATTACAAACATCGTACACTGCACATCTCCAGGAAGTTCTTTTTACACTGCCCATGGTGTGAACGTTTCCCACTGAAGGTATACATGGCAGCATGGGTGACATCAACATTTAGTGAATTAGAGAAAAATATATATTACAGAAAGATATATCAAAGATAAGAGCATGTTCTGGCCATGGTTCTGAGAAGAAACATATTTTAATCTTGAAAACACTGTAAATCATGAATTAACACTCCTAAGAATGTGAACCCAGAATTCACATTAACTGTGTTTGAGGAGAGAAGACTTGATTCCAACAATTTGGTGCTTTCTCAGGAAAGAAACATCCCTAGATGCTTGCCAGAAGCACAAGCAGATTCTTCTCCCGAAAGGAATCCCTTTAAATCCAATTACCAAATAATTCCATTGGAACAAAGGTCACATAAAAAAATAAAATAAATCAGATACCAAGCCACAAGAGGGAGAGTTAGCATAAATAACAAGCAGCAGATCAAATCCATAAGGACTTCAGATAGTGAGATTATCAATACAGAATATAAAATAAACACGTTGAATGAATTTAAAAAGTAAAATCAGAATATGATGACAAAACAAAGGCTATACAAATTGACTAGTCATATCTTTAAAATAACCAAAAGGAATTTCATAAATTAAAAAATGGAATAACTAAAATTGGACACTCAGTAGATGAGTCAAAGAATAGATTGGACTCTGTCGAATAGAAACTGGATAAACTAGAAGATGTAATAGGATGAAACACAGACAGACAAACAGCTGGAAACACAACAGAAAAGAGTGAAAGGAACTCACCTCTCTCTCATTGGCTGAGAGATGACAGAAAGGATGGGGAGATAAAGCATCCAAGAGAAAATGACTGTTAATTTTCCAGAACAGTTGAAAAGCACCAATTCTAAAAAAATAAAAATAAAAAAAGAAATCCATACTATGCACAAAATATGAAGTTTCAGAGGACCCAAGACACAAAGGAGATCATAAGGCAGCTAGAAAAAAGACAGGCATCACTCAAGGGGTGATTATTACTTTGAAAAATATATCTTTGTAACAGTGAGAGCCAGAAGAATGAGGAATGTCCTCCAAGTATTGAACAAAAGCTATTGACCTGCACATCTGCACTAATAACATTTCCATGGCCGTAGACATATGAAGGTATTGAAGGCAAACATTGGGAGTACTTAAGATGAGCACGTCACCAGTAATACATTCCAGAATGAAAATGACCACGAAAGAAAGGTGTGAGATGGAACAAGAAAACTTGGCTAAGAATATAGTAATCCTGTGGATAATACCACACCATTACTAAAATTTCAAAATAATTCATACTGTTAAAAAATACGAAAGACTGAAAGTACCACCTTACAGAAGTTTAGCTGAGAGAGGAAACAGAGTCCTGAGTTAAATTGCTTGCAGGTCCTTGCATTGTTCTGCCACAGATTATCTTTATGGTGAATAGCTATGTTGAAATTTCTAGCGTAACTACTCAAATAGAAATAGAGATTGTAACTTCTGAGTTAAAAAGAGAGAAAAACGAACTGAGATGGGGCTTCCAGTACAACCAAAAGAATTACAAAAGAAAAACTTAAAATGTATTTGAAAATATGAAAGTTTTTAAACAAGTATTGTGTATTGTTTTGATCCCTGATAGGCACCAAATATCTTTTATAAAGAATGCTGATATATTATTGGAGGCCTAGATATTTCTATAATTTCTTAC
Source organism: Marmota marmota marmota (assembly GCF_001458135.2). NCBI lineage: Eukaryota > Metazoa > Chordata > Mammalia > Rodentia > Sciuridae > Marmota > Marmota marmota. The sequence continues at coordinate 32,237,485 of NW_026000005.1, read as the reverse complement.
ACTTCATGCAAATTAGAAACACTTAAATGTAAACTTAACTGTGCACATGAATTTTTGCACCCTCCCAGACCCCATAATTTCTGACCTTGTTCAAAAAAATAGGAAATGTGTTTATGTGATGTTTATTCCACAGAAGAAATGTATATTATTTGTAAGGAACATGATTGGGCAGAGACCACTGTCAGTGGAAATAATTGATTTCTCCAGCCCTTATTTTCAGATGTACATTTCTCATCATCCTAATTCAATCATAGCTAAGAGATATTCTCCCATACTAATACAAATACAACAGAAACAAGTTAGAAATTACGGGCTTTGATGTATTTTATGATAATAACTGCAATTACAGGTTATCCCTGACCACATAAATATGTTGATTTTCATGTGATTAAAGGGGTATTGAGATTCAGGGGAAACTTAAATATCCTCAAAAATCTAAAGGGAGGCATCACATCTTTACGCAATTACATCTTTCATTCCTGAGTGATTCAGCTCTTCCTATTAGCATTTGATCTTTGGCTGACTGGGTATTTTGTTATCTATGAAACACACTGCTTAATTTATAAAGGGAGTATCTGATCTGCTGACCTCCCTCTTGAAGAAAAGAATGAATTTACTGAGACCTTCATCAAGGATTGCCCATATCTCTTGCAGATTGATTCTAGGTACTGGAACATTCCACAATTTAAGTCCTAAATTGTAGGTTTGAAAATGTGACTTTTTTTTTAAATCCTTGATTATCCTGTGAGCCTCTGAGCATGGTAGTTAGGCTATGGAAATTTATTATACTGATCTCTCCAGGCACAGTATTATCACAGGATTTAGAAAATGAAATCAGTGCTGATTTTTTTCCTTCAAGTAATTTCATATATAATTAGTAGTAAATTTAAGAAATGTCGAATTAATCAGCTTGATTTTCATCCTTTTGGTAGAGTTATCTCCCTCTTTCTTGTCTGCAGGTTTTACAGGTTACTATGAACTTTATGTAATAATGTAACATTGATAGTTGGATTAAATCAATATTTATATTGATTTATCATGCCCCATTTGTAAGAGGAATGATACAAAAGAATTCTATAGAACCCCACCCCCTGCACACCCAAAAAAAGAACAAAGGAAGAAGCAAATAGAGAGGGCAGTTACTATATACTTCATTTTAATTGTATTAAAGGATTTATAATGGGAGAAAAAGTTTAGGATCCTATAATAATGATTTATGTCTAAAACCATTCAGGAGAGCTATGAACATGAGAGTGATAGAACAGTACCTATGTGGACCTTTATACTATTTATTTACTTATTTAGCGGTGCCTGAGATCAAAACCAGGGTCTTATATGTGCTAGGCAAGTACCCTACGGTTAAGGCACACCCCGAGTCCTACCTGTGCCTTTAATGGCTGCCCGGTCAATGTTATGAGAAAATAATTGAAAGCAAATTCAATTACAATATAAAAGTATGTTAAAATTAAATAATTAGCCCAAAGGCAGTATAAAAACTGAAGGATTATAAATAGTTTATACAAGCAGCAGTGAAAGGGCAAAAATATAAATAAAAAGGGAGAAGCAAAGCTCATATATTTACCAGGATTTTAAAAGTATACTTTAAAATGTCAAACAGTCTAAAATAATACAAACTTTAGAGAATACAAAATTCTGTAAGCAAGATCCAAAGAAGAAAAAAGAAGAAAATGCTAGGTAGTACTAAGTTACACACTTGCATATGTAACACACACACTACGCACCACAGAGGAAGAATTGGGGGGTGGGGTAAATCTCGTGGGTAACTAGTGTTACATGGTTTTTCTAATGTGTCACATCACCAAAATTAAAATGGCAAACATGTGAAGACCTTCAATACCCTATCAGAATTCTTGGGATGCTTGTTTACTAATGGATAAACATGAACTTATTGCTAGGTTTGGAATGTTGGTGCCCTTTCCAAATTCATGTGATGAAATCAAAAGCCCCAGCATGATGGTGTTAAGAAGTGAATATTTTGGAAGGTGACTACCTCACAAGAGCTAAGTTTTCAGGAATGAGATTAGTTCCTTTATAAAAAAGACCCGGGGGAGATTGTTTGCCCCCTTCAACATATGGCACAAGAAGCAGCCATCTAGGATCAGGAAATGGCCCCTCCCGGGACACCAAATCTGCGGGTCCTTTAATCTTAGACTTTTCTGACTCCAGATACCTTTCACATTTGGACATAGGATAGAAGTGATTCTAAAATAATGTGAAATGCACACACACACACACACACACACTCATGGTTTGCATCTGGAATGTTACCTAAATGCTCATGTGTTGAAGGCTTGGTCTCCAAGGCATCAATGTCCAGAGGTGGGGCTTCTGAGAAGTGACTGCATCATGAGGGCTCTTACCTCATCAGTGGATTAATCTAGTGACAGATGAGTGGACTATAGGAGGTGGTGGAAAGAGCAGGCAGGTGGGACATGTTTGCAGGAAATAAGTCACTGGGGGCATAACTTTGGGATCTGTATCTTATCATTGACACCTTCACCATACACATCTCTCCCTCACCCTCCTTTGTGGCTATAATGACATGAGCAGCTTTCTTTGGGCACTCGCTTTTACCATGATGTCCTGTCTCACCTTCAGGCCTACAACAATGGAGCTGGCTGACAATGGATTTAAACCTCTGAAATTGTGAGCCAAAGTAAGCTTCTTCTCCTCCAAGTGTTTGTGTCAGGTATTTTGGTCACAATAACAAAATGCTGCTAACACACACACACACACACACACACATACACACACAGAGACTCCTTACTCTTTCTCCTTTAATAATTTCAATTTTGCTTTGCACATTAATTTTTTTTTCTAGATCTTTAGCTTAAACATTAGGTCTACTCTACAACTTTTCTAGTCACAGTAACAGTACAATAAAGCATTCCATTCAACATCTTCAGCAATTAGAGAAATGCAAGACAAAACTATTCTAAGATTTTATCTCACTGCAGTCAGAATGGCAGCTATTATGAATATGAACAACAATAAGTGTTGGTGAGGATGTGGGGAAATGGCACACACATACACTGCTGGTGGGACTACAAATTGGTGCAGCCAATATGGAAAGCAGTATGGAGAATCCTTGGAAAACTGGGAATGGAATCATCATTTGACCCAGCTATCTCACTCCTCAGTCTATACCCAAAGGATTTAAAAAGAGCATACTACAGGGACACTGCCACATCAATATTTATAGCAGCAAAATTCACAATAGAAAAACTATGGAACCAACCTAGATGCCCTTCAGTAGATAAATGAGTAAAGAAAATGTGGTATATATACACAATGTAATATTATTCAGCACTAAAAGAGAATAAAATCATGGCATTTGCAGGTAAATGAATGGCGCTGGAGAATATAATGCTAAGTGAAATTTGCTAATCCAAAAAAAAATACTTAATGATTTCTCTGATTTAAGGATGCTGATTCATAATATGCTAACGGTGGTAGGGAATGGGAGGATTAAATAAATTCTAGATAGGGCAAAGGGGAAAAGGGGAGGGAGGGGAAGGGAAGAGGTATAGAGGTAGGAAAGATGGTGGAATGTACCCTAAGTACAAGTATGAAAACACAAAGGATGTGATTCTACTTTGTATACAACCAGAGATATGAAAATTTGTGCTCTATGTGTGTAATATGAATTGTAATGCATTCTGTTGTCATATATAACAAATTAAAATTAAGAAAATTTAAAAAATCAAAAAAAATAAATTTTAAAAATAGCATCCAACCTATGGATCACCTATCCCTACTCCCAAGTAGTATCAACATCCCTATTTTGATCTAATTAATGCTTCTCTCCTTGTCTCAGTTCAGGCCTGCAGCAAGCTGGGTGCTTGTAGTGGAGGAGGGGCATTCTTCAGTGTGAGTATAGTTGGTCCTCTTCAAAGTTTATGTCCAAATTTAATCCCCATTGTGAGATATGAACTAGACATAAACTATATCAGATGATGGTGTTGAGAAGTAGAGTCTTTGGGAGGTAATTAGGATTAAATAATATCATCAGGGTGAAGACCCCATGACTGAGTACCAATAGCTCTATAAAAAGAGGGAGACCAGAACACATGCATGTCCTCCCTGTCTCTGGACATGTAAAGCTATGTACTACCTAGAGACTTTGCCAGCAAGAACATTACTTGGTGTAGCCCTCCGACCTTGAAACAGAATGATAAGCCAAAATAACCCCCTTTTCCTTATAACTTTCTCCATCTATGCTATTATGGTACTAGCCACAGAAAGTGGACTAAGACAGGTGTTTGGTCCAATTCTGCTTTCTTTCTTTACCCTAATTCTTTTTTAATTGATGTTTTGGAGGCAATACCAGAATGAGCTCTGAGGAAGATTTCTTTCTTTCATGGGTTTCCTTTGGAGATTTCTTAGAAGTCTCTTGCTGGGTTTGGAATGCCTATTACAGATCCAGTGACCTGACACTGCCTTTATTCCTCCTGGCTACAAAGTCCTCTTCAGTGTTTGGTCTTCCAAAAGTTCCTTACTATATCAGGATCATATGGTATCCATAAAATTCTTTTAGGCATGGTAGCTCTTAAAATGAATCTGAGTCCTTCAGGGAAACAACATGCAGACCCAGGGAAATACATGCTGTTGCTTCTTTCTATGGGAGTGAATCTCACTCCCAGCCTAACTTTTAGCTAGCTTTCTTTCTTTCTTCTTCCTTTTTTCTGTTGACTCCATATAGTCTCTTGGTTTCAAATTTTTCCAAGTATAAGTAAGAAAATAATACCTGTGTCCCTCCAATAACAAAATCACCCACTGAGGATGGTTCTTTTTGGAGCCTGCTACTTGGCTTAAGGAGAAAGGAACATTCTAGAACTCAGAAAGTATTATCTTTAATAAAAATCCCCTGGATATACTTGACAACAGAAAAGACTTGACAAAGGAAAGAGAGAGGAATGGTAAAGACAGAATAATAAAAAGTATTCAATATGAACAACAAATAGAAGTAAAAATGCTCCCAAAATATCAGAGCTTTAGAGACCTGTGGAACATGTTGGAGGGCCTATTATTTTTTGCTGGTGGAGTTATAGAATAGATAAAAAAGGAATGGAGCAAGAAAAGCATTTGAAGAAATATTGCTTGACATTTTCCTAAATTTGTTGGAAGATACAAATTACAGATTCGGGAAAACCAGGAAACTAGACAGGACAACAGTAAGCCCAGTCAGCATCTTCAGCATCCTGTCTAGAAGTCTCCTCATTGGATTTACTAGTACATTCCCTCTTTGTCACATTGCCACTGGCAGCACTATTGTCAAAATATCCCCAGGTGTACAACCAGCAACAACTTTCCTGCAGCTCTAATAATATTGCTTACCATTTCCTCATTTTCTTCTGAATCTTCATCAATAACTCCTCAAGACTGCTGGCCATTTTCAAAACTAATGCCACACATTTTTGGTTTTAGTTTAATATCATCTCACTTTCAGTTACCAAATTCTGTTTATCTACTGCTATGTAACAAACTAACCCCAAATCGAATGGCTCCAAATAACTATTTTTATGATTCATGATCTTTTATAAATTAGAAAGTTATGTAGAGTGTGATGATTCTTCTAGATGATTCTTTTGTTTTAAGTGGTATCAGTGGAGGTTCTTCAGTGTTTTCATTTGATGAATGAACTAGTCTTGAGGGCTCCAAATAGCTTCACTCAAATGTCTGGTGCTTGTTGGGAATGGCTGAAAGGATGGACTTGGATGCCAGATGGTGTGTATATGAATGACCTCTTTAAAATGGTAGTGTCAGGGTAGTCAGGCTTCTTTCCTTGTGATTAAGGGCTCCAAAGGCAAGGTTTCTAGTGAATAAAATGTGGAAGATGCATGGTCTTCCCTCAGTTTTCTATTATCAAAAAATCACAAGCCTGTAGATATTTTGGAAGAGGGAACATAGATACCATATTTTGATAGCAGTATCAAAGAATTTGTGACTATGCAAAAAGGCCTAGGGATCTGCTAGGGAGCACTGAGAAGAAAAAAAAAAGAAAGAATTAAAAAAAAAAAGAAAGAATTAAAAAAAAAATATAAACAAGAAATTTAAAACAGACAGTCTTCACAAAAGAAGATACCAAAAAATGACCAGTAAACATTTGAAAAAGTGTACCACCTCATCAGTCATCAGAAAAGTGAATATTAAGCTGGCCATGGTGGCACATTTCTGTAATCCCAGTAGCTTGGGAGGCTGAGGCAGGAGGATCATGAGTTCAAAGCCAGCCTCAACAGTTTAGGAAGCCTCTAATTAAACTTAGTGAGACCCTGTATCTAAATAAAATATAAAAAGGGCTGGGGTTGTGGCTTAAGTGCCCCAAGGTTTAATACCTGTTACCAAAAAAAAAAAAAAGAAAGAAAGAAAGAAAGAAAACAAAAAGTTGAACATTAAAACCTGTAATGAAACTCTAATACACACCATCTGGAATACTAAGATTTGAAAGAAAGACAAGATAAAGTGCTTAACAGCACATAGGTAATCTCATATACTACTGGTTTGTTTAATGGGTACCACCATTTTAGATAACATTTTGGCATCAGTTTTATCAAAGTTAAACCTATGTCAATATATGTCATAACCTAATCATTACCCAACATATGTGTATGCACATGTTCACCAAAAGTTTGCACATGAATGCTCATACTTGCATTATTTATTAAGAGCTAATCTGGAAACAACTAAAAAGTGAACAACACAGTGGATAAATAATTTATACCATATTCATATAATAGAACTCTGAATAGCAGTAAAATTGAATAACTACACCTGGATGCAAAAACATGAATGAATCACTCGGATGTGATATTGAACAGAAGAAGTTGAGAATAGAATACATATGATGCACATTTTGCAGTTCAAAAACCAGCCAAAGTAATATATAGTGTTAGTAATCAGGATAGTGTTACTTCTGGAGAAGAGGGAGCAGAAAGAATTTGGGAGTGGGCCTGTGGGTGGCTTTTGAGAGGCTGATAATGTTTAATTCTGGACTTGAGTAGAGATTGCAGGTATACATCCATTTTTTAATAATTAAGAAAAATGCACACTAGGATATATGCATTTTTTATTTGAGTTATAATAAGTTTTTTAATAGAGCAGAAAGAGTATTATACATTGTAATGCAAGATAGCAAGCTGTTCAAGAGAAAATTCTGTCCAGGCAAGAGTATGAGTATGAGTTAAGGCAGAGACCGTGGGAAAGAAGGCAAAGGGAAAGTGGAGATTCTGATGGAAGCTTGTTTAATTGCTTGTCAGTAACACAGACAGAATGGGAATTATCACATCCAAGAACTCAGAAATATTCATAGGATCTGCCTCTGTGATCAAGACAGGGACTAACAGCAGATAACAGCCAAATGTCAAGTCCAGACAAATGTAAGTCACCTTCAACAGTCTGCCAGAAAACTGTTGAAACCCAACTGTGGAGGGGCTGGGCTCTGGGTAGGACTGCAGCCCTAGAAGCATTGGAAGGACTGGGTTCAGGAAGCAAAGCCGAGACACTGGATTCACTAGTCAAATAAGACTAGCAACGTTCAAGTACCTCTTGCATTGGACTTTAAGTTCACCAAGAAGATTATTGTTCCCCATGACAGTCTAACAAAATGCAAGTATCTGGAAAATAATAGGCATGCAATAAATATTGACAAAGGGTCAATGAATAAAAAAATGAGGAGGAATAAGCTAAGAAACCCCTCATCTCAACTGAGGTGTAAGGCAATGTAAAATGTGCATAAAGTAAAATTCCAGTTACTAGAACAAAGGTGAACTGCAGGAGTGGGAAGCAGTATCATTTGGAACAGGTAGCTCAAGATTATCTGTTTTCTTGGTTGTCAGGGATGTTGTCAGAGTATAGTTTTGGTCTGAAATTGGCAGCAAGTTTCCAGTGGTTCCAGGTTTGAATGTTATTCAACTGGAAGAACAGAGCCATGCATACAGAAATGCTTATATTAAATCCCCATGTTACAGACTATGTGAATTATGGTTTGGATGACACTTTAGATAAGATCATGTTAGAAAAATCCAAGTTTAACCTTGATTTCCATTATTTATTAAAAATAAGAGAAACATTAAACTTTAAAAATATTGACCTTGCTTCTGGCTAATACTAAAGAAGGGCATAGAATCCTATTCAATAAAGAAGATTTTCAAAAGAAACTGTCAAAAGTTCATATTACAGTAGTAAAAATGATAATTTCTCCAAGCAATTCATATCTATAAAAAGCTAGGAATTCTATACCCAAACTAAAAGTCTTTTGATTTTTAAAGCTTTAAAAGCAAAGTCAAGTTGAAGCTTCCATCGTACTAGGAAAGCCAGTTTTTATTTCAAATACTTCAAAGCTATGACATTCTGATTTTTTAAAAGTTAAACAATTGAGAAGACTTTGACTTTATTAAGTGTTATCTCCTCTACACAAGAAAGTAAGGTTTTGAAAGGTCATTCAAATGCACAGCATCTACACGTATCTTCCTTTTTCAATATATACTGATACTCTCTTGAATATAGAACAGTATTTTCAATAAATGGTACTTGATGATAAATGTGCTTTTTAGCAAAAGTTTATGGGTTAAGAAAAAAAAGAAAAGTTCTATGGTGGAAATGGAAACCTACTATTATTAAGGTAGGAGAACAAAAAATCCATTTGTTCTTCACAAGTTCGTTTGCATATGGCTGGGTTTAGGATTCAGAACTGCATCCCGAATATACTCATTTCAGTGTCATTGCTGGGTTTTGTCCATCTCATTGTTCATTCTCTCTTATTCTAAGCTCAGTAAGCCAGATATTCAATTTTATTAACTGTGCTCAGCAAAATTATTTACTGTATGGGGGTCATTCAGTTATACATTTGAGGTTTATTTGAAGTTTTAAAGTTAATTTAGAGGGCATTTTGTGGTAGAAAATAAATTGATTAAATAGAAAGGGCATTTAATTAATTTTTAAATCTATCACCTCTTGTATCTAAGTTTGTCTTAGTTGGCCTAAATATGTGTGAGCGCCATAACCTGACAGGAATAATAGTATAATTGCTGACATATAACTCCTAAACTAAAATTTGGTCTAATATAACTTATTTGTGAAAACATGCACAAACATTTCAGGATTTGCAGTGCTTGGCCAAGTATTTTATATTTTACCTTTCAAATTTCATTTTTTTTCTATCAGTTTCTAATGACCCAATACAGTCAAGCTTAAAATAATTTGCTTTATCCTCCTAACTCAGGCATATTAACAAAAATAATATAGAAGAATCTGTGATTAAAAGAGTGTCTCCTGACACTTTTTTTCAGATATCTGATTCTGTAGTTTCTAATTTTACTTCTATATTTAGTTTGACAACTCTAGTGAATATGTATAACCCCATTTTTTGCTTTATTTTCTTAAGTCAATATCTGTTACTTGTTCCGTAAGATAGAGGAGGACTTTTCTTACCATACCTTCTTCTTTCTCCTTCTTCTAATGTTTGATACAATCTTAACATATTTTTGACAATATCTTTCAACTTGCCATTTTGTAAGATGTACATTTTAACAACTGCAGTTTCCTTCAATTTCCCTCCCACCTTCACCCCTTTCACTGTGACATCTTCCAAATCTCATCATTAGCCAGCTAACCTTTTATATCCTCGGTGTTGCTGAGAGTCACGTTCTATCCTTTGGCTTCAAAGAGTACTCACAATTTTATTCATGATTTGGCTCTAAAACTTGATAACAAATGGAGAATGTTTATATGCTTATGATTATATACAATTTGCACAATGAATGTACAAATATTATGACAGGCCAGGTTGATTTCATTCTGTCCCTTGGATGCTGTCACCTCTGAGACACCCCTAGAGAAGGGTGTTCCTAGCATGAAGGGCAAATGGAGTTTTGCTTTATTAACATGTTAGTTACTTAAAATTATTTTAGTTTATCTCACAAGACCATGAGATTTTGAGCAATTTGTTTTTCTTTTAGAGTTTCTAATTTTCTTTACTATTTTTCTTGCCCCAAATTTATTATATCCCCCAATTAAAAAGAAAAATTCCAATTATATTACCTAGTCTTCTACTGACTCTGCTTTATGCCCTGAAGCTCTCCCTGCCAGGACCCTTAGAACTTGTTTTCCAGTTGTGCACAGAGTTAATCTAGAACATGCCTCCAGCTCTGTCCAGGGATGGGATGGTTGTTTCCTGGACAATACATTTTTCTTGTCTGTGGTTAAGAGGAAGTTCTTTTTCTACAGTATTCCTTAGCAAGCTACTAAAAGGATGCAGTGAAAGTAAACTCTTTTTTTATATCTGAAAATGTGTTTGTTCTGACATACTGTCAGATTGATAATTTAGCTAGCTAAAGACTTCTACATGGAAAGTATTTTCTCTCAGAACTTGAAAACTTTGATTTTTTTTTTCACCCAGAATCTGCAGATACTGATGAGAAGTCAAGACACTAATATGATTCACATTTCTTTCTAAGTGATTTTTTTAATCTCAAAAGCTTTATAATATTTTCATTTACAAGTTTTCTTCTCTGCAGACTGCTTGAAAATTTATAGTTCAAGGGTGATTCTATCTGTGGGTCTCTTATTCATACATTGTGCTGGGTTTTTAGTGATTTCTTTGAGTCTAAAGACTTGGATCTACCAATTGTGGGAAATTTGGTTCTATCATTTATTTTCTATCCTTTCTGACATTTAATTTATTATTTCTAGTACTGCTGTTGAATGAATATTAGACCTCTTGAGTGGATCCTGATGTCTCTTATATTTTTCCATCTCTTGGTTTCTTTCTCTCCTCCTACACGCCCCCCTTCTCTTATTACTTTCTAGAAGATCTCCAAATAGTTACAATTTCCCACTCTTTCTACTTAAATTTTTAAACTTAGCAATCACAATTTTCAACCTCAAACTGTCCTTTCTTTTTAAAATTGTTCTCTTAGTGACACTATGCAAGAAAATGAATATAGTATATTCACAAATCATTCTGGGCATAATAATTAGAATAGTAAAATGTCTCTTCTGTTCCCCAGAGACAGGTTTTGTTTATTATCTTGATATTTTTCTTTCATGTTTGTTTTAGTCAGCTTTTCATTGCAGTGACCAAAAGAGCTGACAAGAACAACATAAAGGAGGAAAAGGTGATTTGGAGTCACAGTTTTAGAGGTTCAGTCCATAGGTAACAGAGTCCATAGCTCTGGGCCCAAGGTGGGGCAGAACATCATGGTAGAAGGGCTTGGAAGAGAAAAGCACCTCAGAACATGGCATGGCAGCCAGGAAGCAGAGGAGAGCTCATGCTCACCAGGGACAAAATAAAACCCCAAATGTATTAACTCATCTACCTACTTCCTGCAGCTATACCCTTCCTGCCCACAGTTATACCCCCCAGTTAATCCATATCAGTGGATATCCCAATGATTAGATTATACTTCCATAATCTAATTGTGAGAATTATGAGGCCTGCTGTGGCAATTACAGAAGTGCAGTTTCCCCAGGGCCCATCAGGGTCTGGGGCAGTGCACTGCAATCCAGCAGGGAAGACTCCAATATTCACATTCACATTCAGATTCCTCTTCTTCTAAGAATGTGGAAATATTTTACATATATTTGAAAACCATTTTATTTTGTTATTTTTCAAATCAAGATCTTGTAAATTATTTAAGAAGAAATGCGATTTCTTCTAGGATTATATGTTAACTATGATTTTAAAGACCACACGTACAAAAATGGATACTGTTGGAACAAATAAAAGGGTGTATGAAATGTTTGAAGAGAGTAGCTGCCAATGTGTACCCTTCCCCCACATACTGTACTTGGAAAGCAAATGATTGGAACAGAAGAATGAAGGGTATATGTCTGTCTTCAGGGAAAGTTAAAGAACAAAGACCTGGAGGTGAGATACCTATGAGTGACCAGTTACACATGCTTCTTATTCTCTTGCTTCCTTTTTTTTTTTAATCCTTCTCTTTCCTTTGTATATAATGCATTAGTTTTCAATTGCTATGTGACAAATTATCAAAAATTTAGAAGTTAAATAAGGAAATTTTTTTTTATTTTGCAATTTCTGTGGGTCAGGAACCCATCATAGTGTAGATGGATTCATTGCTCAGGGTCCTTGTGGTCATAATCAAGGGGTCAACTAAGGGTCCCATCTCATCTGAGGCTTGGGCTCCTCTTTGACAGACCCAGATATAAAAAGGCTCATGTGATTAACTCAGGCCTGCTGGGAAAATCTCCTTTTAGATTAACTGAATATTAACTGATAAATAAAGTAAGTCACATCTACAAAATTCCTTTTTCCAAGAAATAAAACATAATCTAGGGAGTGATATCTCATAATAATCATAAGTTCTGCCTACTGTGATGAAAGAATAGTAGCCTTTCTTCTTGCTATCACCCAAAAAAGTCCACAAGTCACTTCTTAACTGTTAACCCAAACTTCAGACAATTTTTGTACAATGCCTTCAACCTCCAAATAACAGCTTACTTGAGGGGAAGGAATTCTGGAAGGCAGGTGTCATTGCAGGTCATTTTAGAATTCTGGTTGCCGCATAAAGTCAAGTATAAATTGCAAGAAGATAGGGTGGGGTTTTAAAAACAATATGTCATTTCCTAAAAGGGAGTTTTCTTGGGATTGAAAAGTTTAATTTGCAGGAATGACAGATGAGTTAGGCATAAGAAAGAACCAGGGATGGGGTTGTGGCTCAGTAGTACAGCACTTGCCTAGCATGTGTGAAGCACTGGGTTTGATTCTCAGCACCACATATAATAAGTTAATAAAATAAAGGGCCATCGACAATTAAAAAACAAAACAAAACAGTAAGCATGCTTTTGGATACTACAAGCTGAGCTAAGTATTTTTTCTGGCTGAAATAGAGATGTTAAAGTCCTGAAAAGGCTTTACCACAAATTTCCTGTCAACAATTCCATAGAATGGCTTGATGTTCTTGAGGAGAGATGAAATACTGAAGTAAAATTAAATTACAATATTATTTGACTCTATCAATAGAAGGCCCATCCAGCATAAGCTCTATACTTATTTTACAAAATTAGTAAGCTTTGCCATTCTTCCTTTACTGTCATATTTTGATCAAATGCCGTGTTTATTTATAGACAAAGAGACATTGAGGAATGAGTAAATACATTAACATGTACCTTTATAGTATAATCAACAGCTTTGAATAAACATGGCTTTTTAGTTTTCCATGATGAAAGAATAGTAGCCTTTCTTTTTTGGAATCACCCAAAAAAGGCTACAAGTCACTTCTTAATTATTAACCCAAACTTCAGACAATTGTTGAACAATGTCATCAACCTCCAAATAATAGCTTACTTGAATCTAACCCTTTTGAGCAGAAGCAATCGCCCAAACTTCAGTTGATTGGGTATGTATTGCTGCGATAGTCTTAGAACTTCTGATTGCTGTGGTTGGATTATCACTAATTAAGAACAGTTCTGTGTTGGCAGAAACATCAAATTATCAGTGACATTGATAATAGTAGTTAGGGTCCAGATAAATACTTCAATTGATAGTTATCCAAGGAAGTCATCAAAAACAAAAATAAAGGAAATATTCTTTAGTGGCAATACTATATTCTAGGACCAGGGAAAATTAGGAGAATTATAAACAGGTTTTAGCTAATTACAGATAAAATTTAAAATATTTCACATTATTTCTTCCAAACCATTTTTAAGGACCCATTACAAATGGAAAAGCTGACAGAATTGAGGTTTGCTTTTTCATTCTTATTCCTGCCCATCCTTATTCAGAAGTAAATTGATAATAAAGATTCCAGAGAGAAGCAAGAGAAGAGAAATAAAGGAAAGGCAAGACAAATAACTGCCGCAGTCTGGCTGGGCACAATCAGGAGCCACTTGTCAAAAGAAACTAACTTTATTTTTAGAACCACACACGCCAAACAAAACAGCCTCTCAGGAAAAATCCTCAGAACCTCAACTGCCACCACCGGCTTTCCACAAGCCTCTCTCTCCCACACAAGCCTCTTTCCACCTCCCACAATCCTCCTGCTCTTGAGGCCGATTGGCTGGGTCACGTGGGCGGAGCCAAAAAAGTCCCCCAATGAGCAGCTCCGTGGTCTGAAAGGGCAGGGAAACAGTCCAATGAGCATCACCGCAGAGGAGCCAATCAGCTAGATGTTGCTGGGGCCGAGGAGCCAATCAGCTAGATGTTGCTGGGGCCACTGTGAGCCAATCATCAGCCGGCAGCTGGAAGTTTGCTGGGGCCCCTTCCGCTGTGGCTCTCAACATCTCCCCCTCTCTGTTTAAACAACAAGCATGTGGCTTAGGGACGTGTCTGTTAGGCAGTCCAATTCAACATATGGTCCTTACCCGTCATCGGATGAACTGACCTCTAGGCGTCAGCCTCCTGTCTTAGGTTGGTACCACTGCAATTGGATCATACCCGTCACTGACTACCGGTCCAGCATACAGCTATACTTGTGGATAGGCCTTTGCACCAGTGGGGGGGTGAGGTTCTTTGCCTCACCTCTGTTG
>NW_026000005.1:32133197-32218089 GCF_001458135.2 Marmota marmota marmota | reverse complement strand
AACTAAACTCCTCCTTAAAAATGGCCCATTGGGCATATTTTCGTATGCCCTGATTGTTCTTGATTTTACTGAGATGCCTCCTTCCTCTAACAATTTACTTAACACTCTTTCAGTTTGTTTTTTACTAATTTCTGATCCCGTATTTCTACTATAATACAACCCAACAAGATAACGCCTAACAAAACTGAAACTGAGTGAAACAAAATTGGAACAACACAAAATCATTATAATAGTCTCCTGAAATGTCCATCCGTCCTTTCTCCCTATCTGTTCCTCAGATGTGAGCGGTTTTTCTTCCATCTTACACATCTCCAGGGACAGGCAACTTAAAACAAAAGTGAAACAAAATAACAAAAGAAGAATCTTAAAATGGCTACCCATCCTCTCGCCCTGCCTTCAGGGGCGAGCAGTTCACTTACCCTCAGTCGCTCCCCGTGCGAGCCACCAAATGCCGCAGTCTGGCTGGGCACAATCAGGAGCCACTTGTCAAAAGAAACTAACTTTATTTTTAGAACCACACACGCCAAACAAAACAGCCTCTCAGGAAAAATCCTCAGAACCTCAACTGCCACCACCGGCTTTCCACAAGCCTCTCTCTCCCACACAAGCCTCTTTCCACCTCCCACAATCCTCCTGCTCTTGAGGCCGATTGGCTGGGTCACGTGGGCGGAGCCAAAAAAGTCCCCCAATGAGCAGCTCCGTGGTCTGAAAGGGCAGGGAAACAGTCCAATGAGCATCACCGCAGAGGAGCCAATCAGCTAGATGTTGCTGGGGCCGAGGAGCCAATCAGCTAGATGTTGCTGGGGCCACTGTGAGCCAATCATCAGCCGGCAGCTGGAAGTTTGCTGGGGCCCCTTCCGCTGTGGCTCTCAACAAATAACCTCATCTTTTAACCATAGGAATTCTATTAGAGAAACTTTTCTTGAACATTATAGGAAATTGATATCCCATCAGTTCAAAATGGATTCTACTGATTTGATGAACCATATCAAAATCATTTATTCCCTTTTCAGAGTGCATGACTAAAATAAATTGTTTAAAAATAGAAGAAATGTAACTTTGGGTTTCACCCAGATATAATTTTTAAAGTGAGTGGTATCTTCAAATCATTAAAATTGAACAACGCACTTGCATTTGTACCTATTTAGGCAAATATCACATAATCTCTGGCACTAATTATGTGCCTTTGGAAGAAATAGGCTTTAAATTTCTAGAAGTAACTCAAGTTCTTTGCTAGAAAGAAAGTCCATCTTAAGGCCTCAAGTAATTCTTTAGTCACCTGCTTCGAAACCTCTTGTTTTCAAGTGGAAACATTTAATTTTCAGCTTAAAAAGATAAAAACAAGAGAAAAAAAAAACCTTGAATCATAGTGTTTGTTGATTTCCAAAGTACATATATTCTCACTCTGGTCAAAATCAAACTATCAATATAACACCACTGAATGGAGGATTAGGAACAGATATGCACAGGAGACTCTCATGAGCCAGTGTGAACCAGACTGGATCATTCTCTACAGCCATGTGCTTCCTTGTAAATAATTTCCACAGGAGATCTGTTGTTTTATTCACCTCCCTAAAATATAGGAATAGTTGAGCTGGTGTAACAGGGTGCAGCCAACTTTATATCTTAAAGATACTCCTCAATTAATTTGAAGTATAAAGCACAATATTGCTGTTGACATGCGACTGCTCTACAACTGGGAATCAACCACAGCAGTCCATATCTCTAGTATCTGCCCAGAAAATAATAAAATATACTTATGAAGGCCTTCTATCTAAATGTATCAGAGGGGAGAAAACATTATATGACAACATCGTTCAGTGTGTATAGCTATTTAAATCCAAAGTCAGTGTTTATCACTGGACCACAGGCCAGAGGCTATGAGAAATGCATAAATCAAATATGCACACCAGCCTAAATCATCACTTGGATAACCATATGCAGTTTTTAATTTTTATTTAGATGATGAAAGGTATAAATTTATATCTTCTTCCCTAATGTTATTTTAAAATGCTTATTTGAAAAAACAACTTGGAGTTCTTTCTTATTTACCTGGGAAGTTCTTTCACTTTCAATGATTCTCCAGATTCCTGTAAGCCTTCTGGGTGATGGAAAGTGGACCTCATCTTTCTTAAATTTTAGTAGTTTCTCCTTATTTGTAGATAATTCAAAGTCCTGAGTCTTATGAGGCAATAATTTCCTCCATCAGAATATTTTCTCACTCTCGCTTCTAGCTATCTGGCCAATAACTAGAGTGGATCACACCAGGACCCACGTGGAGAAGTGCTGGATCTGTTACAAGAGAAAAGGAACCCTATACTGAAGGAGCTGTATGACTTAGCCAACGTGTATCATCCACTACTGCAAGAGTGTACAAAGGACCGGATCAAGGAGCCCTGCAACTTCATGCAATATAGATGTAGTTTCCAGAGGAAAATTCTTCAACTAGGGACACAGTAAAAGTTATATTTAATTTTAAGCTATGATGGCCACCTGGTCACTTCAGGCTCTTCAAGACAGGAAGCCACAAGTTAATCAGAGGACTCACCAACCTGGCTAGACTCACCAACCTGATGATCAGGAAGGGGTTAGGATCTTATAAAAGCAAGCAGCAAAGAGTATGTTTGGGGCTCAGGTGACCCACTTTGGCATTCTGTGGTTCTCCCTCTGCCCAGTTGCCCAGTTTTGGCAGTAAACAGATAAGCAAGGCTACTGCAGCCTGAAAAAGCCATGGTGACTAGATGCACAGATACTTCAGCAACAAGGGACCAGGTCGCCCCACCAGACCTACAGAGATGCTGAGCAAGGGTGATGGAAACATAGAATGATGGTAAAGGGAATCTGTGAGAGTGTAGGAATAATTGCAGTATTGGAGCTGCAGTCTCTATTAAAGAAACCTTCTCCTACAAGTTTCTTCAGGAGAGAGATTGACCAGAATATTTGAAGTGCTGCTCCCAAATAGGGTGGATTTATTGCATGAAGCAAGTAGATCTGAAAAGCACAGAGTGAGCTCCAGAGGAGCTCCAGAGGATGTTATGATACTCCATCTGTACCTCCCATTCTGGGTCATTCATTCTCCTAGCTGCAGGAATCTTGGGTCCTTTGGAGAACGGCTGGGTCCACCTTTAGCAGGAAACTTCAGCTAAAAGAAGCTTCCTTGTCAAGAATCACCCCCTTCCTAAGGTCAGCTACTGAAGAATGATTAGTTGATACAGGCTTCAAAAGCTCCAAGTTCTTGATTTGATCTGGGACAGATTTGAAAAGACATTTCATCCCTAGAATGTCCTGTAGGATCCACTGAACTTCTCTTTCCACTGCACTGAACTTTTCTTTCTGTCCAATCTGTTTCTCTCACTCTCTTTCACGTGTTCGTAAGAGCACTTTGCAATAGGACTCCCAGATGCAGATCTCCATCTCTGAGTCTTACTTGGGGAGCTGGTGATAAGGCATTTCCCCTACATTTTCTGGTAACAATTAAATCTTCCCAATTTATCCCCAACTCTTTTCCTATTAAGCTAAAAGACCTAGCTGAGCTTGTCCCATAAAGTTTTTATTTTAAATTTTCTACTTTCTGACCTCTTTCATCTATTTCCCCTTCCTTTTCTCTCTAATGGTTCCACATACCTGGACTTTCAACTTGACATCTCATTGATGATGCAGGGGCAAAGTTGAGACCTCTGCTAAAAGCATTCATTCTTTTATAGTCTTGTGATATTTCACCAGGTTAGGATACATCACAGGGCATCGTTGCATTGATTTCTATACTCCAGGGAGAGTTCTTGGAAGAAAATCTTACTCGAAGGCAAGGCTTCAGCAGGAATCAACAAAAAGAAATGTCAGTCTGAAACTTCCTTTTCCATCTTTTTTTTAAAAGTAGTTTGGTTTTTACATTTCCATACATAGTAGGTAAATTTTTAACTCTCTGTTCTAGAAATTTTTTTATTTCTCTCCCACTATCCAAATATGAATGGATTTTGGACATTCAGCAAAGTAATGTATACAAGCATCCACTGATTTCAATTTGTATTTTTTAACCTCTTTAGGTTGCTCTTTCTCATCACAGAAAATGTTATTTGATTCTATGCTATCTATTGGTTTAATTTAATCAAGTAGAATAAATGAAGAATGTTGAAGGTTAAAATGATTTGCCAGAAATATCAAAGAGAAGCAAACAAAGACAAGGCAGAGAGATACATAAAATGTAGTAATGATCCTTTAAGGACTGGCTCCAAAGAACTGTAAATAATTTTAGAGGTTTTGAACTTTATTTTCTGCTGTGCTGGCCCCATCCTGTTGCACTCTGTGTCCCACAGAGCTGATTTGAGATGGAGCAATCCCGGGCTTCAAAGGCAGCTTTGTTCTGTAAGCAACTCTGCCTCAGAATGGAATGAGAAACCTCCTTTGTTTCTGCATCACAGATTTGCTATTGTTCTTTTTGTCACAAAGATGCACTGCTACAAGGACATATTTCTAACCATCTTTGTTACTTGGCTAATCAAGTACCTTAGCTTCTCTGTGCCCCAGTTTTTGTATTTACATGATGAACAATTTAGGTTAGTTTCCTAAAAGGTCACTTCAAGCATTAAAACACCATGCACACATTTATTGGCCATTTGTATTTCTTCTTTAGAGAGGTGTCTATTCTGATCATTTGCCCATTTTTTAATTGAATTACTTTTCTTGATTTTTAAGTATATTCTGTATATTAATTCTCTGTTAGGTGAGTAGCTGGGCAAATATTTTCTCCCATTCTGTAGGTTACCCATCAGGGAAATGCAAATCAAAACTCCAATGAGATAGCATCTCATCCCAGTCAGAATGCTAACATAACAAATGCTGGGTGGGGGATGTGGAGAAAAGAAACACTATACACCTGTTGGTAGGAACGCAAATTAGTACAGATACTATGGTAAACAGTACGGAGGTTCCTCAAACAGCTAAAAATAGAACCACCATATGATTCAACTATACATTTCCTCAGTATAAATCCAAAGGATATCATCATACAAAAAAGATATCTGCACACTAATATTTACTATATTTCACTCACAATAGTCAAGATTTGGAATCAGCCTAGGTGCCTGTGCAGATGAATGGATTAAAAAATATGGTAGACATATATACACAATACAGTATTATTCACTCATAAAGAAGAATGATATCCTGACATTTGCAGAACATGGATGGAACTGGAATATTCCATATTAAGCAAAATAAGCCAGGCACAGAATATAAGTATCACATGTTCTCTCTCACACGTGGAAACTAAAACAAGAAGTAGACCTGAAAGTAGAAGAGGGGCTGGCGAGTTTACTGGGAGAAAGCTGAGGGTAGAGGGGTGAATATATATGATCAATGCACAATGTGTATAATTGTGGAAAATCAGATACACAATGTGTATACCTGTGGAAAATCATGGTAAATCCCATTAATCAGTATAACTAATCAGTGTTAATATTTAAAAAAAAAAACACACACTAAACAAAAAATACACACCATGTTATTTATACCATTCCTGGAATGTAATAAGTAATCAATGGATGCTGACTTTTATAGAATAATTATATGTAATAGTAATAATTACATGAAGTTAAGCTTTCACAAAATTAAGAAGTTCTAAGAGAAAAACCAACCCACAATATATCTGAACAATAATAATGACATCATCAAAAGATAAACAGAAAAGTCCTGGATTATCATAAATATTTTTTATGTAAACTTTGATGAAATAATAGATTTAAAAATAGAGACGTCAGATTGAAATACACTTGTATCCAGCTGGACTGATCCCTTGTGTAATTCCTGTCTTTCAGTAAGCTCATGAAAGGAAATTATAGGAGTTTGAGGACTCAAAGTGTACTAGGATACAACATGACATCCTTTAACAAAATTCTCTAAACCTCTTCTAAACATTGTCGGGTAACTCATGCTCACAAACTACCATCCAACATGAGTTCATAGCTTCTCTTTATTTCTTTCTTATTTGGATGGCTGCTCCTATCACAGAAGTTCCAGTAACATACATAAAGATGACACAGAATTAATTGACTGTCAGATCATTTTTTCCATGATCTCTAACCCACCCTGCTGATGCTCTAGTAACAATTAGACAAGTGACTGATTAGCCAGATGGACCTTTTGCAAAGTCCCCTGCGGACCAGCAAATTCTAGACTTTTCAATCAGGAAGGATAAATCAATTTCAGAAAAAAATGAGCATTTGACAAAAAAAAAAAATATATCCTAGATTTTCCCTTCTTACTCTCGAGAAAATTCAGGATCTCTTAAAGTAGTCTCTTGAAAAATCTCATGACCCAAGAGGCGATGCAAAGAAAAAAAATATTTCTTTGATATCTAAAATCTGCACTTTATTTGACTTCAGATAAGTTAATAGCTTGCATTGCACTTAAAATGTATATGATAACCATGGGACTTCTTGAACAATCAAGACTGTTAAAACATCTTCTTAAGAGTGCAAATGTAGGTTTGAATAAATACATTCAAGAATTACTGATTGAATCTTACTGTGTGCCAGTTACTAATTAGCAACGACAACCATGTGATTGGGTCTGTGTTCTGTGCTATAAAGTACAGTCTCTTTGATCCTCACATTTCTTAAAAGAATTACAATTTTGATCATCAAGAAACTGAGACACAAAGGAATTAAGTGACTTGGCCTAAGTTCTCCATGTACCCAGATGATGGAGTCAGGAGTCAAACCCTTGTCTCTCTTTCAGTAGGAGCTGCCTCCTTACACTTTATTCATATCTGCTTCCTCTCTTTATCATGCAATTGGAATAATTGATCATCTAGCTGAACTGATTACAAATGTTGTATCTCACACACATATTCTAGTTTGATTATAATAAGAGTTTTAAAAAATTCTTATATTTTAAAAACTAGAGGTTATGAAAGTATTTTTGAGGATGCTGAATTTATTTGAGAGAAAGATAGTCACAATCTTATTGCTACTATAAAATATTCAACATATTCACCTAACATTTTGTCTTTTGCAGACTATTTGTAACAGTAGAACACTAGTCTGGTCTAGTTAACACCAGGATATGGAAGAGTTGTAATATTTGGGACACACTTCATTCTGTTTGGGCTGAACAAATGTAGGCAAGTTCATTCACCACTCTGAACTTCTCTGTCTTCATCTTTGAGATTAAATTGTTTTAGTATCTGTCCCCCTTTGGCTATTCAATCATTCTATGAATATTTGCATTTTGCTTACTCTGTTAGGTGACTATTACCAAAATAGCAAATTCCCACAAACTCTGTGGCTTAAAACAATACAAACTGATAATGGGCATGGTGGTGCACACCTGTATTCCCAGTGACCTGGAGGCTGAGGCAGGATGATTGCAAGTTCAAGGCCAACCTGGGCAACTTAGCAAGACCCTGTCTCCTCCCTCTCTTTCCTTCTTCTCCTTATCCTCCTCCTTATCATAAAAGCTGGGGATATAACTCAGTGGTAGAGCATCCCTGGGTTCAATCCTAAGTACTAGGAAAAAAAAAAATACAAGTTGACTTCCTCACAGTTCGGGAGGCCAGAAGTCTAAAGTCAATGTCACCAGGGCTGTACTCCCTCCTAGGAGAGATTCTGCTCCTGGTCTTTTTCATACTCTGGTGGCTGTCAGCCTTCCTAGGCTTGTGACTACAATCCCCCAGCCTCTGTTCCCATCTTCACATTGTCTCCTCTGTGTGTCTGTGCTGTTGCCTAGACACAAAACTGGAGTTAGGTTGTACTGGAGTTAGGTCTCACCTGGGTAGAATAGGATGATCTCCTCTCAGGATTCTTAACTCAATTACATCTGAAAAGATCTATTCTTCAAATACATTCCCATTGACAGGTTCTAGAATGCAGACATTTTTGAGGGGGCCAGTCAACCCACTACACTTATTGGTATTTGCCAGGCACAGGGTTTGTTTTCTTGGCTACTTTGGAGAAAAAGATATAATCCTTACTCTCATGGAGGGCAGTTCAATTGCTGTAAACACTTTGGTATTTACAAAATACTACAATAATGGACATTATTATCCCTTTAATAGTACTCTTTCTGTTTTTGCTTTTTATCTCAGTATTATTTATCTTAGAAAAATAATGGAATTTTATACAAATATTACTCCTCATTTGTGACTAGAATACATGTAAAAGGAGGCTGATCAATATTGGGAAATTGTCTGGGAGTAACTTGAGGAAAGGATGGATCAGAGACTTACATTGGTAGCCGGGTGTGATGATGCATACCTGCAATCCCAGTGACCTGAGAGGTTGACTCAGAAGGATCACAAGTTCGAGGCCAGCCCCTGCAACCTAGTGAGGCCCTAAGCAACTTAGTGAGCCCCAGTTTAAAAAAAAAAAAGAAAAAGAAAAAAACGGGGTGGGTCCTGGTGTTGTATATGACTAAAAGAATAAATTTAAAAATATTAATTAATTAAAAAATGCAATAAAGGGAGGATGGTAGCTAGGGATGTAGCTCAGTGGTACAGTGACCCTAGGTTCAATGCCCAGCACCAAGGAAGAAAGAAAGACAGACAGATATGTTGATCGGAATATCTTCCAAGTAGAATAAGAATAATGATGCTTAATGTGGCAAGATTTGACCCAAAGCCAAAATAATTTGTCAATGAATTTTAATTTGGTCTAATTTGTCAGATTTAATGTCCCTTCAAATGATGCCTCAATTTCAGACTTTTACAGATTAATTTCTTTTAATCTTCAAGGATATTTATTATAATACCTCCCAATTTACTCCCACTTAAAAAGTCTAGAAAGAATAATACCTTACAGACTAGCTCTAAAGACTTGGGAGAAAATAGTTTTGTTTCTTGATACTCAAAGTCTGGTCCACAGATTGGCATCATCTGTATCACCTGGCAATTTGCTAGACAGACAGGTGGGTTGGTTCTCATGTACCACCCACTGCTGCCAAATCAATACACATACTCAACAAGATCCATAGTAAGTAGCAGGCACATTATATTTTGAGAAATTAGTATGATTCTTCCCAACTAATACAATAGGCTGAAACAAGGCATCTGGTATAGCCCAACTACAGACTTGATTGGAATGTGACAAGGTGTGAGACAAAAAGAGAAAAATAAGCTTATTTGTGAGTCTATGAAGCTAAACTTATTCAATTTAAAGAAATGTATTTTTCTCTGATAAAATGTATTTTCTATTATATTTGGTATTAAAATGTCATTTTTATGAAGTAATGGCAGCAGATGGTCATCTGTGACATATGCATACACATGCATATATGTTTCATTATTTTATTCATTTAAAAAATAAAGTTGATAAACCCCCACAGTAGTCTTTCTGCTGAAATTACTGACCCATAAAATCCAAAAGTAACCTGAATATAAGATGAAAAAGATAAAATTAGGAGAAAAGGAGAAAAGAGGGAAATGGGCAGAATATCAGAGAGGAATTTCTCTTTACTTTTTACATTTAAATACATTTTCTCTACCTTTTCTCCCCTCTGAGGCTGAACCTCTTTGCAGAGATCACACAGACATGGCTTGGAAAATAACCATAATGCCACTCAGCTTGGTAGTACTATTTGATAGACACTTTTTCATGCTAGAAATGTTCACAAAAGACATATCATATCTCATGAGCTACTAGGAAACTGCTTTTGAAGTAGTAGTTTCCCAACACACCCCATTGTTTTTAATGCAAACAAAGTGGAAAAGTATTAAGACCTAGAGTTCCTTGGGCAAGAAATCTTGCATGTACATTTCCATCAAATGTCCCCTCCTTTAGTTGTTTGAAAATAGAGGTTCCTGTTGGGACCTTACCCTGTGCTTCAGAGTTGACACCATTTCAGTTATTCTTTATCAATATCAAAATATTTAAAACTCAGAATGAAAACTATGCACGTGCATGCTATTTCTTCAAAAGTAGTCTTTGAAAGAAATATCAGGGGGAGGTGAGAGGTTATGAAGTTCTTGCAAATGAATATAAAAACATTTATGCATTCTTTGAATTAATTAGTGACATTTAAGGTGACTAAATTAACATTCTAATTTTTGTAAAGCAGTTCATTGATTCTAGAGGAAAAGTCTTTTTCCTTTTCCCAACAAACCCCATTGTTTTTAATGCAAATGTACACCATGCATTCATTAATTAAAGGTTACTCTATAACAGGTTCTTTTCTAATTTTCTAAAGATCAGATCTTTTAATCATTAGGACAAGAATGTTATTTAGTAAATAAAAAAAATGCTTATGGATCAAAGACCAAAAATCTCAAGTCTGGAAATTATTCTTCTGTGGATTCCTTACAAATAGTTAATGTTCCTTACCTTTCTTATAAAATTCAAAGTAAAACACAAACACATGAGTAAATAAATATTTGATCTTTCCTACCCCATGCATTTTATAATTAATAGTGTGATGGGATTTTAAATGTTAAGGAAATAATAATTTGCCATCAACAAGGATGAGAGAATTTTGTTTATTAGTTCAGTGTGATTCAATTTGTGAAAATGTGCTTCATTGATCTTTGCAAAAGAACTTTAATTGGAAATGAATATCACAATCTATTTGCCACACCAATAAGTCCAAGTTGCTGCAGTTCATTAAGTACTACACCTGCTATTTAACTTTTTAGGCTGAGAAAAAAAAATCTTGGTTTAATACATTTAGGGGTGGCAGGTGTGGGAGCTCAAAAACAACAGTTTAGACTGCTTATTTTTCTACTCATTCAAGTAGTTAAAATGTGTTCTTATTCCCTGCTATGACCTAATACTTTATATGGGTATTCCTTCATATAGTTCCAAATTCTTAAGTAGAAGGACAATCCATGTAAAGAATATTCCTTAAAAAGTATCTCAAATAAATGAAGAAAGTGTATTTTTTAATACCAGAGTACACAGTGTGTTTTATTCAAGGCTGCTGGACCATCTTTTAAAAGCAATCTGAAGCTCAGTGGAGTAGAAAGAAGAGGAAGCATAGGCTTATTATATCAGGATAAAAACCATGGAATGGACCCCAATAACTGCCCTCAAAGGACAGGTAACCTTCAACAGATACTCAAGAAAGAACCAACAAAGAACAGGGCAAATTCCTGAGATCAAAGAATTAAAAATAATTGACTAGCTTGCCCAAGAAATAATTCATAGCTTTTGGTATATTGAGGAAAAAATGAATTCTTAAATCATTGAGTAACTAGATTTGTAGGACTCCTCTATGTTTAAACACGAAACAAAAGTAGGCTCATTAGCTTGATCCCACAAGTGTTAGTGCCACCAGGAAGCAGTTGGGTACTGATTCACTGTGTAATTGTAAGGTTACAGCGGGCCGAGGCTTATCACCCACTCAACCACCATTTTCCTGGAGAAATAGCTCATACTGAGTACTTTTAGTTTTCACAAATAATGGCTAGTACTTTTTTGATGGCAGATCAGTGGGAGGGTTAGTATTTTAACCATATTTTAATTCTATTTGAAATAGTCAATAAAATTTATAATTTTAAATTTCTAGAATCAAATGTCCCTCCACCCAAAAATAACCCCCATTTTTATATAGAAGTCTATAAGAAAACAATTTACCTTTTAGAAATATATTTTGCTATCACTTTTCTTATTAATAAAATACTATTTTCACAAATAAAAATAGAGCTTCTTTATAGTATTTATTTGATTTCCAATAATATTTCACTCTATTAGGAAAACTCAGAATGAGTATAAGTGGAATTAAAATAATTATAATTTAATATACAAAGGAATTATGTTCCAGATTTATTATTAGAATCTATGTTAGAATTTTGACATATTAAAAAGTTTTCTAAAATTATTAAAATTCATGAAGTAATAGTTTTGACGATATTCTGGCTCTAAGTAAATTACAATGGTTTTAGCCATAGATCTATGTAGCCTTGTAAACAGGATGGAACCAGATCCACTGTGTGACTTTGGCAGCACACATAATGTCTCTGGTATGAATTGTACCTACAATGGTCATTTGCAAATATGAATACTAACATTAAAAAAGAATGCTTCCTTTATCCTACATGCTAACACTTATTAATATCTTCAGTGGTGAGAATAAATATTCAAATATAGTTTTATTCATGTCTACATGTGAATTTTACAAATTCCCTCTTCTCAATGAGACATGAAGACATATATCCTTCATTGCTGTTGCTGTATTAAACTCCAATGTGAAATTCTTTTATTCATATTCTTATCAAATAAGCCTATTTAAGATTAAGATATTCTAATTACTCTTTCTCTGGTAAACATCATATTATTCTTCCTAGTAAAGAGCAAGTTTTCTTTTACTAGGAAAAAAGGAGCACAAAATAGATAAAATACTGATTACTATAGTACTTTCATTACGTTTCAATATGTAGGCAGTATTTTTATTTACTAGCATATCAAGAGGCTATAAGGGGATTAATGGACTTTTGAACAAACATTCAAAAGTTTGCCAAGTAATATATTTTAAATTATTTTTTCTTCATTAATTAATGCATATATTAATTTTTAAAAAATTTATTGAGCAATTTCTAGGTACCAGGCTACATGCTAGACATTTTTGAGCCTGTTTACAAGGCTACGTGGATCTATGGCTGAAACCATTATAACAAGAAAGAAATGTAGTCAAACAGAGAGGCAATTAAGTAGTATGATGAATATTATGAAAAGAAAGGTTAGTGTGTCATGGAGCAGAGTGGAGGCCCACATGTGGCTGAGAAGATTTGGTATAATTTGGATTTGGAATATATTCTAAAGGTTTATAATAGTATCATCTATTAAGAGGTGGTGGAACCTTAGGAGGTGGGGCCCAGTGCAAAGAAGTTAGGCTATTGTGTGTGCACCTTTGAAATATAGCCAGAATATAGTCAAAACTCTATTGGGATCCCAGGCCCTTCCTATCTCTGTTCTTAGATATTTTTGCTTCCATGAATTCAGCAGCTTTGCTCCAGTACACAATCCTAGCATGATATCCTGCCTTATCAGAGGCCCAGAAACAACAAACCCAAGTGATCATGAACAAAATCTAGGAGCCCAAACCCATCTTTCCTGCTTCTACATTGTTTATCTCAGGTATTTTGTCACGAAGGTGAGTAACACATGAGAGTTCTGAAAGGAGGTAACTGCTGAATTCCTTAGGATGAGCAGGACTAGGACAGAAAAATGTATAAGTGGAATTAAAAATTCCAGGCAAAGCTGCCTACTGATACATAAAGACCCCAAGGAAAGAGCAGGCACTGAGAAATCCAAAGAGGAACTGTGACTGATCAGAGAAATTTAGGGTTAGCACTAAGGTAAAGTAGTAAAAGATGAGAATCGATGGCATGGCAAGGGCTGGATCACACAGGTTCTTGAAAGCAATGTTAAATATTGGCCAAAAGAAATAGACAAAATAGGCTGGGGATATAGCTCAGTTGGTAGAGTGCTTCCCTTGCATGCACAAGGCCCTGGGTTCAATTCCTGGCAACCCCCCTCCCCCGCAAAAAAAAGAAAAGAAATGTACAAAATAATGCCACTTGATATAGGTTGATGATACCCGTTTTGATAATATATACAGGAAGCATCACAATACCAGACTTTAAATTTTACTACAGAGCTATAGTAACAAAAATAGCAAGGTATTGGCACCAAAACAAACATGAAGACCAATGGTACAGAATAGAGGACACAGAGACAAACCCACATAAATACAGTTATCTAAGACAAAGGCAGCATAAACATACATTGGAGAAAAGATAGCCTATTCAACAAATGGTGCTGGGAAAACTGGAAATCCATA
Source organism: Marmota marmota marmota (assembly GCF_001458135.2). Taxonomy (NCBI): domain Eukaryota; kingdom Metazoa; phylum Chordata; class Mammalia; order Rodentia; family Sciuridae; genus Marmota; species Marmota marmota. The sequence goes on along the minus strand of NW_026000005.1, from coordinate 32,204,322 downwards.
TGTAGCAAAATGAAATTAAACCCCTATCTCTCACCCTGCACAAAAATCAACTCAAAGTGCATCAAGGACCTAGGAATTAAAACAGACACCTTGTGCCTAATAGAAGAAAAAGTAGGTCCAAATCTTCATCATGTTGGCTTAGGACCTGGCTTCCTTAACAAGACTCCTAAAGCACAAGAAGCAAAACTAAGAGTCCATACATGGGATAGTATTAAACTAAAAAGCTTCTTCACAGAAAATAATCCAAATTGTGAAGAGAGCCTACAGAATGAGAGAAAATCTTTGTCACCTGCACATCAGAGACAGCATTAATCTCCAAAATATATAAAGAACTCACAAAATTCAACACTAAAACCACAAGTAACCCAATTAATAAATGGGCAAAGGAACTGAGCAAACACTTCACAGAAGAAGAAATATGATCAGTGAACAAATATATGAAAAAAATGTTCAACATCTCTAGCAGTTAGCAAGATGCAAATTAAAACTGCACTGAGATTTCATCTGACTCCAGTCAGAATGACAATTGTCAAGAATACAAGTAACAATAAATGTTGCTGAGGGTGTGGGGGAAAGGTTCACCCATACACTGCTGGTGAGACTTCAAATTGGTACAGCCACTCTGGAAAGCAGTCTGGAGATTCCTCAGAAAACTTGGAATGGAACCACCTTTTGACTCAGTCTTCTCACCCCTCAGCATATACCCAAAGGACTTAAAATCAGCATACATTCTATTGTCATGTGTAACTAAAAAGAACAAATAAAAAACATTTTAAAAAGAGTATATCCTAAAAAATATGCTCTACAAAATAAAAATTTGTCTTAATTTATCACTGCAGTCAACTTCTTTCACTACTTCCAGCTGGTTTACCATGTCAGGTATAGCACTCCATTAATTTCCATACTTATTCCTTTGTAATGGGTTCTTCTGCCGCCATAATCTCCTGGGTTTGGGATTTTATCACCTCTGTATTTTATGATTCCCAGTACTAGCCTCTTCTGTCCTACTCCCCTGTCTCACACAGGATACAGTGATTTCTCTGACACCCTGATTGCACTTTTACCTCTTTGTAAGTATTTCTTCTGGATCTCTCAGTTGGTTTTTATATAATCCAGGTAATTAAGCATGACATTAAGGAACTCTTTAGAATCTAAACCTAACTCTGCCTTTCAGATGTTTTCTCCACTTCTTTGAAGCATAACTAGAAGGGGAAGGGACAACTCATCCCAAACACATTCTCTGGCATTGTTCCAAGAGATAGTAAAGTAACATGAGCTTTGAACAGATTCTGGCTACATAATGGAAGAGTTATAGAAAGAACCATGTAAAATGTAAGATTTTGATAAAGTTTTAGTTGTGCATAATTTATGTAGCATCTCAGTCTGGACTTTCTCCCCTTCAGGTTTGGTTCTGGCAAAACTTTTAGAAGTAACTCTCTGCTGGAGCCAGTCCACTCGATGTGCTTTGAAGATATGCTGTCTACTCTTATTTCTACCTGCCCTACTTATAGAACTTGAAGTATCATCCTCTGCTTGAGATCTTGTCTAAACTCTGAGGCACTATGAAGCCTGATTGTTACGAAGTTCACCCTCCTCTTCAAGTACAGTCTGAGAGGGGAAGAAGGGGACAGTGAATCAAATCTTCCATCACTGCCTAAGTTAAAAGACTTGTTCTCTAATTGCCAGGATTCCTGTGTCTATGAGTAGAATAATGATTCTTCCAAGTGTGTCAAATCAATCATAATTGAACAGAAGGACATTTCCCAGGTGCCATGTTATTGTATGCAACAGATGCTTTCATATTTGTAGCAAGCAGTAGGAACTTGTCAGATGCCAATGAATCCTAGGTTCTGATGCCTTACATCCTAAATATCTTTACAAAATACTCACACACCTGTCTAGTAATTATGAAATATGTCCCAATTATATGATCTATCACTATTCTTCCCCATCACTTCCTAATTCCATTTTACCATCAGAGTTCTGATTTTGTCCAAATACTTGGAGGCTCTATGCTTCATAGGAACTGCATGCTGATTGCTCCAAATAGTTGTAGTAATTCCATTTCCTTGGTGTTTTGATTGGTTTAGGTAAAGTAGCATGATACAAGTCTGACTAATGAGCTATAATACCCTGGGAAGGGGAACTGGAATTAGCCACTCTCCCCAGCAAATCTTCAATTGAACATGATACCTAGATAGAGAGTGGTATCTGGAAAGCAAAGCCAATAAAATCACAGAGAACTAGATTATTTTTTGTAGTGCTTGGATTTATTTTTCCATCTGTGCATTATAATGTACAATGTACAATACATTATTTCATGATACATTTTAATGTAAAACTCAAACACGCAGAACTCTGTCTTTGATGGGTTTCACAAAAATTAGGGGGGAATCTTCTGCAACTGAAGTAATAATTAGCAGGAGAACCAAAATTTTTAAATTGATGAATTAACTACCTCTGGCTCTTCCTTCCTCTGGTCTACTTACTTGTTTTCTGCATAAAGAAACTCTTGTTATTTACATCACTTTTAGAAGTAACCACAGCTATACTTATAGTCTAAAGCATCAAAACTGTTCTAGAAATTTACTCACATGGGTTTGAGACTTGTAAGAGTCTTGAATGATGGACAAGTGTCTCTAATGATTCAAGAGTTGTGCTTGCTCATTTGAAAGACCCATATTTCAGTCACATCTTGGATACTATAATATGGTCTGTTTCTAATGGAGCATGTGCTCAAATTATTTTTATGTTAATGTTAATGTTAATGACTTGCAATTTGTAGCAGTAAAATTAAGTGGAAAGAGCATTAGGCTGGAAGTCAGAAGACTTTGGTTCACCAGTTTCCTGGTGACCTTGGTCAGAAAATTGAACACTGGCATGAGGTTTTCTTAACTCCTAAATCAGGAATCTACACCTGGTTTTCTCTAGTGGGGTTCTGGTTCTAATTCTCTAAAGCTCAAACATACATGCCATTTTCATCCAGGAACTAGCAGCAGGCTCTATGACCTGGAGTATTTCTAACAAGGGGATGCCCCCCTCCTAGTATATAGTTTTGTTATTAATACAGTGCTTAGAACTTGCTTAAAAACTGATTTGGATCACAGTTCTGTGTGCCCAGGGTCTGCCAAACTGTGGTCCATTGACCACTTGGTGAAATCCTGGACATAGCAGAATTGTGTATGAAAGTAGGTACTTTGAGAGTGCCTGATACTGGGCCAGTGTATCAGCTACTTTTGAAGTTACCTGGGTGAAGGTAAGAAGACAAATATTTGCATCATATAACACTAGTAATAGACAAAATATCCAAATTGAAAACTAAAAAAAGCCATTTTTTCCTTTTTCTTTAAGATAGAGGATTTAAAAATCTTATCGAGAATTATAAAAGTTAATATAGGAAATACAAAAATCTTATAATCAAATCTCAGGACCTACTAAGGAGTGACTAGTTCTTCACAGCTATTACCTATAACTTGTATTACTCGTCCTCATAAGGGATTAGCAACAAAGCAGGTGAGAGTTAAAGTGTCTTGTAGTAGCATACATAAGAGACTCTGTCCCTAAGTGAAAATTTGGATCCATATTCAGCTTTTCTGCTGACAAGGTTAAGAAGGGTCTCTTGACCAGCAGCCCATGAATAAACTGGGGAGTCCTGCATCTCACCAAACTGCTTTTGATGATATCTCTGATGACGGTTTTATTTGTTAATGGGTTTTCTGCTGTATTGCATTTCTAGTACACGGTTTTGCTGTCCTTCAGTTCTGCACAATAGGCCACCTAAAGAGGCACTTATTAAGCCACTTGGGAATCATAAGCTGCAAAGAAAATCTTATAAAAAAGAAAAAGTTCAAAAGAGAACGTGGTCACCAAGGTGACCAAAGATTGGGTGATAGCCTAAAGAAGCTCGTTACACAAAAGACTGCAACATCAGTACAATCACCTCTTCATTATTAATACTCCATGAACAAAACAAGTAAGGATGGATGACAAGATATCTCCAAATCTCATTTTATTCACCAGTGCCATTGGCTCAGAACAAGAGGTCTGTGCTACCTTGAAGCACGCATTTCCATATTAAACTAAGTCTAAGCAGACACAGCGAATCAGGGAAATGCTTAGGCATGAACTGGTAAAAGAACACATCTGCCTCAAGTGAACCCCAGTCTCTCCCCAGATGACCTCATTTTTACACTTTTTCTTCCATTTAAGTGGTAACACAGAACCTTTTTGAAATTTTTAAACTCAGTTTGATCAATAGGAAACAATAGTCTCTAAATCAGTTAAAGGCGTTTAGTAATAAATAAGACCTATTCACAAATTCAGCTTCAGGCTTGATTTGCAGAACTGTGGTTAAAAGGTAGAGAAAATAGGTAGTATGAATCTGCATATTTTTGGTGCCTGTCTGCACAAAAGAAGGCCCCTCAGGATGGCCTGCCTTTTTTCTGTCCCCTGACCATTTCAATCTTAACTGCTTCCTGCCCCTATTGATGCTTGCCTCAGTTGGCTGTTAATTTCTTTCCTTGCTATTGGAAAAAGTGGCTGGGGAAAAAAGGTGACTAGGAATGGTGACTAGAAAGTGATTAGGCACTTCTTTCATTAACATGTTTCCAGTACCTTCTGTTTTTTCACACTATCATATCTAATTTAACCTTCTGAATGACCCATCTGGATTTTTAGTGGCTGCATTCTTGTTTTCCTGGTGTTCACCTTTTCTTCTTTTCACATGCATGAATTACTCTCATGACAGTGTTCTAAGAGCAGCTTTCCTCATGACAACCCTCTGTCCAACTGATACTTTTCTTGATGTTCAAGGTCTCCCCTAATGTGAACCTACCTGACCTAAATACTACCCAACCCAATGGGTACATTTGCTACCTCAGTCAGTTGTTTCTCTGGGTCTGTTGACTACTTCTTGGCCATATCTTAAATATTCTGTTCCATTTTATGGAATTTCATCTCTTTTTGCCTCTGCTTATCTTAAAAGCAGTCCTCCTTCTAAATTCAAAAACATATATAACAAGATTTTAAGTCACTTGCCTATGACTTCTCTACAAGTGGTGAAGGTAGGATTCAAACTCTGGAAGATCAACTTAAGGGTTTTTACTCCTAACTGTTAAATGAATATTCAATTAAAAAATCTGAAATGGGACTTAATAATTTCATTCATGTTGGAGAATTTGGAGATACTGATTAATGTCAGCATTTAGTGTAAACTTGGGGCTTCTCAGGGCAATTTCAGAATTCCTGAATAAATAAGCAGAACTCAATTTTGGTGCTAATTTTCATCCCAAGTTTGAACATTATGCAGCCAAAGGCATAATTACATAAATGGAACTAACTTCAGAAGAAAATAATATTTTAATATGTAAAAGATGTTGTTCATGGAATAGTGATGATTCCCTAAGAAAACATAATTCAAGGCAAAATTAAAGTTACGTACTTATTTTTAGAAGTGAAATAAGATAAACTGCCATGTGTTTTTAAAAAATTATCCATCTATTATGCAGTAACAATGTAATGTTAGTTACTAAACCACAGGAAAGTTGGAAGTAAATACAAAGTTATTAGGCCTAGATACAAATGCAACACCTCAGGTAGCAAAATCAATATGCTACTATTTAAGTAGTCTCATTTTGTATAATTATTAATGCAGAGTGGCATATTTAGAATCAGTAATAATCTCTTTAAAGTACTGAAGAATTATTATTGGCAACTTAATGATGGTATGAAACATTGTTTACTAGTATAGAAGTAGAAAAGAAAAAAGAAATCTTTTAAAAACTAAAAATCAAAGGAAAAAAATCATAAAATGCTATGCTACAATTCATTATTGAAGCTAATCACCATAAATATGGTATTTATGTTTGATTTTTCATTTCAGGAATTTTATTTTGGAAATGAAAAGAACCTAGAGAAGGATATGGGTAGAGTAAAGAGATTTTAGATATTACAGAGAGTTCATGTTAAATAAGAAAAATATAGAAATTATTTAGTTTGAAGAACCATTCTTTAAATGTTAGAGATAATCATCAGAAATAACAAAAAAAAAACTTTTTAAAATAGCCAATAGTAATGGAACATTACTATGGACGGAGTCTAATACTGTCTTGTTCAAGCCTTGCTTAGGGTTAGCAGTATTATATCCTGTTTACTAAAAATAAAATTGTATGCTCAGGCTGTGAACTGTGTCATTTAAGTCTTATAACAAGGCTTAAGGTTGGCAAAATTTTGGTTTTCCTTTCTATAGTCACCATTTTTTTATACTGTGAATTTGTGTTGTTTGGGCTTGTAATAAAAAAAAAAGAGTAGCTTCCATTTTCCACTTCACTTTGACAGTGATGACCCTAACTTGAATGCTTTGTCAGCAGATCTGTCTCAATAGAAATAGAACTTAGATAATCTGTTTCAAAGAAAGCAAGAAATGGAAAGACTATCCAGAAATAGAGTACACAAGAAAGCACTAATTATTTTACACTGTATTAGACTTTTTTCTTAGAACAAATGGATGATACTTCAGAAAATAAGTATATCATTGTTATGTTCTAAAAATATACTGCAGTTAAAGCCAAATACTAACCCAATGTCTTTTTACCACATACATAAAGTGGTAAAAATTATTAGTGTGAATGATCAACCGTTTAGAAGTCAAATCAGCACAACCCATAAGGTTAGGGCACACAGGGTTCAATATATAGTTTTCATCCATGAGAAATTAGCATTTAGAGGAAGATTAATTTGCTCAGGAATGCACTAGGCCTATACCAAACAATAAGAACTCTATGAAAAGGGCTCAAAGTCAACTCTGGGTACACCTGGGGATACGACAAATTTACTCAAGATGAAAACTATTTTCTCTCTAACCATTTGGGTTGAAATTATTAAAAGGATATAATGAGTTTTCTTTATCTCTGCATGAAACCAAATACATCTTAGTGCAGAAGGTGAATTTACTAAGTGGTATTCAGTTGCATGAACAGAGATAGTACATCTCTAAAAATTACTGACTCACCCTGGGAAGGTTTTACCTTTGTTTTTAATTTGGATGACTCTGACATATAACTTTCAGTTTGGATTTAGGAAATTTATCATAACTGTTAAAAGATATGATTCACATCATTAAACATAATCATTTTCATAAGAAAGAAAATGATTCGCACAATAAAACCCATGTAAAATATTTTATTTTTTCTCTGAATAATTCATCTTGTAGGTATGGAAATACTTTTAGACTTATAAATTTACAATTTTTCATTTTCAAATGTACATAGTTTGTATTAATCTCTTTCATGTAGTAGTACTTTCTATTTCATTCTCTATAGTTTAAAAAGAATAACAAGGGTTTATGAAGGTAGGATCTATACTTTCTCTAAGTATACTGTGTAGGACTAAGAAGTTTCATTTATGCATTTCAGCCACACACCAGCAGAGTTATCATTATTTCCTGGAGAACATCACATTTTGAATTTACCTAATTAAAGAGGAACATTTAGGAAGATGAATTAACTGAAGGTGGCCAAGAAAATGTTTGAGAATATGTAAGAGATTGGTTGGCTGGTCTGATCTCATATTCCTCCCATTCCAATTAAGAGAACTTAGTTTAGAGCTTGTGTCTAAGGGAGGGAAGGTATGCAAAGTCCCTTAAGGATCTGTTGTTCCATAAATTGTTTATTGAGTGTAAGATTAAAAAAAGCTTAATAAATGTTAGCATAGTTAGCAAAAGTTGTTTCTTTAGAGTGTGGAATATGTTTACAATTTTGTTAAAATTATTCATCGTGTATGTATGTGAGCAGAGCATTGGCTGTGTGATGAAGCATGTATTGATCAGAACTATCACATGGATTCATTAGCTGCAGAATAGCCTGCCTACGTTTGCTCCTTAGTTGCCTACTTTCTGAATTGTCAGAAATAATAATTAAAGCAGAGATTGTGATGTCAAAAATTGAGTGTAGAACAAGATCTAATTCTTTATATTAATTCCAGGTGCCACTTCTTTTACTCCTTAAACTCATTAAATGGTCAATGGACCTGACTTCAGTAGATCCTGAGCAGACAGCACTGAGACCATGACTAGATCCAGTGCCCACACAAGGATAAAGGCAAAACCATTATTCTCCACTAACCAAGTGTTCTCCATTCTGTGGACCAATATAAGCCAAGGGTGCATTAGAACAATCATTAATGTTGGTTACATGCTCAAGGGTCCAGTCAGCTAGATTTGTAGTTTGGCATCATATATGCATCAAGGAAATGGCATTATGATTATGAGCATTACTGTCTCTTAATAAACTTGGGAGAAAAGAGGGGCATGTACAGGAATAAATTAGACTGTTAGGACCAAGTAAGAATGCCCCTTCCCTGGAGCCCCGAAACTAACCCTGGGATTTGCTGCTGACATAGCATATTACCCAGAGTGAAGATTGACAGGTGGCAAGTGGGTTGTGGCAACTCGCAAACTCAAGTAGATAGATATTAACTGCCCATACCAAAGCCCAACTCATCCATACATTTAGTTGCCATTTCAATTAGAACACTTGAAGCTAATATTCATGAAAATTGGACATTTTAAGTTCCATACCCACTGATTTTTTAAGTACATGAATTAATTCCATTTCCAAAAGGTAATTTTCTATTGGTGTTGATATTTTCATTGAAATGCACTAATGCCAAGCATTCAATTGTAATGATTAGACAGAAAAATCAATAGTTTAAGATATTAATAGTTTAAAACTCAAAAAATAATTCTACCTCAAGTAGATGAGCAAATGAAAGTGTTGCAATCTCTGAAAGCCCATACCCAATTATGGTTTGATCAAGCCACATTGGCAAGAAAATCCTACTCTGAGAGGATTGATTCCTTTTAAGGAGATTTAATCTCTTTGGATTCATTTAACTGCAGAACATCATTTTTTAAAATGTGAATATATCAAATACAATAATAAATCTGTGAACTGTCGGCTTATATTTTATTTCATGACGCTATTCCTATAATAGGATACAGAAAGAAATCACCGATAAGTTCTTGGAAAAAAAAGATAAAAGAAATGAAATTTTAAGAGTAGAGTTATTTCTGCTTTCAAGTACTATCAGTGCTTATGTGGATGGAGTTCAGCAATCATTCAAAGTCAACATTTCAATGCATGTAATCAATAGGAAGTAGTTTGGAAAGTAACAGCTGACGATGCAAGGTGTTGGCATAGCTAAATATCCAAGGAAGAAAGACAAATAGGTTTGGACTTTTGATGATGTGATAACCAGATCCAGGGAATCTTATACCAAAATAAATTTGTGATTGAAAATACCCTTTATGAAGGACTTTATTTACTTATTACAGAATTCATCTTTTAAGTCTTAATTCTTGGCTAATATATTAACTCTAAAGTCATTATAGTACACAGTGTTTCAAGGTAGTTATAATTCAATATAAGGAACAGAGAAGATAGGATCTACTGTTAGCCTACTAAAGGAAGCATTAATACTTTTGTGGGCATATCAATCTTTTTTTAAGCATTCTAATGCGGTCAATCAAGGAACAGTAAGACAGGATATCATCATCATTTAAAAAACACTATTTAGTCCATTATACTATTATTTAAAGCTTTATGTATATTTTGTGGAAAATATATTAGATAAGCATTTATAGAAACTTTTGTGATCTCTGGAAATTGTGTATGTGTGTGTGTTTCCGCATGCGTGTGCATGTGTGACTATGTGTTGAGAAAACACAAGATCTGCTTTCTTTAAAAATTCCAAGTGTACAATATTACATTATTACTTTCATATCAAATTCCAAGTATACAGCTCAGTATTGTTGACTAGTCACATCGCTATGTATTAAGTATTCATGACATGTTTATATTGCATAACTGAAACTTTGTACCTCTTGCCTAGCATTTCTCCCCTTACCTGCTCAGTCCCTGGCAACTATCATTGTATTCTCCACTTCCATGAAGTTGAATAAATAAGATCATACAGTATTTATCTTTTGTATCTGGCTTACTTCATTAATGTCAAAATGATATGAGAAATCACCTCAAAATGGGTTTAAGACATAAGCATAAGGCCTGAAACTATAAGACTGACAGAAAATATAGAGTAAAAAGCTTCTTAATATTGTTCTGGACAATGATTTATTTTGGACACAAAATTTAAGAACCAAGTCAAAAAATCATTTTGACACGTGAAAAATGCATCAAAATTAAAAGCTTCTGTACAGCAGAAGAAACAACCAGCAGAGCAAAATTGCAATCTCTGGAATAGGAAAATATTTTCAAGGCAGATATCTGATAAGGGATTACTGTGCAAAATACATAAGAAAGTTTTATAACTCAATAGCAAAAACAAACCAAAAAACACCATAAAATGATCCTTAGGCAAAGGATCAAAGTAGACATTACTCAAAAGAAAACATACAAATGCCAATGGGAAATATATGAGAAAGTGCTCACCATTACTGAGAGCTAACTGTGGTGTGTGGACTGCAGTGCTGTGGATGGTCAAAGGAGATGGAAAGGGTCACTTAAAGAGATGAAATTATTAAGGTGGGCTTTGGATGACAAATGCAACCTATTAAGACGAAGGGGAGAAAAAAAGAACAATATGACATAAAATAATGATTTTCTGTTAGTGATTTAGAAGAGGATATTTATTGTATTTTCCAACAAGCAGTCCTTTCCAGAGGACATTCACCACCAGGTTCCCTTCCTGCTTTGAAAAAGAGGGATAAGAGGCTGTGGGATCCCTACTTAAAAATTTATGGCACCATTGCTAAATGCTGTTTGGAAGTCTCCTTACTGAAGAGCTCTCAAATCAATAGAATAAGTTTTTATTATTAGTGTTTTCAGGACAACATCTTAATGAATGCTTCCATTGTACTTTATTTAATAAATTACTGATTTTATTGCCTCCTTCATGCATTGGTAATTTTAAAATTTTATAATGTTAATTTCTTAAGTGTTATATTTATTTTTAGTTTAAACTACAAGTGCTGCTGTACAAATAGGAAGAGTTGAAATTATCACACATGAGAGAGAAACTGGATAAAATCTTTATCCTTAGCTCCACAGTGTTCTATGTGTACTTAAGGCAATTTGCTCATTAAACAGAAACTAATAGAGCAGTAAAAATTCTGCCAATATCAGCAGAAAGTATTTGTTTGGAATGCAATTTTTACTTTCATTTTTGGCCAAACTGGTGAGCTTTTTCAAATTTGGAGCCAATTTTATTCTTTAAAAAAGTGACTGGCTAAAAGTATTATCTACAGACTTTTTTTTCCCCTGCTCCACAACTTAATATTATCTTCTTCAATTTACATGTCTATCACATGGGGGTAATAATAGCTTCAAATATAAGTGTTTTTTTGTGACAATTAAAGGAATTTTAATATGTAATTATTTAGGAATATCTGAAGCATTTCAAGGAGTGCAAATATGTAAAGCATTTTATAGTGTTAATATATTGCAGGCAGTAATTTAATCCCTCTGTTTTTGTTATTTCTTTTGTTGTTACTGTTGTTTCTTTTAGTGCTAAACCATAAATTAAAAGGAAGAAACCAATGTTACAATTTTAAGAAATGGTTCACACATATAATTATGATAATTCAACAAAATAACTGATGCAGGAGTGACAAAAAAATTACCCAGTCAATAAACCAGCGTACAATTTACAGACAAAAGACTGGTAAGACTGGTGTCTGGGAATTGTTAATAATGACCACATTCGTGTACTTTTACTCACTCAGCTTCATTGTTTTGCTCATACATCAATGTTTTGGAATATTGGCTGCTGCTATCTATATATTTCACACAGAGTCAGTAGCACATTTAGGTAGTGATTATTATAAATTTTTCATCTGAACCTTTTTGTCTTTTCTCAACTAACCTGTCAGTCTAAGGTAAAGGCTTATTACACCTCTTTAGATAATCCATTTATGCAGCCACACATAATATATCAAGTTGAAGTAGCCTGCATGATGTCCCACAGCTTTAGCTTGGATACTATCGGTCTTAGATTCTGGTTCTATCCCTATTGATAACTATCCTTTAGATCCTAAGGTAGTCATTTAATTAGGGTTCAATTTGCCCTTTGTGTATTACATATTGATGCATTTTTTAGACTACAAGATTTATGTATTACTTTTCAACTCTAAAACTTAGATTCTAAGATTGTGAAAATATTAAATTTAAAAATTAAGCAACTGTGTATATTTATCTCTAGTCAAAGCCAAGGAGGATACATCTGGGAAAAAGAATATGTAGCCAGAAATATGAAATTGCACAATTTCAAGACAAAACTTCCCCTAAATTGAGAAATAATCTACCAATCGGCTAAACACAAATGTTTTGTAGAAAGCTAAATAGACATCTATGGAATAAAGGATAAAAAAATTACAGAATTAGAAACAAAACCCATTGCTCTTTGTTGGTGATACTCAAAATTTTTTTCTCACTACACTTATTGGGGCCATATTAAAGTGGCATTTTCTTCTTCCTTTCTTTTTTTTTTGTTATAATCTTTCTTTTTCTTGAATTGAATCAATTTTATTTGAATTGAATCAATCTGAAACATTTTTAAGTTCTATTTCATTTTTGAATTCATAAATTCCTTTAAGTTTTTAAACATGCATTGTCACATTTAAAAAAGCATTATTAAAAATAAAATAAAATAAAATAAATAAAAAGCATTATTGATGTATAATTGATCTACAATGACATGTACATATATAAAATTTGATAAATTTAGACCTACGTATATACATTTCCAAAGTCATGATCACAATGGAGAGAGTAAACATATCCAATGACTGTGAAAGTTCCCTGTGATCATTTGTGACTGCTTTAGTGTCATCCTGTAGCTTTTGATACATTTGCATTTTCATTTTTATTATTTTAATATAGTTTTTCCCTTTGATTCATCTTTAAGTTGTGGTTTTTCTGATTTCTAGGTATTTGAGGATTGAGTGAATTCTAATTTAATTTCATTTAGGTTAGAGAAATACTTGTGTGGCTTGAAACTTTTTAAATTTGTTAAAGCTCATTTTATGGTCCAGAATATCATATATCTTGGGAAATGTTTTGTATTCACTGAATGACTATTTATTGAGGTCTTGGTGGGTGGAATGCTCTATAAATATCATTTCGGTTGAGTTGGCTGACAGTGTTCATATTTTCTATGCTCTCACTGAGTTTTGTTGGTCTATCAGCTCTGGTTCTCTGAATTATTTAGAAAGGCATATTTACATTTGAAAATATAATTGTAGATTTACATCTACCATCTGCTTCATGTGTTTTGAGGCCTTATTAGATAGTTAAATACTTAATATCATTTCTTCTTAATAAATTGATTATTATTGAAATTTTTATCTGTTAATATATTATTATAAGGTAACTTCATGCTGTTCTTCATTCTTAAGAAAAAGAAGTCTAATATAGGAATCTCGCTTCTTTTGAATATTTGCATGGAATATCATTTTCCATCTGTGAACTTAACTTTTAACTATTTGTAACATTTTATTTAGAGTATATCTCTGTTAAACAGAATATAACATTTACTTAGTTTATATGGTGAATTATATTGGTCTCATTAAGTTTATTTAGTGTGATGGTTAGTTTTAAATCTATAATCTTTATTGATTCATTTTTCATTTGTACCATCTTTGTTCCCCCTTGGATATTTTTCTCACTTCCTTTAAATTAACTGAACTTCTAATTTTCTATTTTATTCCTTGGCTCATTAGCTAAAATTCTTTTGGTTTTGTGAATGCTTTAGAATGTATAGTACATTCTTTAATTTAGCACATTGTATCTTCAAGTTATATTGTCATTTCACATGTAAGAATAGGTGATGCAGCCATTTCAATGTTTATAGCAACTAAATTCACAATAGCTATACTATGGAACCAACAGAGTTGTCCTTCAAAAGATGAATGGATAAAGAATACACTTATTTTTGTAGTGTAGACTTCTAGCATCTGCTAGACACACATTCTTTTAATGATTTATATCTGAAAAACTCATTTTTTAGCTTTAATTTTATTTATTTATTTTTTTGCTGGGCATAGAATTCTAGGATTACAAGGGTTTTGTTTAATATTTTCAAGGTTCTAAAATTCTCAAAATATTGCTGACAAAGAAATTTGCCATAATCCCTAATTTTGTTCCTCTGTAAATAAATACCTTTTTGTTCTGGATGTTTTAAAATATTTTCTCCTTATTAGTGTTTTTGAAAATGTAATTATGACCAAGAAGGGGAATAGCTGGGTCAAATGGTGGCTCCATTCCCAGCTTTCCAAGAAATCTCCATACTGCTTTCCAAATTGGCTGCACCAATTTGCAGTCCCACCAGCAATTTACAAGTGTACCCTTTTCCCCACATCCTTGCCAGCACTTGTTGTTGTTTGACTTCATAACGGTTGCCAATCTTACTGGAGTGAGATGGTATCTTAGGGTGGTTTTGATTTGCATTTCTCTGACAGCTAGAGATGGTGAGCAACTGCTACATCGATGTTCATAGCAGCACAATTCACAATAGCAAGACTGTGGAAACAACCTAGATGCCCTTCAATAGACGAATGGATAAAAAAAATGTGGCATTTATACACAACGGAGTATTACTCTGCATTAAAAAATGACAAAATCATAGAATTTGCAGGGAAATGGATGGCATTANAGAAATTTGTAATGTTTTGAACAACCAACAATAAAAAATTAAAAAAAAAAGAAAATGTAATTATGATGTATAATTAGTGCAGCTTTCTCCACATGTTTTTGTGTTTTGGGTTCATTATTAGATTTGGGGGGCATACCCCTTCCATCAGATTTTGAAAACTTTGGTCATCATTTCTCCAGTTTTATTCCTCCTTCTTCCATTTTAATGTGTGCATGTATATTAAAAGTTTTCCCAGATTTCATTGAGATGATGAGATTTTCTTTTCTGTGTGTCAGAATCTAAGTATCATTATATTTGTACTCAGTAGTTTCTATTCCCTGTCTATCATTTTGGATAGCTTCCACAGCTTTGCCTTTAAGTTCAAAACTTCCTTTTTATATATAATTTGCCATTGATCTTCTCCAGTTATTTTTCACCTCAAACTTTGTCATTTTTATATTTAGAATTTTTATTTGAGTCTCTCTTACAGCCTCCATGCCTTACTTAATATTTTTACTATAGGGAAATCTATTTGTAATAAATTTTTAAAACTCCTTATATGCTAATTCTAATGTCTATCTCCCTTCTGTATTGCTTTCAAGTGATTTTTTGTTTTCTTCCTAAGTATAGGATGTGTTTTTGTTCTCCTTTGTGTATCTGTTTATCTTTCATCACAATGGCAGACACTGGGGTTATTATCTTCTTAAATGCTAGACATTTAAAAACATTCCTTTGAATATTCTTGAGCTTTGTTTCAAGATGTAATTAAGTTATCTGGAAATAGTTTGATCCTTTTGATCTAGATTTTAATATCTGTTAATAAGATTCAGAGCAGCATTTAATCTAGTTCTGATTATCCCTCTATTGATACAATATCATTCCAAATCCTCTCCAAGTACTCTATTCAGTGCTCCATGAATTTTGATATTTTTTTCCTTTCTGGTTGAATTCGGAACCCTGCATGAGTGCTGGGGACTTTCCTTTAATGCTCTCAAATGGACCTATGTATTTTACTCATATGTCCAGATCAGTACTCTGATGAATACTTGAGGATCATGTTATGCACTGTTCTCTCTTTTCTGGAGAAATGTCCTCTCCAAAACTCTGTATCTGAATTCTAGAAGCCTTGCTATGCCTGCACTCTCATTTCATTATTTAGAGTTTACCAAGCTCCACCAGACTCTTCTTCCTTGAGTTGTAGCCCACAAACTTCTTCAGTGCAGTAAACAGATACAAAAGTTAGGCTCAATTTATTAGTTTATCATCTCTGATAACTGTTCTACTTTCCCTGATGTTCAGTGTCTTGAAAATGCTCATTTTATACATTTGTTTTCTGTTTTTGTTATTTTTGCTATTATTTTTTCTGGCATCAGGGTAAATTCAATCCTTGATTTTAGATGGAAATAGAAGTTAACAACCATGTTCAGAATGAAAAATCTGCAAGGTTGTATAAAACATATTACAGGGACAGCAGTGTTTGAATGATTTGCTTACAGAGATACTGATAATCATGGTTCCATATTTAGGTATTCAATAAATCTTGTTTTTTGAAGTTCAAAATGTAACCATGAAAACAATTACTTTAAGTTGAATATAGACACTAAGAGAAATTATTCTATTTGGAAAGTGATATTAGTGTATATGTACTATAGCAGTGCCCCAATACAAAAATGAGATTTAAAGGGAATAATTGAAAGCTAAAAATTTTCATGTTTATCCTTCATGTTCCCTCATTTTATTTAACACAGCATAATTTTTTTCCAAAATAGTGTATTTTAAAAGGATCAAGGTCTGTAATGCATTTTGATAATTTCCTTATATTTGAACAACATTTGAACAACAAGGACTGTGTTAGTACTATAGTAGCTCAACTATACCATTGTATGATATAGTCCCTCTACTTAAACAAAATAAAATTGATACTATTCTGTATCCTGTTGCCGCAGTCTGGCTGGGCACAAATGCCGCAGTTTGGCTGGGCACACAATCACGAGCCACCACACAGCTTGTAGATTCAAACAGCAACTCTTTATTCCCAAACTCACACCAGCCGTCTACAATCACATTCTGGGGAAATCCACGTTCTCTGCCCAAATCCACCCCCACTGGGCTTCTGTCTCCCAAAAAATACTGTCTGAATCCCGTGAGAACTCAAGGGGAACTCAGGCATCAGGATACACCCTATTCCCAGCAGGAATAATCTTAAACCTGGAACCACCCTAAACCCAGATAGTCCTAAACCGGGAACGCCCTAAACTCGGATCATCCTAAACTGGGAACACCCTAAACCCAGATCCGCCTTGGTCCTTGAGCAAGGTCACCTACATGCAATGTCACTGCAAAATGTCCTATTTCCACGAGTCCTTCCACTAAGCAGCATGGGGTACGCTGGCAAGGAAATTGTCATACCTACTTGGCTAATGGCTCCCAGCATCCTGTACCATGTTAAACAGACAGGTTGGCCAACATCAATCATTATTTTAAAAGCTATGCAGACATAAATGAAACAACATAAAATTTTTAAAGAAAAGCAAGAAATAGAAATTGTTTCTATGAAATATCAAATACATAGAGCACTATGCATTAATATTAGAAAAATTTTTGCAATGCTGGGTATCAGATCCAGAGCCTTATACATGCTATTCCTTTACCATTGAGCTACACTGCATCCCTAATTATTTTTATTTTGAACAAAATTATTCTCATTGATTTATTTTGAAATGAGACATATATTATGAGAAACACATGTAGACCAAAAATTATTCAAAGTTCAAACTTTAGAATAGTAAAGCTCAATGAAATTCATATAAAACTAAATTAATTCTGCTGTTCTTTTTTCCTTCTTATTTTTTTGGTCCCCTAGGATTTTTCTTAATAAGGCTTCAATATATTGTTTGAAGTCATTTTCTTTCAAATCATTAGAATATTAAAAGTAACAGCTTTTCAACAATCTTCAAAATTTATGAACTTTACTTAAACTAATTATTAAAGTGTATATAGATATTAAATTCAAAATGATTGATATAACAAGGAAACTGTCTACATTCAGAAAAAAAAAATTTTAAAAATTTATTTATTCTCCAAATAAAAACAAAGCTTGAAGAAATCTTTATCTATTTCCATCATTAGTTTTGGAAAACCTACCTTCCTATGTTCCACAGAACCAAGTGTTTAAATAATAATGAACATTGGCTATGGATTCTATCTACTCATTAGAGTTTCAGAGTAAACAAAAAATGTAAATGAACAAGAGACATATACTGCATCCTTCAAATTAATTTGCTGTCATATTCACATCTCAACTGTTACATTTTTTTTCAGCAACTGTATGCATATTCATTCAGCAAGTATTTGCTGGTTTTTCTTGTCTATCAGGCATTGTTTTCTGCATAGTGGGTATATAAGGTAGAGAAAGGTTCCTGTACTTATGGAACTCATACTTTGTTGGAGAAGATAGTCAAAAAATGCAATCTTTATTGTGATTAGTTCTATGAAAGAAATAGAAAAGGTCATTAGACAGAAAGTAACTCTGGAGGAGAAGCGCTCTAGATGAGTGGGTCAGAAAACATGACCTGGAGGAGGGATATTTAATCCAAGACCTGTATAGTTATGGAGTCAACTATGAAACCAACAAAAGGATAAGAATCCTGTGAATATGGGGAAACAAGTGGAAAGTCCTGAGATGGCAGAGAGTTAAGATATTGCAGAAATAGAGAGGCAGCCAATACTTTTGAATCTTAATAAAAGACACATTGACTGGAGATGAGTTGGGCATGTAGTCAGGAGCCATGTCATAAACACTCGTATGTGCATTTTTGAGGGGTTTGGTTTTCTAATGTAATATATTGAAAGCAGAAAGTGACAGAACACTCATGTTCATATCTAGAAAGAAAATCCAGATTCCTAGATACTTCTGTCATTTTATAAATCAACAGGTACAGTGTCACATTTCTCTTTTGAAAGTACAAACTGTCAACAAAGCATTTCAAAGGTGTTCAATTTTGATTTTAAATAGTTTACATTATGATTCAAGAGAAAGTTCTAAGCTGTTAAATACTTGAACAAAGACTATGAAAATGGATTAACTGGGCAGTTGTTAAGATGCAGCCAATGGTCATAATGCTACTATTTCATGTCTAATCTGGAATTTAATATTTATCTATATGAATTGACTACATTGGAAAGCTATACAATTCAACACAGTTTTGAGTGTATAATACTTTGCCTGGTGTTCTAAGAAACACAAAGATGAGTATGATAGATTTCCCAAGTTAAAGAAATTTAAAGTCCAATGTCCAATGCAGGGAGTAAAATATAACACCAAACACATTGAAACGAGTGGACCTAAAAATTAAGACATTTTGTTCTCACTTTTCTTAGTTTAATCTCTACGAACAACACATGGAAGGATCTTGATGAGGAAATAACATTTGCCCTTAAGCAAACGTTTCAAAATAAGCTTAATTTTGAAGTAACTATAGGATAAGAGATCCGTCCTGTGACTCAGAGGTCTTTATCTGGACTTCTGCTTTCAGCTTAAGTGCTTGAAGTAGATTCAGTTCTCAGACTTTCTTGATTTTGCAATTATTTTTCTCCTGAATGAAGATCTTCTTTTGAAATGCTTGGGGAAAAAGAATTTTCTATTATAACTACATGATATATGTTTTACCACCTCCTTCCCCCAATAAAAAGATTGGAGTTATAAAATACATGTAATATAATTCTATGACATTATAATTTGTAGTTTGGTGTAGAGTGGATTAAAATAGTTTTGAAAAAATTGAATATACCCTAAATTTACTGCATTAAGTAAAATATGTATGCTTTAGAAAATATAGACATTTAACTAATTAAATAATAAATATGATTTATTAAAACAGTGCATACACACACATGAAGTAAGCATCTATAATTCAGTATAACCATGCAAAGAAACAGGCATTATGTCCAAAGATCAAAAGGAAATGAATGACCCAAAACAGAAAACAATTATTATATTTGAAGGGGGGCTTAGGCTGGGTGATTTATTTTCTACTCTAAAAGTCCTATGAATGTCATCATAATATTTTATAACAAAAAAATTAAATTTAATTTCTCTTCAATAAGATACCATTAGGCATTTTTTTATTATGATATGATAATTTAGTTTTCACATGCTTAAATTGAAACAAACACATTTTACTATCTATATATTGCCTGAATGCTCTAAGAAATAAATTCAACATTATGATTCAAATTTATAGTGGACTTTAGAAACCTCCCAAATTGTTCTCATAAAATATCTTCTTGAAAAGGCAAGTGGTGGGCTGGGGTTGTGGCTCAGTGGTAGAGTGCTTGCCTAGCATATGTGAGGCACTGGGTTTGATTCTCAGCACCACATATAAATAAATAAAGTCCATTGACAACTAAAAAATATTAAAAAGAAAAACGAAAAGGCAAGTGGCTGGTGGCTATATTTACGTGACTCTATTTTTTTCTATAAATGAAAAGCCTCAAAAATAGTCACTAATTACAATTTTTAGGGTTTGACACTATTATTTTAATGATAAGACACCATTTTAGGTATCAAGGTAAAGAGAGTAGTTGATTTGGTGGATCAATATCATTCAAACAAATTGTAACATTTACATGTGGCACCTTTTTACTTAAAAATTATTACTGCTCAAGAATTAATATTATCAAAATGGTCATACTACCAAAACTGTTATTCAGATTTAACACAATTCCTATTAAAATACCAATGACATTCTTCACAGAACTAGAAAAAAGCAATCATGAAAGTCATTTGGAAAAATAAGAGACACAGAATAGCCAAAGCAATCCTTAACAAGAAGAGTAAAGTGGAAGTCATCTCAATACCAGACCTTAAACTGTATACTACAGAGAAATAGTAACAAAAACAGCATGGTATTGGCACCAAAATAGACATGTAGACCAATGGTACAAAATAAAAAACACAGAGACAAACCCAAATAAATATCAAAATCTCATTCTAGACAAAGGTGTCAAGAACATACATTGGAAAAAAGATAGCCTATTCAACAAATGATGCTGGAAAAATTGGAAATTCGTATGTATCAAGTTGAAATTAAACCTCTATTTTTCACCCTGAAAAATAATCAACTCAAAGTGGATCAAAGACTTGGGCACTAGAAAAGAGACCCTACTCCTAATAGAACAAAAATAGGCCCAATTCTTCATCTTGTCATCTTAGGACCTGACTTCCTTAACAAGACTCCCAAAGCACAAAAAGTAAAATCAGAAATCAATGTATGAGATAGATTCAAACTAAAAAGGTTCTTCTCAGCAAAGGA
The DNA here is from genome assembly GCF_001458135.2 of Marmota marmota marmota. Taxonomy (NCBI): domain Eukaryota; kingdom Metazoa; phylum Chordata; class Mammalia; order Rodentia; family Sciuridae; genus Marmota; species Marmota marmota. The sequence continues at coordinate 32,183,365 of NW_026000005.1, read as the reverse complement.
AACAATAACATGCAGAGAGGCCTACAGAATGGGAAAAAGTCTTTACCACACAGACCTCAGATAGAGCACTAATCTCCAGGATATATGAAGAACTCAAAAATCTTAACACCAAGAAATCAAATAACCCTATCAATAAATGGGCTAAAGAACTGAACTGATACTTCACAAAAGAGGAAATTGATCAACAAACATATGGAAAAAATGTCCTTCATCTCTAGCAATTAGAGAAATGCAAATCAAAACTACTCTGATTTTATCTCACTCTAGTCAGAATGGCAATTATCAAGAATACAAGCAATAATAAGTGTTGGTGAGGATGTGGGGGAAAAGGTACACTCATACATTACAGGTGGGACTGCAAATTGGTGCAACCCCTTTGGAAAGCAATATGGACATTCCTCAGAAAACTTGGAATGGAACCACCTTTTAACCCAGCTATGCCACTCTTGGTTTATACTCAAAGGATTTAAAATCAGCATACTACAATGACACAGCCACATCAATGTTTATAGCAGTTCAATTTACAATAGCTAAACTATGGAACCAACCTAGATGCCCTTCTACAAATGAATGGGTAAAGAAACTCTGGTACATACACACAATGGCATAGTACTCAGCCTTAAAGAAAAATGAAATTATGGCATTTGCTTGTAAATGGATGGAACAAGAGAACATCATGCTAAGTGAAGTAAGCCAATCCCAAAAAACCAAAGTCTAAATGTTTTCTCTCATAAGTGGGTGCTGATCCATGGTGGGAGGGAGTAGGGAAGCATGAAAGAAGTTTGAATTGTGCAGAGGGGAGTGAGAGTAGGGATGGGACTGTGGTGATAGGAAAGATAGTAGAATGAGACAGATATTATTACCCTACATGTATGATGACACTAAGGGTGTGACTCTGCACCATGTTTAGCCAGAGGAATGAGAAGTTGTGCTCCATTAGTATACAATGTGTCAAAATGCATTCTAATGTCATCTATAGCTAATTAGAACAAATTAAAAAAACAGAAGGGAGAGCTATAGTATAGAATTAGAGGATCAGGGGGAGGAAGGGGAGGGAACTGAGGAATGAAATTGATCAAAATATACTGTTTTATTGTGTGCACATATGGATATATTATAACAAATCCCACTGTTTTGTATAATTATAATGTGCCAACAAAAAGAAAAAAATACTGCTGAATGGCATAGCAAAAAAAAAAAAAAGTTGTGTATTGGTCTGACATGCATAGGCGTGTCTGTGCAGAAAACCAGAGGCAAATGGCAAACTTAACAACATACAAGTACACAATGAAGAACACACACCAATTTATACACAGAGATACACACACACACAAACACACACACACCTCATTCCCAAGTATCCTACATTACATTTATTAAGCAATGAATTCTCCATTTTTACTTTTTGTATAAACATTAAAGCAGTCACACTGGTTCTTCTTTCCAGGCTCTGGAAAGTAAAATATTTTCTTGGAATTCTATGATTCATTTTTCTATCACATTCTACCTGGAAGGCTCTTTCCCCACCCGACTTCTCATCTTCCATCCACTTCCTAAAATTCTATCCATGTTTTTTTTCCCTTACAAAACCTATTGAAAATTATACTGGACTGTTCTTTTTTATTCTGACAAATGGCTTTAAGCCATAATACTTTGTTTATCACCTGACACTTTTGAGTATCCCCCTATAGAACAAACACCCATGTTGTTAGTGGGGGAAAGTAAAAAAAATACAAACAGTGTCTACACATCTAGCAGATGCATAAACAATTGGGTAGCTCAATGTTGGGTGAAACTCAGGTCTGATCTATTTAGACAGTAAATATTTATTCAGTGACTGTGATATGCCAGGTTCTGATCTATGTACTCATAATTTCTTCCGCAATAAAGATCACAATCTACCTTTAGGTCTATTCCTGACTTAACCACTGAATGACTTTGAATGAACTTCATTTTGTCTCTGTCTCATTTTGTCCATTTTAGAAATCAGTGTAACAATACCTTCAAAAGTTATTGTGAGAATTAAATAAAACAAAGGATTGAATGTAACTGGCCAATTTTAAAGTGCTAAAGAAATTGCAGCTATCTTATTGTGAGTTTTTTGTGTATTTTCCTTTTAATTTTTGAAGTACTTTAATTTTATGTCCCCCAAAAGATAAAACAATTCTTGCATACAGAAGCCATGCCATGTATTTCTTCGTAACCACTACAGTGCTTCAAGCAGTAATAATCATACAGAAGTTTGCCCTCCAACTGTTGGTCACTCTAATATGCTTCATCAAACCTTAGAAAAAAGAAATATTTCACCCTTGCTTCCCTCATAAACATATGCAGATGACTGACCATCAGATTTTATGGAAAAGTCCAAAATGATCTCAAATTTTCAAATAGATTATACCATATAAAATGACCAGAGAGAAAGATTTAAGTGGCAGATGGTCACTTGGTCCCATTGGGTATATTGTGTGTGTGTGTGTGTGTGTTACTAGGGATCAAACTCAGGATCAAACTTGCTAGGAAAGTGCTCTATCACTAAGCTATTCTCCAGTCTCCTAAACTAGGTATAATAACTCTCTGATGATAATATTTATAGTTTAATCAAGGCTACTCATCTCTTGTCTGTGGTAGGCAAATCTGAAAAGATATTTTATACATCAAGAATTTTACATAATGGTCTGAAAGCAGCCAAGGAATCAATTATGAAGACTCCTTGACTTTTGGTTTGTTCCAAGATTCAGTAGAAGCTATAAAAAGATTAGGTCACATGATTATTTTCCCATGTAGGAGAAAGAAAGGATAATTTATCAGTTAATCTAGCCCAGATTACAATGCATTCTTTCCCATTATTTGCTTAATAGAAACCCAAGTAAAATTAGTTGAAGCTAATTTGCATTTTGTAGAAAGACAAAGCAATCTATCTGACTCTTCTATTGACTGTTCAAAATGATTAAATAGATCTTCTTTAAAAATAAAGTCTATTGGCAATAGACCAGGGGCTCTATAAACTTCCATGCAAATCATTTAATTTTCCTAAGAGTCACATTCTTTCTGTGGCATCATGCTTTAAATTCAGCTGGGCTTAATATACATTATACACAAAACAAGAAAAATAGCTACACTTTTGTTCTAATCTTGTTTCTTCTTTTATATGCTCCTTTTTCATTCCCATAAATTTTCTATCCTAGTTACTTGTAAAGACACTCATAGTTTAGGACTTTATCGTATATCATTATGCTTGAAAGTATTAGAAAATGTTTTTCTTGTTCATTCATTTATTCATTAAATATTTGCCATTAAATAATGTGCCAAGTACTCTGTTAAGACAGTGGAAATGGAGCTGCAGACAGGATGGGAACTTGCATTCTAGATAAAGAAAAAGTAAGCATGCAAAAAGTTAAAGGACAATATGATTTTAGATAATCTTAGTGTTAGGGAAAGGAAGTAGACAAATCAGACAGTGACTGGTTAGTAGAGAATGGTTTACATAGCATGATCAGGAAAGATCCATTTAGTCATAATACAAATGAGGAGAAAGAAAAAAAAACATTAGAACTCATAAAACTTAGCTCAAAACATGTTATAGACCTAAATGTAAAATGCAAAACTATAAAGTTTCTATAACATAACATAGGTGAGAATCTAGATGACCTTGGGCTTGGTGACAATTTTACACATACAACATCAAAAGTGTGATCCATGAGAGAAAAAATTGATAGACTGGACTTCATTAAAATGAAAAATGTCTGCAAATGATGTTAAGAAAATAAAAAGATCAGCCACAGCATGGAAAATATGTTTTCAAAAATTGTATGATAAAGGACGTGTGTCCAAAATATACAATGAACTCTGAAAACTTAACAATAAGAAAACAATTAAAAACTGGGCAAAAGACCTGCACATACATGCCATCAAAGAAGATATGCAGATGGCCATTAAACATATGAAAAAGAGGTTCAATATCATATGCCATCAGGAAACTGCAAATTAAGATAACAATAATATACTACCATACCCTTATTAAAATGGCCAAATTCCACAACAGACAATAGCAAATACTGGTAAGGATGTGGTGCTAACAGTAACTCTCATTTACTGTTGGTGGAATTGGTACAGCCACTTTGGAAGACAACTTCACAGTTTCTTATAAAACTAAAACACTTACTCTTGCCATGAGATTCATCAATAGTGTTTCTTAGTATTTACCCAAAGTAATTGAAAGCTTATGTCTCCCCCAAACCTGCAGTCAAATGGTTATAGCAAGCCTTTTCATAATTGGAAGCAACCAAGATGTCCTTTAATAGATGAATGGATAAACACACTGTGGAATAATCATACAATAGAATATTAATCAGTGTTACAAATGAATACACTATCAAGATATTGAAAAGACATGGAAAAACCTTATATGCAGAGTGCTTAGAGAGAAGAGCCAGTCTGCAAAAGCTCCATACTATATGATTCCAACTACATGACATTTGGAAAGGGCAAAATTATAGAGATTGTAATGGTGAAGGCGTGCCTGCACCCGCTGTCTGACAGGGTCACAGTGTGGGAGATGCTGTGGCAAGGCCACACCATCTGGAAACTGGACCATTAGGAATATTAAGTGTTTTATTTATGATACTCATGATATCGATAACAGGGCATACGTCAATCAATAATAAAAGTACATATTACCTGAGATTGCAGGAAGATTCCCAGAATGAGACTAAGGATACAATTGAGATATGCCATGAGGTGTGTTTCAATGTCTCTCAGGATACAAACAATGGTGTTATTCCTCAAGCTTAAACAACAAGAAATATTTATCCCCTGGTTAATAATTTACACTACCCCCACCATCCCCTAACCCCATCCTAAAGCCACAACCTGTACAATAGCCTAGCTACAGAAAAACAATTGTGCCAACAGTACAAGGACCACCATATGTAGCTTATGGTATCCCCTCGAGGACAAGAGGCTAATAAAAATACATTTCCCAACCAATAAGACCCTCCTTTGCTTTACACAGAAACTTATGATGAAAATGGAAAACACATAGTTAATATAAATGACAAATGAGTTGAGGTGTAAAGCCTGCCCTTTAGTTAAAGATTACAAAGACATAAGAATTGGTGTGCTTTGACCAAGGATCAAGGAAGTTCTTTAAGAAAGCACTTGAATAGGACATATGAAAAAAGGAAATTACCTTGGAAATTAAAGTAGAATAATGTAAAATTAACATAGATATATTTTAGAGGCACTTCAGAGTAGTAGGCTTTTAAATAATAGACTTTCACTACTTTAAGTGTGTTTTACTGGGATTTTAGCTTAGAAATAAGAAAGCTTACCAATAATCATAAGTATGCTTTAAAGTTAAAGGTTAATGAAATAATTATAGGTATGCTTTAAAGTTAGAAGTGAATAATAGGTCAGGAGTCATGTAGTCTAGTTGTGTTGCCTAGCACCTAGTGATTGACGTAAAAGCGTAAAAGCTTAATCATGATTGTCTAAGGTAACAGAAAAATATTTTGAACAATGTACTCAATATCTTAGGTAATCAATGTATGTCAGAAAAGATTGTAATATTTGAAAATTATGTAAATCAAAAAAGTTTCGGGCTTTGAAGCTATCCATTAATCACCTGAAAAAAACACCTATAAAAAAGGTATAAAAATAAAGGTCCCTCTCCAGGGGCAGAGAGATGTCTTCTGGAGGTTGCTGGTAACTTGCAACCTGAAGTCCCGACTCTTCTTCTTTCGCCAATGCCACTCCTCTTTCAGGACCACCCTGGACCCTCACTCCCCCCACCGGGGCTGGACCTTGGCACTAAACATTTGCTCTTGCCATGAGATTCAACAATAGTGCTTCTTAGTATTTACCCAAAGTAATTGAAAGTTTATGTCTCCCCCAAACCTGCATAAGAATGGTTATAGCAAGCCTTTTCATAATTGGAAGCAACCAAGATGTCCTTTAATAGATGAATGGATAAACACTCTGTGGAATAATCATACAATGGAAATACTAGTCAGTGCTAAAAATGAATATTCTATCAAGATATTGAAAAGACATGGAAAAACCTTATATGCATAGTGCTTAGTGAGAAAAGCTAGCCTGCACAAACTCCATACTATATGATTCCAACTACATGACATTTGGAAAGGGCAAAATTATAGAGACTGTACAATTATCAGTGGTTGCCAGGTGTTCATGAGGAAGGAGGAGAGATGAAAAGATGGAGCATGAGAGAATTTAGGTCAATGAAAGTATTCTGTATGAGACTCTAATGATCTATACATGAGGTTATGTATTTGTCAAAACACATGGAACTGTATAGCACTGCCGCAGTCTGGCTGGGCACAAATGCCGAAGTCTGGCTGGGCACACAATCACAGAGCCACCACACAGCTTGTAGATTCAAACAGCAACTCTTTATTCCCGAACTCACACCAGCCGTCTACAATCACATTCTGGGGAAATCCACGTTCTCTGCCCAAATCCACCCCCACCGGGCTTCTATCTCCCAAAAAATACTGTCTGAATCCCGTGAGAACTCAAGGGGAACTCAGGCAGCAGGATACGCCCTATTCCCAGCAGGAATAATCTTAAACCTGGAACCACCCTAAACCCGGATAGTCCTAAACCGGGAATGCCCTAAACTCGGATCCGCCTTGGTCCTTGAGCAAGGTCACCTACATGCAATGTCACTGCAAAATGTCCTATTTCCACGAGTCCTTCCACTAAGCAACATGGGATACGCTGGCAAGGAAATTGTCATACCTACTTGGCTAATGGCTCCCAGCATAGCACAAGAATGGATCCTAATGCAAAGTATGTACAATAATGTATCTATATTCACTCATCAATCATAACAAATGTATTATTACACTATAAGATGTGAATAATAGGGGGGATATTGTACACTGAATGTGGAGAGGTGGAGGGAGGTGGTATATGTGAAAACTCTATACTTTATGTCCAATTTTTCAGTAAATTTAACACTACTTTAAAAAATAGTCTATTAATTAAAAAACAAAAAAAGCCATTAGAAGATCCATAGATCCATGGATCCTTGCTGGAATGCAGGGAAGAGAGGAGTGGGAGGAGATGAGGTCCTAGAGTGAGATGCAGCCATGACAGCTCTCAAAGGTCATGGAGAGGCTTTTAATCTATTCCAAGTGTAATGGAAAACTATTCTGGGTTTTTATGCAGGATATTTGATCTATGATACCAATTTGACTATTGGGAGAAACATGGATTTAGAGGAAATAAGGGGGATTATAGGCACGGAGAGGATTTTAACAGGGAAAACAGGAAATGGTTTCAATAGTCCAGGCAGCCATGAACATTTCTGTAGTTTAAATGTTCTGCAACTCAGTTTCTTGTTTGTAATTATGATAGATGCCATTCTGTGCTTAATTTTAAAGTGCGGACTTCATAATTTTGATGAATTGTTCATAGATTTATTTCCATCACTCGTTTAATTATATCCAAGATGTCAGTGAACTAAATATTCCCCAAATGTATGCAAGTATAAATCAAATCCATTAAAATACAATCCTTTATAAAATGACCAATTTTGAAAGATATAGGCATAAATGTCTGTTATTGTCTCTATTTTAATCGAATACTACTTATTTTCACATGCCTTTCTATTTGCATTTTAGAAGTTAAAGAGCTTTTGAAGAAGTCATCCTGAGGGAATTTAGCTCAAAATTCCCAAATTAACTCTCTTTCCAGGCAAGTGCTAAGGAGTCCTCCATATGTTGATGTTAAGCCTGAAAGAATTTGGATTACCCTTTGTTTGTAGTTGTGCAGCTGTAATGCAATTCTGATCTATTCCATAGCTGCTAATGACTCAACACCTGAGACCTTGAAGTATAACAGCCAAGGTTATTTTGCAATGTGATGCAATAAATTATAGCAGGATCTTCCAAATATGCAAAAGTACCCTGGAATTGCAAAGCTGATACAAAAACATATGTTTCTATCAAATGCTCAGAACATAAATGATTTCACTGCTGTAGACCTATGCATTCACATACATACAACCATAATCAAAATTCATTGCAAACCTTGTGAACAATTCAAAGCAGGTAAAGATATAAATAATCAGTAATTAAGAATTCACTTGAGAGGATAGACATGGGAATTATGCTGAGTCAAGAAGCTGAAATGCAAATGTGAAATTTATTCAGGTGTGGGGCCATTGCACCTGTGCCCTGCGTGAACCATTCAATCAAGAACAAACTTTTGGTTGTAAGATGAATAAGTTCTGGAGGTCTAATGTACATCACAGTGACTATATTTAAAAATAGAGTGTATATGTAATAATTGCTGGAGCAGTAGATCTTGTTTTCACCAGAGTAAAAAAAATGGTAACTGTTTGAGATAATAAATATGTTAATTAGCTTGATTGTGGTAATAATTTCACAAGCATGCATTTATCAAAACATCACATTGCATACCTAAAATATGTACAGTTTTTATTTCTCAATTAAACCTCAATGAACCTTGGGAAAATAAAATAAAATGAAACATAATATTTAAATAAAATCTTTATTTAAATTAATATTTATTTTTAAAAAGAAGCACAATTTAACATTAAAATTGCTGATTTATAGTAATAGGTTGAGGATGATCACAGTAAAGAAAGATTATATAGTGTAACACCACATCATCATTAATAATTTTATACTTTTTAACTTTACTATTTGTCATCATTTAAATGTTTATCAGATGAGATCGGGCGCGTTCATGGTGGTATGGCCATAGACTAAATGTTTATCAGAATCAAGTACACTTGGAGTCAGTAAAGCTTAGGAACAAATAACTAAGCTTAATACCTTTTTATGAAAACAGAGGCCCACAGTGAAGGAAAAAATAGTCATTGACATGATATATATTAAAATTTTAGTTAATTTAACATGATTCTTTTCAAATATTATCACCCTAAAAATATTTAATGACAAGTTTATGTATAACATAGGAATCATGAGAAGTTTATTTATTTCAAAAAATCCATTGCGATTGCTGATTCTGAGTGATTAAAACAGAAATATACCCATATCAAGCAATGACAAAAGAAAGACTACTTCCTTCCTTTGAAATGTTTTTTTAAAAAATAACAAGTGTACATCAAGCTAAAATCATTTAAAGTATATGACAGGTAATTCAAGAGGCTTTCCAAACATGGTAGAGTTAGGTACAGTTTATATATATATATATTTAGATGTAGTTGGACACAATACAATATTTTATGCACATGCTAGGTGAGTGCTCTACCGCCCAGCCACAACCCAGCCCCTATGGTACAGTTTTTTTTAACTATCTTTTTTTTTTAATGGACCTTTATTTAATTTATTTATATGTGGTGCTGAGAATGAAACTCAGTGCCTCACACATGCTAGGCAGGTGTTGTACCACTGAGCTATAACCCCCGCCTCTATGGTACAGTTTTTAACATAAAAATACTTTCAAGAAATTAATTCCATAAGTTTTGATTTATCTGTCCTCATTTCTTGTTTCCTTGGACTATTATTTTTTTTTCATGGTAAGGATAGTTTCAAAAAGTCTTCCTAACAGTATAAAGAGGAAGTTGAATAGGAAAAGAAAAATTTTAAAACAAGAAAGTGGTTAGAAATAAGAAACATTATAGAAGAAGAACAATGATACCTTATGAGGTTATTTAGTGAATGTTAGATATGTATTTATAGTAGAAGTTAAAATATTTGAAGTTTATAATATTTAGACATTATAGTGTCTAAAGAATAATAAAATAGAACTATATGAAAATGTCCTTTATTCATGACAAAAATGAAACAATCTCACTTAATGAGATTTCTGTCTCATAATTCAGCATAGTCTTGGATTAGGCAGATGGTCTATGTTACCAAAATTTTTTGTTTGGTATTTGCTTCTAAATTGCATAGAAATCTCTCATGCAATGAGTTCAGGTTCTTTAGCATAAAAATTATAAATGAGACTACTTAGAAAATAATCTATTAAACTCTTGACTATAATTACAAATACACATATATTTATATTTTGATTTCTATTTTCAAGATGATAGAAAACAAAAATATTACTTAATAAACATACAAATGAATAATCTACTTTAAAATATTACCCTATAATTTTTATCTGAATAGCAAAAATTATAAATGTATAAGAGACAAATGCATATGGTAAAATAATATTTTAAAATATTAAGTAATATGCTCTAGTTTCCCAACGCCAAATCCTCCCCATCTTATAACCTTACTCTCTTCTAGCTAGATTTTGACCATTCCATGCTTTTCAAAAGCAAAGCTTTTGGGTTTCAGAAGTCTAAATCCTTAGCACGGAAAGTTTTGCTTTAAAAACAAAGCTTCTGTAGTCATCAGGTAAGAAGAATCTCTTCTCTAGGGAAGTGCATCAAGATTAGTAATTGCTAAGATGCCAAGAAAAGGGGGGACTTCCAAAGCCTAGAAGTGTGTGTGTGTGTGTGTGTGTGAATGAATGGGTGTGTGTGTGTGTGTGTGTGTGTGTGAGAGAGAGAGAGAGAGAGAGAGAGAGAGAGAGAGAGAGAGAGAGAATGAATGGTGTTGTGAAGGGTTCACCAAGATCCCAGTTTTCCACACTTTGTGGTGCCCAGAAAAAGGCAAAAATGCTGCTTTCCTGGAGCTTTCCTCAGGCTCTGTGTGCCTGAGCGTAGCACCAGAAATGGGGACAATGCTAACATATCTTGGAACTGTAGAACAAGGACCCAAGATCAAGAGAGGATCCTGCGAATCAACCAGGAGAGAACAGGAATCCAAAGGAGTCCTGAGGATGAGAAGAAAGCCATGCACAGATGGCAAATACCCAAGAAATAATTGACATTTTGGTGGATGCCAGTGTAGTTAGGTAAACCAAGGAATAAATTATTTTCTCTCTTCTTTGGCACCTAAAAGCCCTCTAGATTGAGGATATAACCTTTGGGAAGAGGATGGAGAGGATATTGATTTAACTGAGATTAAATTCCTACCTGGTAGCAGAAGTTTATAATAAAAAGTAGTACTTTTGAAAAATTTAAAAAATTACATTGTCTCCATCCCTGAGTGCCGCGACCCCTCGCCGGCAAGGGAAAACACGACACAGGATTCTTCTTTCAGCAGTTTATTCAGGCCTTGATTCATGTATCATCTTCTAGTGACCCGTCGCTGAGCGCCCAAGCACAGCCTAATAAAGCCTCCAGCATACCAATCCTAAGCTGCCACTTGGACCTTTCTCATAGGGTGGTAAGGGATTGCGTGCCAATTCTCCATATTAGGAGTTGTTTATCACAGGCCACAGTGGAAGCCGGCGCCATCTTCTAATGGCGGCCACGGTCTAATTAGAACAGCTCACCACAGTTCCCCCTTCTGTTTTATAAAACAATGCAGGCGAAAGTAGAGGTCCTATCCCACTGTGCAGAAGTGGCTGCAATGTATGGTTCAGTCCTAAGGAGGCGCCTTCCCCAGACCTGACTCCATATCAGCCGACGCCTTTTTTCGTAGGGCGGGGCGTGGACGTCAAACCCGCATGCAATAGGACATGCTTTCCTTGAGGNAGGCGTTCTGGAACCCACACCGGCTCCGTCCGGTCCTGGGAACTTACTGGTGCACCACCCTGACTGCTGAAAGTTCTGGATCCTGGGTTCGAGGAATATGTTCCACGTCCAGGCCACCAATTGCCGCGACCCCTCGCCGGCAAGGGAAAACACGACACAGGATTCTTCTTTCAGCAGTTTATTCAGGCCTTGATTCATGTATCATCTTCTAGTGACCCGTCGCCGAGCGCCCAAGCACAGCCTAATAAAGCCTCCAGCATACCAATCCTAAGCTGCCACGTGGACCTTTCTCATAGGGTGGTAAGGGATTGCGTGCCAATTCTCCATATTAGGAGTTGTTTATCACAGGCCACAGTGGAAGCCGGCGCCATCTTCTAATGGCGGCCACGGTCTAATTGGAACGGCTCACCACACCTGAGGCTGAGATTCTATCTGCTTTATAAAAGAAAACACTGTCCCCAAATCAAAGCAAAATCTTTATTATAAGTAGTTTTTAATTTATTTTCTTTAGCTACAGTGTCATAGCAGAGTAGTTTAACCCTCTGCTAAATGAATTTGTTTTCTTTCTTTACATTAAAGCAGTGAAAATTACATAATTTTGGTAAAATGGCACTCTTCTTTACCAAAGGTTTTTAGAACACCTTATTGTTCCTGAAATTTCATAATAAAACCATTTGGTCAATAGGAGGACTGCTCCCGTTTTATGTGACTCCCCATGTAGGTAATTCATTTGGGTAATTCAGGAGTTCACTTAGAAAACAGATACAAGCACATATTCTGGGAATTCTGCTTTGGGTATTGTAAATACTCCTATCAAAACATACAACTTGAGAAAACACAAATACACATGTGTATCCAAAGGCACTAGAAATAACAACAAAACAAAACAATAATCAACCAAACATAACCCCCTCCCCCCAAAAATAGGAGACAAAAAGTGAAGGAGAGTGAAAAGTTTGAAGAGGAAAATGGCTCAGGGTATATTGTGCATTATTTAGCTTTTAGCCACAGGGAAGCCTCCCTCAGTCTATTTGATAGGGAGAGGAAAATACCAATATAGAAATGTGTTGTCTTATTAAGAAAGAATCAAGGGGTAGAATTTGGGGCAAATATACCTAATGAAAAGAATTGTGTGTGTGTGTGTGTGTGTGTGTACAGACACAGAAGAGAGCCAAAAAGTATATGAACATGAATTTTTGTATCCAAGCACAGTTACACGTAAGTATATAAACTCTTCCCAAATATCTGATTGATATCCGAATCAAGCATCCACAAGACAGATTTCAAGCAACTCAGGTATAGTTAAAACAACTAAACTGAAATTTGAATTTGCTGGTCACCTCTGAGGAGGTATACTTTGTAGTTTGAGTCTATTGAATTCAAATCAATCAACACTCTTGAGGGAAAAAAATATAGAAACCCAAATATCTACATCTTTTATTAGGGAAATCCAAGAGATATACACTCCTTTTAAAATAAGTTCTCATACAAAGAAAAATGTGGTTCATTATTAGGGAGAAATTAAAATAGACTACAACCTCAAGAAGACCTAAATACTAAAATCAGCAAAGAAGGTGTCTGAAATAGCTATGATAATTATGTCCAAAGTCATAAAGAAAAATGTCCACATAAAATAAATAGAAAAAGTTTCAGTATAGAAATTGAAACTATAAAAAATATGGAAATTGTACAAGAAAAAAATATCTGAATGGAATCTGAGATAGGATGAAGAGCAGAGTGGAGATGACAAAAGGAAGAGAAGACTGAAGGAAAGACGATGACTGAAGATAAACAATTGTAAGTAATCCATTCCTAAGAGCAAAACCTAAAACAAATGAAAAATATCAAACAGTGTTTAAATGCTAAAATGTAGTTAGCTTTGTGTCACTGAGACCAAAAATACAGATGAGAACAACTTACAGGAGGAAATGCTTATTTTGGCTCCTGATTTCACCTCAGTCCATGGTTGGCTGGCTCCATGGCTCCGGGCCTGGGGCAGAACATCATGGTGGAAGGGCATGGCAGAGGAGAGCTGCTCAGCTCAGGGCAGCCAGGAAGTGGAGAGGCGGGCAGGCAGGGACAGACATAGTCCAAGCCATGTCCCCAGGGACCTACTTTCTACAACCACACCCTACCTGCCTTTATTTACCACCCAGGAATCCATTGTCTATTAATGGATTAATACCACAGATGGATTAGAACCCTAAATACAGGTCAGAAGCACAAGCACTGTCTAAAATCTTTACCTCCAAATCTTGGTGCTAGGGATCATAGTTTCAAAAACTGAGCTCAGGGGGACATTCCAGATCCAATCCATGACAATATGCCAAAAGTTTCTATCTCACAGGCGAAATAAACAAATAGCTGGAAAAAACCAAATTTATAAAAACTGACACAAAATGAATCATAAAATTTTCGAAACTCTATATCTGCTATATATACTATTGTAAAGATAAACAGATAGAAAGATAATTCCATTAAAAATATAGCTTTAGTAGTGAATTCTAACATTTAAAGAACAAATGACATCAATTCTACATAAACTCATCACACAGTGAAGAGAAAACACTTCCCACTGATTTTAGGAAGGCAACAATTGAGTCTATTGCACATACTGTCTTGTCTCAGCTTCAGCTTATAAAAATGTGCCCATCCTCCTATACCCTAGTTCAACATTTACTAGAAAACTATAGTTGCATACAGCAGGCAGAATTAAGTGGAGTAGAAATAATGTCTCAAAGTATAAGCTTTTGTATATGCTTTACCAAAATGTAGTAAGTAGATATTCTACATGGTTAGTTTTTAAATTATTTTTTATTTTGGGTACTGGAGATTGATCTCAGGGGCATTCAACCACCACTGAGTCACATCACCAGCCCTAGAGTAAAAAATCCATTCATGAATATGACAGTTAAATCAAGATGCTCTTAGTGCAGTAAAGATCTACACTAATGCAATATGAAAACTAGAAATAAAAACTATTGGACCTTTGATAAATCTATTCAAGATTCTTCTTTTTTTGGAGGGGGGGGGCTTAAGGGAATATATCATTTCCATCATAATTAACATACAATTTTTCTGAGATACGTGATGAAAAAAATTTTTCAGTGCTGGTTATAAAGCTCATATTCTTGCACGTACTGGGCAAATGCTCTACCACAGAGCTATAACTTCAACCCCATAATGAACTTCTTAGAGATTTCACTGGTGAGAATTCAGGGAGGTTGGTACAAAGTCACTTGTACATCTATTTTGTAACCCGCCTTCTTGTCTCTAGGCTGGTGGTAACCCCGTAGTATATCATGGATGAGAGTGTACAGTGGAGCAAGATGCTCAACTCATTAAAGCTAAGAAGGAAAGAGAGAAGCATGGAGCAAAAGGGTTAAGTGTCAAAAGGCATATCAAGGGTACACCCCCAATGGCCTAAATTTCTTCCAGTAGGCTCCATCTCTTAAAGGTTCCACCACTTCCCAATAATACCGCAGGATGGCAACCAAGTCTCTACAACAGAGACCTCAGAAGGGCACTTATATAAACCATAGCAACTCTCCTGAGACTGTATTGGTTCTTGCTCCTAATTAAATGAAAATACATGTTCTGTTTTTAAAGAGCTCATGATATAATAAATAAGAATATTGTAATAATATGTTGTCCTGAAATAATTCATGGGGCTTAGCTAACATATCTCTGCTAAAAACATGTCAGTAGTCAACTAAAAAGGCAGTTATGTTAGTTGGATTTTTGTCATTGTGACAAAATACCTGAGAAAATCAACTTAAAAGAGGAAAGATCTATTTTTGGTCCATGGATTTAGAAGTTTCAGTCCAGTGTTGGATGATTTCATTGCTATAGATCTACCGGGAGGCAAAACATCATGTTGAAGAAGGCTTGATGGAACAAAGGTTCACCTCATGGTGGCCAGGAGGCAAAGAGACACAGTAAGGAGTTGGTGAGGGCATCCCCCCCAGGACTCACTCCCTTCAAACTAGGTCCCACCTCCCACATTTTCCACCACCTCCCAATAGTCCATTAAAACTATAAATTATCAATGAATTATTCACTGATGATTGTTAGAGTCTGTAAACAAGTCAAAATGACACCTGGCATTTTGCCAGGGGAATGTTAGAGTTCTTAAACAAGTCTGGATGGTGCCTGGCAAAATGCCAGAGGGAGTGGTTTGAGAAGTAACAAAAGCGAGCCATTAAGTGTGGAGATTCCTGATTGGTTGACTGCTGTATCTAGTTTATGCTAATTAGATAAGCTGTGTGGAATGTATAAATACTGCTCCTGTCCTGCAATAAACGGCTTCCACTCCTGCTGTATCAATATACACAAGTTGTTTGTCACCCCCCGGTTATTTTGTTGCAGCCGGACTGCGGCAGATGATATTAGAGCCCTCACTACCCAATCATTTTCAAAAAGCCCTGTCTGTGAACACTGCTATTCTAGAGACCAAGCCTTCAACATAAGAATCTTTGGAGCACATTTAAGATCCAAACTGTAACAGTAGGATTTTGCCTTTACACAAAATATAGAATTTGTGACATGAAATTATTTTTCCTTTACCTCATGAAAGCTACTATATATGTAATAACAAATTATTCCCCAAAGAATATTCATGTAAAACAAAAATATGTCATCTTTTATTTCATATTTTTCATGACTGTAGAATTCAAGAAAGCCACAGTGGGAGAACTTCCTGCTTAAGAGTCTCTTCTGTGACTCTTAATTCAAGTCATGTGACTTGAATTTACACATTCTCACTCTAATGAAAGGTTGCATGAAGTTGAAACAATGGGAGCTGGGGAAGCTTGCAGTTTGGCTAGTCTTTCATGGGGTCTACTTAGAGCTTGCTAACAGAACAGCGGACTTAGGACAGTCAAAAGCTGATAGGACAGCTCTAGGCTCTAGGGCAAGTGCTTCAGTAAACAAAACCTGAATTGTATGGCCCTTTTGACCAAGCCTCAAAGTCACCCAATGTCATGCTCAGGGAAGGCATTGTAGACCTCAACCCTTGATGGAAGGAGTTGCCCAATCACATTGTGGTAAAGCACATTATGCTACATTGTCATAGAGAGCTATTGTTACCAACACTTCTGGAAAATATAATCTACCTTTGCCACTGAGAAATGAAGAAATCTCTTGATGCCTCAGAAGTCCCTCTGTTACTGGCAAAAGCAGAAACAGAAAATAAATATACTGAAACTATTTTTTTCCTTTGTTGAAAAAGGGCCTCCTAGAGGGTGCTAAAAGAAAATTCAGGACTTAAAAACATACACAATGGGGGCATATACTAGAAGTTTATCTTTACAGGAATGTTTTTCCTGTACACATACATTATATAATGCAGATTCACGCATTTTATTATTTATCAACTCAAAAATTGTTTTAGGTCATTTGAAGAAAGCTAGTGATATTGGAACACTTATCAGGTAAATTAAAGTAACTTGTATATAAGGTTCTAATCCCAGTTTTAAAAAAAGTACAAAGGTCTGATATAATATATTGACACGAATACCTAATTTGAAGATCTGAAAATTATTTACTTGAATTAATTTGAAATATCTTTAGATTCTACCGGTGGAGGTCAGGTGCTACTATATGTACACACTTGAATTTACGCATGTTCAGTATAATGTAAAAAAAATGAAAGGATATCCTTCTTATGTATTGTGCATATGTACTTTAAAAATCGAAGATAGTTTTTTAATTTTTTTTTAGTTGTTGATAGTCCTTTATTTTATTTTGCTTATTTATATGTGGTGCTGGGAATTGAATGCAGTGCCTCACGTGTACAAGGCAAGTGCTCTATCACTGAGCTACAACTCCAGCCCCCCAAAATAGTTTTTTTAATAAAAAAATTTTAGACTAGTTTATAGTTTCTCTATAAAGCTGCTAGTCACTACATTACTAATTCATTTAATTTTATAGAGAAAAAAATGTTCAATAACATCTGCTTTCCTTAAACACCTTGATTTTCAAAATATAAAAATGCATCATTACAATACAGGGCCCAGGCCCTTAAAAATGTAGTGTAGAAGCACTTTCATCTGAGATAAATGAGTTATATTTGGGGGTTAGGGGAAAGGGCTGTTGATGGAGAAACAAGAGCTCATTGGGGAAGAACAGAATATAGATAGGATAACTACTGGACCATGCTGGGGTAGAGAGATATTAAACGCATCCACATAAATCCTAAATCCATGGTTTCAGAATGTTAGTAAGAATAATATTTTTTGTGCAGCAATTTGGCAATTATGGAGCAGCATGCAGAGCAGAAATTTACAGGTGGCATTTGAGGAGCATGCATAATTTATGGTTAGGAAGCAGATCCAGAGGATAGTAGTCCAAGCACACTGAACACAAGAAATGCAGCCAGTGGTGGCAGAAAGAGTGCAGGCTGTCTCAGCCTCATGTAAGATTTCAAAAAATAGGGGCTGAGGTTATGGCTCAGTGGTAGAGTGCTCACCTACCACTGCATAAAGCACTGGGTTCAATCCTCAGCACCACATAAAAATAAAATAAAGATATTGTGTCTACCTAAAAAACTAAAAAATAAATATTTTTAAAAAATAGCTAAGAAAGCTTAAAGTTAGAGAAGTTTGGATTAAAGACTCTTCTAGAAGAGATAGGGAAGATAAGACTACAGAAATTTTTTAAAATTTTTTAGTTGTAAATGGACACAATATCTTTATTTTTATGTGGTGCTGAGGATCGAACCCAATGCCTCACACAAGCGAGGCAAGCACTCTACTACTGAGCTACAGCCCCAGCCCAAGACTACAGAAATTTCTAAACCTAATTCTTGTTTTGCTGTACAAAGAATAAAAATAAATGCCGTATAACAAAAATTGATTAAAGCATAATGATGACCAGCCAAATTAGTCAATAGGAAAGATCATTATAATAAAAACAGAACTTCAATGTTATTAAAAAAACACTGGTAGTCGTTGGATTATTTTTTCAAAATAGCAATTTTTTTATTTAACTATTTTTAAAGTTATCTAAAATTATTTTAATTATGTTTCAAAAATATTAAATTTCACTTATAATTATTTTAATATATGATAATAAGTATTTTAATATATGATCATTATTATTTAATTATATATTGTCTACTTTGCTTATTTTTTTTTTAAATTTTTTATTGTTGGCTGTTCAAAACATTACATAGTTCTTGATATATCATATTTCACACTTTGATTCAAGTTGGGAGCTCATAACCTACTTTGCTTATATCAGAGCCTCACAAACTACCAAGCTTGTTTTTTAAATTTCTACAAACATGTGTAGAAAAATTTAAAAATTATATGAATAGTCTTTTTAAGTCTTCATTTTTTTCAGAACTTCAGCTTATCATTAAAGAAGTTACCTGCTGAGTGAGCTAAAAATTCTATTAATTAGTTACACTAGTAAGTAAGCCTTTAATCCCAATGCCAATATAAAATATATTTATAATTGCATCAGAAGCTGATAAATAATAGGTCATGTTTCCAGTTTTCCTATGGATTCCTTTTTTTTTTTTTTTGGTACTAGGGATTGTACCCAAGGGCACTTAACTACATCCCCAAACCTTTCCTTTTTATTTTTTATGAAGAGGCAGGGTCTCATCTCACTAGGTTGCTTACATCTCACTAAATTGCTGAGGCTGGATTTGAACTTCCAGTCTCAGCCTCCCAAGCCACTGGAATTTCAGTGCACCACCAATTTTCCTATGGATTCTGATCCATGATAACATATAAAAAGGTATTATTTTACATATATACAATTTAAATGTGTTTATCTGAAGGCATTCTTTTGTTTTCTATGTGTATATAACTGGTTGAGTAGATTGCCAAGAAAGCCATTACAATAGGAATTTGTATCATACAAAGAATATTAATATTTAAATTATGAAGTAGGTATAAATGGCTGTGAAATTTCTAAATTTTAAGTTCAGAAATATAACTGATGATCACACAATAGTTTCCTGTCTTTCTGTTAGATAGGTAAAACCTGTCCCAAATCCTAAGGTAATTGTGAAGATCTGAGGAAACCCTTAATTTTAATTCACAACCTGTCCAGAGGAGTCAATACATTGGAACCCTACACACAACCATAAATTCAATAAGTATATCTTCAGATAAGGGCCATGAAAATGGGGGGATGATCTGTGCTTTTTACTGGAGTGCCAGTCCAAATTCTGCATTGTTTGATGCTTTGTAAGATACAATTTAAAAATCATTTTATTTAAAGTCTTAGTAAACTATTTGCCTATGTATTGATTGTATATGATTGATAAACTCTTGAAGACAATTGTTGACATATAAGTAAAGCATAAACTTTAGTTCCCAAACAAGAAATATATAAATGCATATCTTTAAATACTTGTAACATATAACTTATAGACTGAAATCAATAGCTTTATGTGATTATATCAAATATGTCACCAAAAGACATATTCATCAATACAGAAGACTAATTAATGATTCACATTAACGTATAATTCCATGAAACACTCGGCCAGGTTCTTTAAATTAATTTTATGAACCCCTGTTCTAAGAAGGCAAGATTATCCAAAAATAAGCCACTATATTTTGAGAATATTTTGTGATTTTATATGGGAAATCTGAATGTTATAATTATGTTCTTTTTGTTCAGATCTTCAGTTCATCTCAAGGGGCTACTGAAAAAATAGTAAGCACTTAATGCCAGGATTTTCTTCCTTGATTATTGGAATAATGCACTAGAATAATGCTCCTTTTTGTTCTGTTTTCTACAGTCAAATTGATTAAAACTCATTTATCACCATAAAGAGACAAATTTTTCAAGACCTTGCATTAGGACTCTAGGCTCCCTTCTCTCTCCTCCTTCTTTGGACACTTAGTTACCCCTTCTATAAAATTGTATGATGCCTCAGGCTTTTGTAAAGGCTTTTTATACCTGTTTTTCATTATAACCTAAAACATTTATCTTTTCCATTATTGATTTTCCCCAGTCCCAAGCTTAAGAGAATTTAGTTATACTAATCAGAAAGTCATTCCTGAGGTAAGTTTTTATTTTATCAACCAGATAAAACAATAAATGCAGGGCTGCATCTACCCAAATGATGGTTAATAGATCACATTAGCATCTGATTAGAAGATGATGAATATGTCCTGACACAAGTCGTTACACATTTTGAATTTTTAATTTAAGAGACCTATGTATTTGAATTATGGTGACTTGGTGACGTATGGATTTTGAATTATTTTTACACAGTGGTGACTTATTTTTTTATTTATAATATAAATTAGTTATTGTGGCATATTTTCATTTTATCATAGCTGGGGATTAGAATACTCTACTATTCAAAACTAATGGAAAACGCAGTTATTTCTTTTTTCAATTGTTTATATTCGGAACAAAATATTTTGGTAAATTCAGTGATTAGAGTTGTGAGGGTTCTTTCTTCCTGATCAGAAATTGGAAATTAGAAAAGAAGCAAAACTCAGCATAACTTGATATGTTTCTGAAGTTCTTTCCCTTTTCTTGATATAGCTGAGTCAGAATTTGATGGACTAATTCTTGTCTGCTTGTGATTTTGACAAGCGAAAACTGTAATGAATCATCTCTGCCTTTGCATGTATTTTCCTTGGGCATTGAGAGTCCAGCCCACACTTTCATAGATCTGTGGGATGATTAACTGCCTGTCCACTCGAAATAGCTTATCTCCTGACTGGATGAAAGTTATAAGCTAATTGTCTGAGGTTTGGAGTAGAGTCCCTGATCTCAGGAGCAAGGGAAGCTAACAGGTTGAAATAAGAATTAGATCTGTGACCTTAAATTCATAAAGTTCTCATTTTCTAACTGGCTGACCAAACCAGTCTGGGAAATACAGGAATGTAGTTATAGAAGGTTGGATCAATTTTCTTAAGGTCTACTAATTTACCTCCTTGTCTCTAGGCAAGAGACCATTAAGTTGTGTCAGACAACAACTCTAGGATATGAAACTCCAAAAGTTCTATCTCAGACTCTGACCATCACATACAAAACTTAACATCTCTCTTATAGCAGTTTAAGTCTGCTTCCTTGTCCTATAATAATGGAAGATGAAGGGCAGTTGGTATGCTCTGTAAAATAATTAACTGCAAGGTTATTAAAGTATTCTCCTCGATTTTCTCTTCCAGTTGAAGCAACTGATTTTATTTCTTAGAGTAGTTATAGATTGATAGAAAATGAATGTAGACTACGGAGAGTTCTTAATGGCAATTTATTTCTTTTTAGCTAAATAGCAAAATTCCTGTTTTTTAAAAAAATTTGGTCACTGAAGAATGTTGAGTCAGTAATTAAGCCTCATATACTAAAGATGCTTGGAAAGGGGCAATCACATTTGAATAACAGTACACAACAATATACTAGGCTAACAATATTGAAGTCTACAAAGGCAAAGTTAAGCTAGAAAAGATCTAATGGTTTCACATTTTCTAAAAGATGCATTTTCTGTGTCAATGTATAGCTGAGGGAAAATAAATTATCTATTCTTACTCATATACATATTTCATACAAAGAGTTGAGTCTGTAGATATAACTTCTAATCTACTCTCGAATATTAAGACAGATATTGAAAGGAAAAGTTTACCAAATAAAAGTTATCCATCAGGATATGTATTTTTCATGATTATGATATTTTTCAGCATACAATTTACATTTAATTATATATGTGCTGTGGAATGTATTTCTCTTTCATATAAAATAAATGCTAATAGAGCTTATATAAATTCTAGGTCTCTATATACATTTCTGATGATGAATGATTTGAATTATGATCTCAATTATTATCTCAGACTCTTTTTATCTGGTGCAACTGACCAACTAATAAGAAGATACTGAATAGTATCTAGAAGGCATTATCTGAAAGAGATTGTATAGGTAAATTTTATGAATCCTTAAAGAACTTATATAAAGAAAACTGTATTTCTTTAAGGCTTTCAACTTGATTCTCATTTCAACACATACTTTCTAAACATTGCTTTAGTAGTCATATACATTAGGTAATGCGCTTGTGCAGTGTTTTTATTATTATTATTATTATTTTTACAAAACTTAACATCTCTCTTATGGCAGTTTAAGTCTGCTTCCTTGTCCTATAATAATGAAAGATGAAGGGCAGTTGGTCTGCTCTGTAAAATAATTAACTGCAAGGGTATTAAGGTATTCTCCTCTACTTTCTCTTCCAGTTGAAGCAATACTGTTTTAAGCTTCTGTTACATAAACTTACTTTATTTTTTTGTATTTTCTATTAACTGATTTTATTTCTTAGACCAGTTATAGATTGATAGGAAAATGAATATAGACTATGGAGAGTTCTTAACGACAATTTATTCCTTTTAACTAAATAGCAAAATTCCTTTTTTAAAAAAAATATGGTCACTGAAGAATATTGAGTCAGTAATAAAGCCTTATGTACTAAAGATGCTTGGAAATTGGGGTGAATCAGATTATTTAACAGGAACTTTATCTAAAAGTAAATTATTTATTCATTGTCCAAACTTGCTTATTCATCCAACATATTCCAGGCAATGAAAAAGTCTGAGGTGTACAATGATCAGTCGGACATCATAGACTCAAACCTTAAAGAGTACATGTTCTGGTGGGGGGGGGTTGCTAGGGTTGTGGCTCAGTGGTAGAGTGCTCGTATAGCATACATGAGGCACTGGGTTCGATCCTCAGTACCACATAAATGTAAAATAAAGATATTGTGTCCACCTAAAACTAAAAATTAAACATTAAAAAAAAGAGTACGTGTTCTCTTTGGAAGTGTGCCTAAAAACAAAATGGATTGGACTTCATTCCTTGGAATTAATATGAAGGAAATTGCAATAAATAATTCAGTCTTCTTTCTCCTTTTTTATTATAATTATTAATGCAAATAAAGTGTACAAATTGATGGGTTTCACTGAGACATTTCCATATATAAATATATCTCTTTTTTGTTCCTTATTTTACAGGAACTGCATTCAGTTTTCCCCCATTTAGTATTATGTTGTCTATAGGTTTACCATATATAGCCTTTATCATGCTGAGGTACAATTCTTCTATACCTAATTTATTCAGGGCTTTTATTATGAAGGGATGTTGAATTTTATCAAAGGCTTATTCTGCACTTGTTAAAATGATTATGAGATTTTAATCTGTGATCCTATTTATATGTTGTATTATATTTACTTTTTGCAAATGTCAAAATATCCTTGCATCACTGGAGATAAACTCATTTGATCATGGTGTATGATTTTTTTAATGTACTCTTGAATTCAACTTGCAAATTTTATTGAAGAATTTTGCATTTATGCCCATCAAAGATATTCATCTATAGTTTTTATTTTTAGTTGTGTACTTATCAAGTTCTGGAAGCAGGGTGATACCATCTTTGTAAATAAATATGGAAAAGTTATTTTCCATTCTATTTTACAGATTAGCTTGAGCAGCATTGGTATTCTTTAAAAGTGTGGTGAAATTCAGCAGTGACTCTCTCCAGTCCTGGGATTTTTTGTTTGAAGAATTTATTTGTTATTGATCATTGTTTGTTAGTGATCTATTTAGGATTTGTCCTCTTAAATCCTAAATTTTGGTAGGTTACATGTGTCCAGAAATCTTACCATTTCTTCTAGATTTTCCAGTGTATTGTCATTTCATTTTACAGGCATTCTGTTTTTAAAATATTCTAGGTTCATTTCTTCATCTTGTTAATAATTCTCATTTGCTTACCTATTATTTTAGTGAAACTTATTCTTTCCTGCTCTCTCTCATGATCCTGGTTACCTTTCTTACTCTTCTGGGTGTAGGATTACTTTACATATCATCTGTAATGCTTGTTTAGTGTTAATGAATTTTCTTAGTTTGCTTAACAGAAATCTTTATTTTCTTTCTCAATTTTGAAGGATAACTTTGCTGGGTGTAGTAATCTAAGATTTTTTTTTTCAATACTTGAAGGACATCACTCCATGCTCTCCTGGCCTTTTGAGGTTTTGTTTAGAAAACTGCTAAAATATTGATGGTTTTGCTTTTAAATGTGACTTAGTGCTTCTTCCTTCAGTTTCTTCCTTCATTTCTTTTTTCTGTATTTTTGGAAGTATAACTACAATATGTCATGAAGAGGTACTTTTCTGGTCAGGTCTATTTGGGTTTCTAAAGGCCTCCTGAATCCAGATATTCATCCTTTGGCAAAGATTTTGGAAATTTTCTATCATTTGATTGTGATGGTTAACTTGAATTGTCAACTTGATTGGATTAAGAGATGCTGAAGGTCCTTGGCCCATTTATTTATTTATTTATTTAAATTCAGGAAATATTTATTGATTCCCTTTTATAGGTCAGGTGCTGTTACACTTTTGTTTTCTACAGTTCAACCAAATCTACGCATTTTTAAAAAGTTATTATTTTTTCTTTTTGGTTGTTGTGTATGGACAGAATGCCTTTTTTTGTAATAAGAAACCACATTAATTCATTTTCTTTTTTGAAGTGACATTCTTTTTTATCATTGATTTTTTTAAAAAAAATAAATGACAGCAGAATACATAACAAGTCTTATTACACATATACAGCACGATTTTTCATCTCTCTGGTTGTATTTAAAGTATGTTGACACAATTTGTGTCTTCATACCTGTACTTTGGATAGTGATGTCCATCACATTCCACCATCCTTGCTAATCCCATGCTCCCTTCCTTTCCCTCCCACCTCTCTGCCCTATCTAGAATTCATTTATTCCTCCCATGCTCCCCCTCCCTACCCCACTAGTCAGCCTTCTTATATCAGAGAAAACATTCAGTGTTTGGTTTTTTGGGATTCGCTAAATCCAATTAGCATTATCTTCTTCAATGCCATCCATTTACCTGAAAATGCCATGGTTTTATTCTCTTTTATTGCTGAGTAAAATTTCATTGTGTATATATGCCACATTTTTTTTTATCCATTCATCCACTGAAGGGCATCTAGTTTGGCTCCACAGTTTAACTATTGTGATTGTGCTGCTAAAAACATTGATGTGGCTGTGTCCCTGTAGTATAGACCAAGGAGAGTGATAGCTGGGTCAAATGGTGGTTCCATTCCCAGATTTCCAAGTAATCTTCATGCTGCTTTCCATATTGGCTGCACCAATTTGCAGTCCCACCAGCAATGTATGAGTGTACCTTTTTCCCCACATCCTCACCAACACTTATTGTTGCTTGTCTTCATAATAGCTGCCATTCTGACTGGAGTGAGATGGGTGCCAAAAACTTGCATTAAACATGCATTAAAGATAGCATCTTTAACAAATGGTATTGGGAAAAATGGACATCCATTTGCAACAAAATGAAATTAAATCCCTATCTCTCACCATGCACAAAATTCAACTCAAAGTAGATCAAGGACCTAGGAATTAAACCAGAGACTCTGTGTCTAATACAAGGAAAAGTAAGCCTTAATCTTCATTATGTGTGATTAGGCCCCAGCTTCCTTAATAAGACTCCTATAGTGCAAGAATTAAAACCAAGAATCAATAAATGGATGGAATCAAACTAAAAAGTTTCTTCTCAGCAAAAGAAATAATCTGTAAGGTGAAAAGAGAGCCCACATTCTGGGAGCGAATTTTTACCCCTCACACATCAGATAGAGCACTAATAACTAGGACATATAAAGAACTCAAAAAGCTAAGTACCTGGGATGGGGATGTGGCTCAAGAGGTTACGCGCTCGCCTGGCATTTGCATGGCGCTGGGATCAATCCTCAGCACCACATAAAAATAAAATAAAGATGTTGTGTCCACTGAAAACTGAAAAATAAATATTAAAGAATTATCTCTCTCTCTCTCTCTCTTTCTTAAAAAAAAAAAAAAAAAAAAAAAAAAAAAAAAAGCTAAGTACCAAAGAAACAAATAACCCAATCAACAAATGGGCCAAGGACCTGAACAGACAATTCTCAGAAGATGATATATAATCAATCAACAAATATATGAAAAATGTTCATCATCTCTAGCAATTAGAGAAATGCAAACCTTGGCCCGTTTATTGATTGGGTTATTTATTTATTTGGTGTTTAGCTTTTTGAGTTCTTTATATACCCTAGAGATTAGTGCTCTATCTGATGTGTGAGGAGTAAAAATTTGCTCCCAAAGCTGTAGGCTCTCAATTCACCTCATTGTTTCTTTTGCTGAGAAGAAACTTTTTAGTTTGATTCCATCCCATTTATTGATTCTTGATTTTAATTCTTGTGCTATAGAAGTCTTATTAACGAAGTTAGGGCCTAATCACCACTACTTTTTCTTCTGTTAGATGCAGGATCTCTGGTCTAATTCCTAGGTCCTTGATCTACTTTGAGTTGAGTTTTGTGCATGGTGAGAGATAGGGGTTTAATTTCATTTTGTTGCATATGTATTTCCAGTTTTCCCAGCACCATTTGTTAAAGAGGTTATTTATTCTCCAATGCATGTTTTTGGCACCTTTGTCATATAATATAATTGTCATTTTGTGGGTTAGTCTCTGTGTCCTCTATTGTGTACCATTAGTCTATCAGTCTGTTTGGTGCCAACACCATGCTATTTTTGTTACTATTGCTCTTAACCCAATCAATAAATGGGCCAAGGACCTGAACAGACACATCTCAGAAGATGATAAACAATCAATCAACAAATATATGAAAAAATGTTCATTATCGCTAGCAATTAGAGAAATACAAATCAAAACTACTCTAAGATTTCATCTCACTCCAGTCAGAATGGCAGTTATTATGAAGACAAACAACAATAAGAGTTGGCGAGGTTGTGGAAAAAAAGGCACACTCATACATTGCTGGTAGGACTGCAAATTGGTGCAGCCAATATGGAAAGCATTATGGAGATTCCTTGGAGAACTGGGAATGGAACCACCATTTGACCCAGCTATCCCTCTCCTTGGTCTATACCCAAAGGACTTAAAAACAGCATACTACAAGGACACAACCTCATCAATGTTTATAGTAGCACAATTCACAATAGCTAAACTGTGGAACCAACCTAGATGCCCTTCAATAGATGAAGGGATAAAAACATGTGGCATTTATACACAATGGAATGTTACTCAGCAATAAAAGAGAATAAAATCATGGCATTTGAAGGTAAATGGATAGAGTTGGAGGAGATAAGCCATGTGAAGTTAGCCAATCCCAAAAAACCCAAATGCCAAATGTTTTCTCTGATATAAGGAGGTTGATTCATAGTAGGGTAGGAATGGGGAGCATGGGAGGAATAGATGAACTCTAGATAGGGCAGGGGGGGAGGGGAAGGAAGGAGGCATGGGGTTAGAAATAATGGTGGAATGTGATGGTCATCATTATCCAAAGTACATGTATGAAGACATGAATTGGTGTGAATATACTTCGTATACAACCAGAGATATGAAAAATTGTGCTCTATATGTGTAATATAAATTGTAAAGAATTCTGCTGTCATATATAAATTTTAAAAAAATTAAAAAAAAAAAAGAGATTCTGAAGATTAAGATGCTTCTGGTGTGTCAATGAAGGTGTGTCTAAGAATGAGTGGCATGTGGGATATCAAACTGAAGTGGACACCCTCCCTAAGTTTGGGCAGCACCGTCCAATAGGATGGTGGCTTGGATGGAATAAAAATCAGAAGAACAAGGTAGTAGCAGCAGATGCAATCTTAGTTCTTCTTGAACAGGTTCTTGATTGCTGCTGCAATCACCCTGAGGACATCAGACTCTTACTCTTAACTTTTCCAAAGCAGACTATGACAGTGATTCTCCAGGGAGTTTCCAGAAGGCTTTAGTTTTAGACTAGGGTTGCATCATTGATCCCTCTTATTCTAGAGCTCCAAGCCTCTTGGACTGCACAGCAGCTACTGGTTCCACCAGCTGTCCAGCCTATAGATAGCCATTGTGGACTATCCAGCTGTGGTCATGTAAGACAATCTAATAAATCCCCTTTTTATAATCATACTTCCTGTTGATTTTGTTCCTCTAGAGAACCCGGACTAACACACTCACTGAACAGGTTTTCTATGCTTTCTTCCTGTAGTTCTTTTTTGTCTATTGTGACTATGCTTATGTTTGGTTTCTTAACGGTGTCCCAGAGATCTTGCATGTTCTGTTCATTCTTTCTTATTTTTTTTTCTTTATTGCTATTATGAATGTAATGACTCTTTACTCTTATCTTCAGGCCTTGATAGTTTTTCAATCATTTGATTTAGTTTATTGGTTGGTTTTTCAACTGAGCTTTTAATCTCATTTCTTTATCCTTTTGTTTCCAAGGTTTCTACTGGGTTCTTTTTCAAAGTCTCTATCTCCTTATTAAATTGCTCATTCATTTCCTACATTATCTTCTTTAATTCACTCAGCTGTTTATTTTTGAATCACCTTGGAACTGAGCTTTTTAAAAATTGTTCTTTTGAATTCTTTGTCTGGCATTGTATTTACTTTGAAATCTTCAGAATCAGTTTCCAGAGAGTCATTAACTTTAGGAATTGTTATGTTGCCTTTTTCCTCGTACTTCTTGTCTTTCTGCATCGAGATTTTTAGCATGTGATGAGATGGATATATCACTTCCTCTTTTATGAGAGAACATTCTTAATAAACATCCTTCTCTTAATGTTGTGCCCTGTGATACTGAGCTGTTGTATAATGTTGAGTTTAATTCTAATATGACTTCCCTGTGGCTTCTTTGATTGTGATTTGAAGGTTTTGAAACAATGCATAATATGTCAGAGGCTGATGATCCCATTTTCTCACAAGAGTAGGGTTCACTCTGCAAGTTCAGGCAGGTATAGTGTTGATAGCAGAATACAGGGTGCAACCTCCTCCAGTTTTGTCAGCAATGTATGTTCTCATAGGGTGTGGGATTGACCTATGCTGAGGCTGCACAGGTGAAGTAGCCACAACTGTTGTGTTATTTCTCTTTGTTATTGCTATGAGGGTGAATGTCCAGTAGGAGACTATTCAGGGATGAGTGTTCAGCCACCTAACCATGCATACTTGGGGCTGGTTTAACAACTGGGGGTGGGGGTGGGATGGGGGTTATCTGCTGAGGTTTTGAGCATGTTTTGGTCCTATGGGGAGTAACATGCAGTTTTTCTGAACTGGGCCAGGAGTATAGCTCGGATGTAAAGCACCTACCTAATGTGCTCCAAGTCCCAGACTCAACCCCCAGTGTTTCATAGAAAGAAGAAAACAACAGAAAAACTAACAACAAAACATTAAAAAAAGTAAAAAAAACAACAACCACAAAATCAACAACAGAAAAGAAAGGTGCAAAAATATTACAGAATAAAGTGAAAGTTTAAAAAAATAATAAAATAGAAAACCTTAAGAAAGTAAAAAATTTTAAAATAAAAACAGTAGGACTAAGAAAAATAAAAATATTGAAAAGTAAAGAAGGAGGGGAAAGCAGGAGAAATGTGAAAAATGGAAAACAGAAAAAATAAACATGAAAAGGAGAATATGTATACTTTGTGTGTGTGTGTGTGTGTGTGTGTGTGTGTGTGTAGAGACAGCAATAACAGAGAAAGCATTAATAAAAATAAATATTTTCTCCCCACAGAGGTGCTCAATTGTGTAAGCAAGAATAAAAGATCACAACCTATGCCCTATGTAGATCAGAAATTCCTTCGGGACCTTCTTAGGTTGTGTATCCACTGGAGAGAGAGCAAAGGCCAGAAGTTCTTTACCCCTCTTATTTCCCCTCTTGTGCTCACCAGCAGACCAGCAGGAGTAGTTTGTGGCCTCAGTGCTCTATATACCTGTCAGCTTCCCCTTAGGCCCAAATGACCTGGGCAGAACTCACAGCTCTCCTGGAAAAGATTTGCTTCAGAGTTTTGGGCTGCACACTCCTTGAGTGGGACAGACATTAACATTACAGCATGTCAAGAATGTGGAAAAAGGTGTCTTTTGTGCTGTGTACTGTGAGGGCAGGGAGAGGTTATAGAGTCATAACTCTGTGCTTGGAAGGGTGGCCACAGGCCACGTGTGATCTGTCACTGGTGACTCTGCTCTGATACTTAGCTCCTACTCAAGATCACACTCTGGTGCTCATTTTCCTGGACTCCTACACCTGGCTTCCCAAACTGTCCTATTTTGTTTATTTATTTTTATGTGGTATTGAGGGTCGAACCCAGTGCCTCACATGTGTGAGGCAAGTGTTCTGCCACTGAGCCACAGTCCAGCCCCCAAACCATCATCTTTAATAAGGAAGCATCCTCTTTTCCCTTATATGTCATCCAGTTTCCCAAAACAGAATTATCAGCAGGTTTGTGTCAGAGGCTCTTCCAAGGGCCAAGCTGACGTCAAGGCAGCCACCCTCTGAGACAGTATAATAATATTGTTGTGGGACTGAAGACAGGAAAATGCAGGATACTTTAACTCCCAGAGCAGTCAGCTCAGACAAGATCTTCTCGGGATAGCTCCCTGTTCCAACACCATAAGAATATGCTGGAAAGTGCAGAGAACTTCTCCAAAGCCAGTTTGCTATGGAGATCACAAGTCTACTATCTGTTTAGATTGTATTTCTGCAAGGTGCCATTTCCTGTGCTAGTGGTGCTTACTGGGACTCTCCCTGTCTCTTCTATCCCAGTCCTCTGCCACACTTCCATGCGATCAGTGCTGTGGCATTCCATTTTATCCATGGTCCTCCCAGAAGTCCCTGGGTTTCTCCAAGGATGTCTGTCCATTACTAAACTTCAGTATCTTCCATAGTCACCCAACTCAATACAAAGCTGCTCTCCAGTTGTATTAATTTTATCTCATGAGAAGTAAGTGTGTATGTGCCCTGTGCTTCTAATTCGCCATCTTAAATCTTCAAGAACTTAGTCTTCCAATGATAGTTTTTGGATTGTTTTGAGACCCCTGGACTTCAGGTTTTTAAATTCTCATAGTGAAGAGGAAATGTACCTGTGCTTCCCAATTTAGGTAGCTGACTTAAGACACTTTAATAACTAGATCCTTTGTTTGTAACAATGATCACTCCTCTCAGAAATTCTGAGTGGAACAAACCATCCTCGTACTCTCTATCCCTGTCCCAACACAACTCTGATACTGTGCCATTTATGTCAAGGTTCTCAAGTAAGAGCTATGACATGTCTGTCAAAATATCCAGCAAACTCAAAAGAGAAAAATGTATCAAAGTTTTCTCTAATCATTAAAACTGTCTTAATGTATACCTATTAAAAATGAGTGTTTATATTTTTTCTCAAAGTCCTCCTTCATGCAAAATAAAAGAAATCATGAAGAGCGAGAGAGCTAACTAAATCTAGAGAGGCTATCTTGTTTTTAAAATGGGGATTCATTGTTTATTGGGTGTGAAGTTTTAGTTTTACAAGTAAATAATTCTAGAGATCAGTTGCACAACAATATGTATATGGGGAATACTGCAAAGCCATATACTTAAAAATGGTTCAGATTATAAATGTCAAGTTATGGTTTACCACATTTAAATAAATAAATAAGCCAGTAGTGAGTAACTATTTCAGAGCTATGACTCCAGTAGCCTCAAAGAAGACTTCATAGTTAGATTTCCAACTGGAGTTTTATGATGAATAACCATGTGTGGCAATTGAATACCAGGTGGTTTTTAATTTTTTTTTTTATTTGTTGATGGACCTTTATTTTACTTATTTATATGCAGTGCTGAGAATCGAACCCGGTGCTTCACACATGCCAGGCAAGTGCAGTACCTGCTGAGCCCCAGCCCCAGCCCCTGAATGCCAGTTTTCATATAACAAATATCACTTCTAGAAAATGTTAGTTGTATATATGCTTATTGTTAGGAACTAAGATATTTCTATCAGGGAAAATAGTTGCTTAAAATATTTATTAGCCTTATGAATTACATTTTTGTATGTAAACCACATAAGGAAATGAATATATGGAAAAAGGCAACTAGAAAACATGAAATTCTAAACTATCTCAGCTATTTATTATTTTATTTAATTTATATAATTTTCAATTAACAGAGCCTTCTTAATATCAGCTATAATGTTAATTTAACAAAATATTATCAGCATATATTGAATTAATTTTTCTGATTAAAATGCAATCACAGTTTTACCATCTGAACTTGGCATCACTACTGATGGAACCCATTAACACTGGGAAATCTAATTCTTATGCCATTGAAAAGGTGACATTAGGATTGTTTATAATGATATAAAATAATTCCTGAATAAAGCACAGCTTCATCTAAAGGGACTGACAGGATTAGAGAGGCAAATTCTATGAAAATTGGACAGTATAAAATAAACAGTGTGGGGGGGTGATAACCCAAGCAGATGGAAACAGGCATAATTATCTCATTATCATATCCATTCATACTATACAGTCCTATGATGAATTTGCAGAAGCACAAAAAGCTTGAAATAATAAATATTTGAGTTGCTAGCTTACATATAAATATTGTATTTCTAAAATAAAAACAAATTGTGTGATTACCCAAATGAAAGGTTGCTAATGTGGTAAATTGTCTTGATTTAGTGACAGTCTAAAACAAATTTCTGCAGCATAAGTTCTTATTTATAATTCAAATATTTGTTTTAGAATTATATATAATGCTTTAATTTCTAAATATATAGCAACTATCCTATCAATTTATAAGAATGATACTATGGTGTCTAAATGTGAAACACAGGAATTAAAACCAGTGTAACTGTGAGTTTTATTCTGCACTCATAGAACTAATAAAAGTCATATGAAACGTCTTTTCTTATCTGTGCTCTTTCAAAAATGTACTTATATACTGTATATTTATATCCCAGATGACTTTTCATAAAGGAATTTAGGAAAAATAAGGTTATTTCCAAAAGAGAATTATCAAATCGTAGAAATGGAATTATGTTTCATATTATGCATACTATTATTTGATTTAGTACTAGTGACAAACAGTTGAATCAACAATATTTTGTTCCCTAGTTTATTAGTGCATTTTAAAGTAATGAAAGAAATAAACACAATTTTCAATGTAATTTCTCCCACTTTTCAGGAGGATAATATGCATTAATCATCTAAGTAAATGTATTAACATTTGAAGGATATTCATAGTTCTTTTCAGAAATCCAGTAATGTAGAATTGTGAGAGCATCTCAGAAATACCTGAAAATACATGCTTCAGAGAGCAGTCCCCAGTGATTACATTTATGCCATTTATCTTATGAATCAACATTAACAGCCATTAGTGAATTAAGAACCTGTATATTTTAATGTTTGGTACCTGGTTCATCTAACACTATGAATTTAATTTTTTTTCAAAGCCCTATAGACCATATCTCAGAATTCTCTTAAGATGTGCTTTATGTGTAGAAATATTATGTAAGATAAGAACAAACCCCTAAATTCAGAGCATAAGAATAATAATAATGGTATTTTTGCAAATGTTATAAAATTGTTCTTTCCTATGACTGCATTATTGCTGACCCATCAGGGTTCATAATACTCCTGATTAAAAAAAATTCTTAAAATAATGTTCTACCTGTTCTTTAATGATGAGGTTAAGGATCAGAAGTATATATATGGATATGGAGAGAAGCAATCACTTTGGAGAGAATGTGTTCCTTTGAATAAAGTAGAAAATGACAGGTAGAAGATTCAGAAAAGATATCATACACCTTTCCTAAAGAAAAGGACATGAGCTCTTTGACACTCAGCTTAGTTATAAGCTTCATGATTAGTTGTTATTCCACAGTCATTTTGGGGATGTGGGATGTGTTCAGGGAATTCCTTTGAATCCAAAGAACATTTAAGTTTCATTATCTAGAATCCTCTACATATGGTTGTCACCTTATTTGATGAGCCATGATGATAAATGCTGGGAAATCAGATATATGAGTGTGACTGCAAACTTATATCTTTAAAAACTGTATTAATATCCAGTGTCCTTATATTAGTGGTTCTTTATAAGTACCCACAATTTTATAATTTTCATTGTGTTCAACTTGAATAGCTTAAACTGTATCTATCATGACTGTACCCAGGAAATAAATGCTCACTAGATGCAGCTGTAATTACTATTGAGCTTCAATTACAAGTACTAATTGATCTGAGTTTGCTAGCAGGACACCTGATGGGCATTATTTACACAATAATATGGTGTGGCAGATGGTTAGGCCCCAGTCATCAAAGTCATGAATGAAATAAGTATATTTATACCTCTAGCATAGTCTTTTAATATAACATGAAGAATTTAATGTGCATTTTCTTCCTCAAGAAAACCAATTATTTCCCACCTCACTTAACACTTAACACACTGTACTACTGCATCTTTAAAATTAGTTTAAAAAATTAAGAAAGTTAAAAATAGACTAGTAAAAATTCTAATGGTACTAGTGCCAATGGAGTGCAGCTACAGTGGGTATATACTGTGCTGATATGGTAGCTATAACAGAGAAGAAACCCAACAACTCGATTGTAGGGTTGGAAATGAAAGTTAATGCTATGACCAAAAGGAAATGAAACAAAAGCCGAATGGTTTAAACATTGAAATCGGCGATTCCTTTCACACTGGCATTAGGCAGAAAGAAAGGTGAATTAAGAAAAACTTGGTGAAAATTGGCCATTCCTCTGCTTCACTAGTGAGGACTGTGACTTCAATATTACAGAAAAAAAGTGAAGGGGTACAGGATCATTAGTTTTTTATTTTCTTTTCTGTTTTTTTTTTTTTTTTGTACCAGTGATTGAACTCAGGGGCATTCAACCACTGAGCCATATCCCCAGCTCTATTTTGTTTTTTATTTAGAGACAGGGTCTCAGAGTTGCTTAGCATCTCTAGGTTTCTGAGGCTGGCTAAGAACTCGTGATCCTCCTGTCTCAGCCTCCCAAGCTTCTGGGATTAGAGGCATACACCATTGTGCCCAGGTGGTTGTTGATTTTCTTCCCTTGCATGTTAGAGATAGCAACCCAAATAAAAAATTAACAATAAAAAACGTCTCTATGTGTATGTGTTTGGGAATGGGATTGGAGTTAAGGGAATTATTTTGCTCTACTGAAATCAGGTTAAGTTTAGGGTGAAATCCCGATGCTGCTATTTATCTACTATTAGTCCTTGGAACATCACTTATTCTCTTGGAATCTTGATTTTTCCTGGAACTGTGCTCTGAGGTTAAATTGACAATTATCAGAAAAGGGCATCTAAAACATTTATACAATGCACATCCAGAAGAGAGAGGGGGAGAGAGAGAGATATTCGTCTGGGGTTGTGGCTCAGCAGTAGAGCAATCGCCTAGCATGTGTGAGGCCCTGGGTTAGATCCTTAGCACCACATAAAAATAAATAAATAAAATAAAGTATTGTGTTCAACTACAAGTACACACACACACACACACACACAAACACAAACACACATTCATTCGTTTCCCCTTACTCTAGAAGTGCATATTTTGAAGTGAGCCAAGTTGATGCCTCAAATATTGTGTTTCTTTGCTATGTTCCTATAAACAGGAGTGGCAGTAGATGCAGCCCAGCTAATAATCCTTTTGTTCCTGAAATTTTCCCAGCATGCTGAGCTTGGAAAAAGGGCTGGATGAGTTTGTGTATTTGTGTGTTGCACATGTGCAAGTGTATGTGTGTGTGTGTGTGTATGCACAATAAAAATAATAAAAAAGCAAAATCATTTTTTCATTCAAAGTATCTCCTATGATTCTGTGATACATTTTCTGTGGTATTCCAAATGTACACCTTGAATAAAACAATCTAAAAAAATACCAAACTCTGGGTTTCTTGATTTTAACTTAAATTGTCTTCTCTTTTACATCCCTTACTACTTACCCTTTCTTCTTCCTCCTTCTCCTTCTCCAGCATTGCTACTGCCACCACCATCATCATTTGCTTTTACTGAGAATTAGGGCACACATACAGAAAACCACAGGGATTAATGACCTGTGAAACGGCTATCCAGGTCAAGAAAGAGAACACTGCTCACACCCCATGAGTACCTATCAGAGCCATTTCTACCACCATCACGGCTCTCCTCCAAAAGGAACCGTGCAAACACATAAGGTCACCCTTTTCTTCTCTTGCTGTGGAGTTCTGTATGGTACACATCCCTAAATCATGTCAAATAGTTTTGCCTGATTTTGAACCATTTATTAAAGGAATCAAGGATTATAAGAATTTTAAGGAACTAGAAGGGAGATCAACAGAGTAGAGGAAGGATAACAAAAGGGAGAGTGGAAGGGAGAGCATGAAGAAGTCCTGGGGAACAAAATCTACCAAATTATGTCCAGGTGTGAATATGCTGTGATGAATCTTGTTTTTATATTTAACTGTAATATACTAATTAAGAATAATAGAAGGGACACCAGTAGAGTAAGTAGAGCAAGGGAATCGAGAGGGGAGAAGAGGAGGAATAGGGAAGGTGCAAGGGACTGAGATAGATCAGATTATGTTAAGCACATGTACAAACATGGCATAATGAGTTCCACGATTATATATATATAATTATAATGTACCAATAGAAGTGGTTGAGTATCTCTTCTGTGGCTTCTTTCATTCAACATGCTTTTCTGTGTTCTCATTCATTTTCATCGCTGCCTGTTTCCATTGCATAGAAAGGAACATTACATCGTATTTATCCATCCTACTGTTGACTGGTATTTAGGTTGCTTTCTTAGTGTTCTTCTAAACTAGAGGCCCTCGATATTTGTAGTATGTATAGAAGTGGAGGAAAATATATCACTTTATAATCTGGTGATAATTGTTTATATATAAGGTAGTCTTCTAAAATTGACAAAGGAGCAATGGTAGGATGATACTAAATGATACTAAAAAGTCATTAACTATACATTAAAATTCATTTATTATCTTACATATGTGACACTAATGATATTTAAAAGAGTTTAAGATGAGCTATGGTTCAAGACTATATTTAGCAGTTTTAGAATAGACTGAGCAAACAAGCAATACAATCAGAACCTCTGTTTCCACATCAAGAGGTGGTTGGTGATTTTATTAATATTTGAATGCATTCCTTTAATTTATACTTCTTATCACAATTTCTGAAATATTCTCAGAATTTCTTATATAGTTATCAACTGTGACTATTTGGACTTTCCACTGTCACTGAAAACTCTAAATCAAATTTACCACCAGTCCTACAGTTATCAAAAGACAAAATTAAACAGGAGAAATAAAATAATAAAACTGAACTTTATTTCAATTTTGGATGAAATATTGAAATATTTCATACAAACAGAATACATTTAAGGTAAATGTATTTTCTGAGACGTATATTCTGCATTTTCTGAGATGCAGATTAAAATTGGTTTTAGGACAGAGACAATTATTGAGAAACATTGTTCCTCCAAAATGCCTTAAACTGGAATAACTACCATATCCTAAAACACTGCTTATCAAAGCAACTCAAATGAGTGTAGGATCAGATCAGGGCTTCATATGTTTATATTACTTATTGACAAAAATATTTTTAACATAATGTAACCTGGAATGGAAAAATAAAACAAATGCATCTAGAATGATAATAAAAATTATTACACTTAATTTT
This sequence comes from Marmota marmota marmota, assembly GCF_001458135.2. NCBI lineage: Eukaryota > Metazoa > Chordata > Mammalia > Rodentia > Sciuridae > Marmota > Marmota marmota. The sequence goes on along the minus strand of NW_026000005.1, from coordinate 32,145,342 downwards.
ACTAGTGAATGTCTTAAATGCAACAATGTAATTCCAGATTAAAATTCTAAATTTGGCTTTCCATATTCCCAGAAAGGATAACATAGAATCTACCATATGTTTACTTTTTCCTACAGTGTCTTCCTTAGTTATGACTACAAGAACAAGAAAGTGTATTTAAAAATTTATGTGACAGAAAATAGTTATTAGTGCAAGCTAGTGTACTCTAAAACCAGTTTTATGTGATATTCAAACACCTTCTATCTTAAAAATATCTGTTGAATTTTAGAAACATATCTAGTATATTACAAAATAAATTATATATTTTGTTATATATTAATTAAACAAACACTATTTGAATAAAGCCATATATGCTGGTATTTTTTTGTAAAAAAATCACTTAAAATTTTACTCTCATTCATTGAAATAAAATGCTGAATTATTTTTTCTATTTTCATTGGTTCATTGTAGCTGTATATAATGGTAGGATTTGTTTATACATGCACATAATATAACAGAGTAATTTGGCCAATTTCATTCCCTTTATTTCTCCTTTCTTTCCTTTCCTCTCTCCCACTTCATGCTGAATCCTTAACCTTTAGTCTAGCAGTCAAAATACATGAATACATTTCCACACTCAAAAAGAAACCAGACAGTGGTCCCAAGGGAATTTCCCAATTGGTTTGAGAAAAATTTTAAGCTTATTTAGGGACAAATGTGTGTGTGGTTTATTTTAAATTTGTTTTTTAACATCCCACAATGCCTCCCTTCTTCCTCTTGGGGTTCCGTATTAGAGTAATGCCATCTGGCTACATGAAACCCACTACATAGATGATGTACTTTTCCCTTATTTTGATAAAAGATATAATTGCATAGGACTAAAACTCCTATTTAAATAGGAATTTCAGGGTTGGGGATAGAGCCCAGTTGGTAGAGTGCTTGCCTCCCATGCACAATAAATAAATAAATAAATAGGAATTTCAAAATTCCAATTTTAATTGTAAAGTTTCAAAATAGAAAAATGCTTTAACTTCCTACACAGAGGAGCATTATAATATAGTATTTATAAGTTTATAAAAGCAGAATTGAGTATTGTCTATATGACTATACCCTTCAAAATAAATAAAATTTTTGTCTCTTTTCTAAGTCATAGGTTTCTTCATTCATTATGAGTTCTAATAAATAGCAATACTTCATATCTAAGGTAGCTTTTTAAACAATCTAGAAATCATGACTAATACTTTGTTGCATTTAAGACGTTCACTAGTAAAATTAAATATAATAATTTTTATCATTATTTAGATGAATATGTTTACTTTTCCATTCTAGGTCACATTATGTTGAAAATATTTTTTTGTCAATAAGTAATATAAACAATATGAAGCCCTGATCTGATCCGACACTCATTTGAGTTGCTTCTGTTAAGCAGTGTTCTAGGACTTGGTTATTATTCCAGTTTAAAGCATTTTGGATGAACAATGTTTCTCAATATCAACCATTAATACCCAAGATAGTAGAGATGGATTGGGTCTATTTGTCTTCCCCACTTTTTTTTTTGGTGGGTGTTTATCAAGGATTGAATACTCAGGGGTACTCAGCCAGTGAGCCACATCCCCAGCCCAATTCTGTATTTTATTTAGAGATGGGGTCTCACTGAATTGCTTAGTGCTTTCACTTTTGCTGAAGCTGGCTTTGAACTTGCACTTGTGATCCTCCTGCCTCAGTCACCCGAGCTGCTGGGATTACTGGTGTGTGCCACCACGGCTGGCCTGTCCTATCTTGACCTACTTCCACTACCACACCTGCTATTTCAATAATATCCTTTACTTATTGTCTTCCCATTCACCATATGCCCAATATAATCTCTCTGGGGAGTTGGATGCCAAATTAAAACCAGCCTATACTTAATAGTATCTACTTGGATCTAGTATAAGAATGATTGTTGTCCTTGGAAGAGTTCTTTTTTTTTTCTTCTTTCTGGTACTTGGAATTAAACCCAGGGCACTGTACCACTGAGTTGCATTCCCAGCCTTTATATAATTCTTTAAGGTTGGCCTCAAATTTGCAATCCTCCTGCCTCATCCTTCTTAGTAACTGGGATTACAGGTGTGCACCATTGTGCCCAGCTAAAATTTTCTCTTTTAAATCTCATCCCTCCTGTACCATCATGTGCAGAGAGGTGTATTGTAATTCAATTCTGAGAGTAAAATACTGTATTTATAAATATGTAATAAATTCTGAACTTATTCTAAATGATCATAATATTTCTTCCTGAGATTAACTGTTGTTTTCAATACTTAGAAGTTTAATATAATAAATATTAAATATCACTGACAATATATTTATTTATCTCTTACCTTGCTGCAAAAAGAATTTGAGGAAGAGTCATAACTGCAGCTCACATGGACATTACTTGACTAATAGTGAAATTAATGTATCTCTCAGATATTCTAGAACTCAGTAATTCATAGGTTCACAAAGGACTAGCAATGCCTCTCCTACCTTGCCATGTTTATTTGTCTATTAGCTACACATTTTGGCTGATGAAGAAATTAGTTTGCTGATAAAAATATTTTCCAGAATCAAGTAAAAATAATGCCACAAAATATAATTTAATACACAAAATACTCTAATCACTGTGGGTTCACTGCTGTAGAATAATTACAATGAAAATACTGCTGCATATTAAATCTTCATTTTCATTGCTTCACATACGGAATATTTAGGGAAATGATTCTGACTTAGCTATTTTTTATCCATCTGCTCCAATATATTAGGTGTTTGTCTGTTTTACATGCATCATACATAATTTTGGAAGGTAAGAGAAAACTCAATATAAACTCAAATCTGCAAAAATGAAATGGTTCAACATTACTGTGTTGAACTTGGCTGAGATTGTTATGAAAAGGATATATTTTGATTAATTTCATAATGCTATACGAACTCAGTAGCAGAAGAGAAGGTTATATAGATAATAGGTTTTTTATTATAATTTATTCCACAATATGTTCAAGGTTGTCTTCTACTTCTGAATTGACTGTGCAAAGATTTTTTAGTGGCCTCAGGTCTCCTTTTGTATTTAATTCCCCCCAATAAAAAATAAGCATTGAGCCATTATTTTTCGGTTTTCAAATTAGAGAGGTTTTGTAAACATATTGAGTATACACTTAATTTTTGTGCTGTAAATATTTAAACTGCTGCATTCCAATAAAGAGACTAAATTTAAAACTTTTTTCTGTATTTCAAATATATATATATACATATATATAAAGATTCTTGAAAATGTCTGTACCCTTCTTAGATACCAAATGGCAAAACAATAAATATCCATGCCATTCATTCTTTCTCATATGTATGTAGCTATTTTTATGGGTTAAGATCTTTTATCCTCTATTCTTCTGTCTGAGTAGGTATCACATATTCCAGGAAGTCATCTTTGACCTGCCTGTCTCCCCTTCTCTTGAACATAGAGTCAGAAGAAACAATTTTTCTTTGTGCTCATTTTGGTGCCCTTTATACATAGCACAATTTTTACACAGCACCCTTTATATATATAGCATAATTTATATATGGCATCTTTTTATATATAGCATAATTTATACACAGTACAACTTATAATAGTCTCCTTTACATATAGTAATATACATATATATATAGATAGATAGATGGATATATAGATAATTTTGGTTGGTTTGTTTCTCCCAATAGACGCCAAGATCTTGAAGGACAATACTATTTTGCTTATGGTTTTCCCACCTGTGCCTACCACAGTCACTAATATAAAGTATCTGCTAAAAGAGTAAAGGAAAGTTCTATGGCAGGCACTAGGTAACATAATTCCTTGCAGATTTTCATTCCACCGGGGGAATAAACATCCTTTAGTATGTGCCCAACCAGCACATCAATCATCTTTCCTCTCCTCTCAGTGTCATGCCAAAGGCAACTCCTTACCTATCTTGGACTTTTCTTTCCCTTAGTTTTCTGTCCAATTAAGGTGAAAATTATGAGTTTATTATTTGTTAATGGAGACAATTGTTAGTGGAAGTCATATCAGGAACTGGCTATGCCATCAATTTAGTTGTGAAATTCTGAAGAAGTCAACCTTAACTTCCCTTATTTGTTAAAGTTTCCTAATAATGCTTTTGTCTTTTAATGCAGATTAAGTGATCTTATGATGGTGAGAGTTCTTGAAAAGAAAATATAGGTCAGTGGTTGTCCAATGTTAGAAAGCCTCAGATGCACTTTGAGTTTAGAACACTGATGGTCAGGACCCATCCCCCAAGTTACTGATTTAGGAGTTCAGGAGCAGGGACTGACTATGAGTTTGTTCACTAGCTCCCAGGTGTTCCTGATGCAGCCCGTGTGGGTACCCCACTTTTGAGAACTACTGAAGAGTGCATTACTAATATAAAATGGTTAAGTAGCTTTGTTTGTTCTTATAATCCTGCCTGTAAATATTCAAATATCTTGGTCATTCTGCTTTCCTAGCTATGCTTTTTCTTCTTAATCTTTAGTAGTTTGAAAAATTATTTATGCAAATTGAGGTGAAATATCTCCTACCCAGACCTTATATTAACATGACAAATCATTTGATCAGCTGTGATATAATGCAATCCAAATTTTTAAAAGTGAAAAAGCATGCATTGAGAAAGAATTTCAATGGTATGCATATTGAATTATGGAAATCCATGGGTCATAAAATACAGTTGAAATTTGAAGAAAGTTAACAAACTCAAATAAAATTGATTAATGATGGGACTAAGTTCTTAAGAAAAGTAGTTTGGATCATGAATTTAGACAATTTGATACATTAATCTACTTAGCCCCATCTACTAATTGGGATGCATGCTTACAGCATACTACACGACAGACTCCGTGAAAGATTATTTCTTTGCCAGGGCATATTCAATATTCAATTATTTTCTTGTTAATAATTTATCCTGCATAATAGAGAAAACACTGTAAATAACCATCTGTCTCAAGAAGCAGCTTTTATATTTACAAACAGTCACAGAACAGAATTTTAGCAAGAGGCATGAAGAAAGAAGGGACATTTCAGGCTAAGTGCTTAAATGCAGGAATTTTCTAGACTTCCACCTCTAAAATAGTTGTTATTCTTAGCTCCTAGTTCAGATAGGACAGTGGCAATCTAAGATGAGTTTACAGGGGGGAGAAGATAGTGAAGTAGGAAAATTAAGGACTTTAGGTATGTACACTTATGTATATGTACATACATATAAAGGTAGTCTCCATAAGAAACAAAATTTCTTGATAGCACAAATGCCTGGCTATTCAAGGAGATGCTTGGATTTTCAAAATGGCTATCATTTGTGGTAGAAAGGAGAGAAGTGCTATAGAGAACCTCTTCCGCAGGTGCAGCCAGTATTAGCATAAACCAGGAAAGAAGAGGAAACTGCATGATATACAGAAAGTGGGGCTGTGCCAACAGACATGTTTGTTTTTGGCAGATGGGTAAGTACATATTGTAATACTGACTGGGAAAGGGGTGAAGCAAGAATGATAGGAAGAAAGATATATGTAGCTCTTTGGAATAGTGAAATACATTTTTAATATTCCTGGGTTTTATTTATTTATTGCTTTCTTGTTCGAAATGTAGCTTAGGTATATTTGGAAGAAAATGTTGAAACTACTCCTATTAATTTTAACATTAGTGAGGCAGCAAATTACTCTGATCATGATTTATATTCAGAATAAGATGTAGAATCTTTACAACTTCCATAGTCATTATTATTGGATCACAAATTAGTTGGAATAATTATCAGGAGGAAGGAAGAATTTTACATGTTTAAGGCATGAAGTCTATATGAATTTTATTACTCAATTAGCAATAATTAATAATTTATGTTAAAAAACCTTTGTGAAAACCACTATATTAGACCTATTTACATCTTCTGTACTATTTCTTTGGAATGGCGCATTGTTATACCTTTGAGATGCTCTTAACATTTAATTATCCTTGAGTTTTTGTTATCCATCCTTTATTGCAACTTAATCTGTTGTCTTTATATCAATAAAAGATCAAAAGTAAAAGAAATCAGAGCATGTAGAGTGAAATTTTCAAGGTTGAAATTATTGAAATTTGAAAAAAAAAAATCAAGCATATCTGAAGAGCCAGGGAATCAGTCCCAGCCAGAAAACTCCTTTTCTTTTCCCAAAGACTGAAATACTACCTGAGCAATCATTGAATTTCATGCTTTGTGATCTCTGGTTTTTCAAAGTGCTGAAATATGAATTTAGGTGATTGTTATTGTGTTTAGCAAAATCAGGTTTGGGGGAGTTCTTGGGAGTGCTTTAAATAGCTTTTGAATTACTCTGCCCTCCTTGACACAGAAACCATATTTTGCGGAATAGCAAAGGACCAAGATTTGGAGTGAGGCCTTAACCAAAGTTGCTTGTCTTTCAAACCTGACACTTCAAAACTGTAGCTGTAACCGCTTTCTGTTTGTGGCTGATGCTGTTTTGTGCACCCTTTACATTTGACTCTCAAGTTCTTTCCACTAAATGATGAGAGCCCTATTCCACACTCCTTAAATCTGGGTGTGGCCATGAGACTTGATTTGGCCAATAGAATGTTATCAAACTTCACAGAAGCAGAGGCTGTAAGAAATGCGTGTACATCTCCGACTTTCTCTCTTCAATTTCACTATCGTCATGAGAAGAATCCCAGGCTAAACTGTCATAGAATGAAAGACCACAGGGCAGGGCTGAGTGACCCATCTAAGACATCTAAGACTATATTAGGCTATGTGAACAGCCTACAGGTAAGTAAAGAAGCCCAGCTGAGAACCGGTAGAACTTTCAAGAAGAAATGTCTCATGTTGGAAGCAATATGTTTGGAGTGCTGTCTTACACAGTGACTTGCAAATCAAATCCTTTTCAAATGCTATCTCCAGCTCAGAACTGAAGTCCCATGGTTGGCTTTCTAAAGCACAAGTAATCAGGTTCATGGATCCAAGAGGGCTATCTAGCCAAGGTGGTGGTGGGGGGGATAGTACAAGTTCTAAACTGTATTGAACCAGAATATAAGATATTATATTATTAACTCATTTGTAATTGCTTCTGAGCATCTATCTACATTGACATTTAGTTGGTAAATTTAATTTGAGAGCATACCCAGTTTAAGTGAATGAAATGAAACACACCTCCATATTTTATTCTAACAGTCTTTTAAAAAAATCAGACACTATATTACAAATGAATTAAATGTTTTATGGGCCATCACAAATATGAAAGCACAAAAATTAAAACACTATTTTGCTTTTCTACTTGTTAATGTTTAAAGTTAATGAAAAGTATGTGAAATAATGTGTGAACAGTTCTAGATATGAGGAATCATTTGTGATTATTGTATTTTTGGTAGCAATAAAATTCTCCCACATGTATGAAGAGAATTTAAATACACAAGTAAATTGTAATTCATGCATTGATATTTAATATATTGATATGCATGCCTCTCTTGTTTTCAATGTATATTCAGAAGGCAGCCCTATGTCACTGCCTTTCCTGCAGCCACATGGTCCAAATTCCAATACAACTTCTGTGGGTTATCACAATAGACTCCATATATCCGCATTCCCTGTTGTCTAATCTAAGAAGCAGCTAGATCAGTTCTACTAAAATGTGAGAACACAGAGTGGATTCCCACCTTACTGACACTAAAAACACAAGCTCCTGAAAATAGTCGACAAGATGTGGTCCCATCTCTTATCCCAGGCACCACCCCATTTTGTCTACATTTCCTGTTACTCATCCTATCATTGGCTGTTTGTCTCCTGGATATGTTGGGCTTCCTTCCTTCCCCTTGAACACTGCAGAACATGCTTCAAATTTAAATTTTGTTCTTGCTGACCCCGTCTCTCTGCATGGCTTATTATGTTTCTTTATTAATAAGTCTTTCCCCAATGATTTCATAAAAATTAGTAAACTCTTCCTTCTGGCAGTAATCCATACCCCTCTTGTTTCAACTTCATCCATTGTCATCTGATATGTTAGTATATATATTTAAATATATTTAGTTTATCTGTTAGGTTATTTTCTTATCATTGAACTTTGCCCCACCTCGTATGGCAACCCTCACTAGAATGTAAGCTCCATGAGGTCAGGGTTGGTTTCACTCTATCCAATTGCTGCATGTGCTCTGCTTAGAATGCTGCCTCACCATATTAGGTGTTTGATAAATGAATAAATGCTTGTTTGTCATATTCATTTGGCTTCTTTGAACAAGTGAAATATCTTTAAAAGTCAAAATTTCCACGATTGTTCAGTAAACTTATGACTAAAGCCATTCTTCATATCCAAGAAATAAACAAACTAAGCTCTGTTTTCAGGATAATTATTTGTCTAGCTTTTCCTCAGAAATCTCTTAGCTTGCAGCTTCTCCTGCTGACTTAACTCTCAGGTTTTTCAGATGAAGTACATATTATTTGTTGGTTGGAAAATCACAAAATGGTTTTGAGTATTTATAATAAAATAAATTTGAATTTGGTACATGGTCACCAAAATTATAGTATTTGTACCAAAGGATAAAATCATAAACCTCAATCATAATGATTTGTTCTTAATAGGAAATAATAAATATGCATCAATATATAACTTTATGGGACATTCACTGTTTTAATTTTAAGAAATTAGATCATTGCAAAACATTTTAATTATTTAGTAAAGTGATCAACATGAAAGAAAAAATATGACTCTGGGTAGATGGATTTGAGTAATGCCAAGCAAAGTGGTCAAAGAATCAGGAGTCTTAAGAAACTAGAATTGTATTCTTTAAATAGGAACAAGTTTGAAAAGTTTGATATTCAAAATATCAAATGATAATTTGATATTCAGGTTCGTTCTGTACAATCTTCCATTGAGATAGCAGCCACAGGGAGAGATGGTCTTTGCTCTTATACTCTAGGTTCTAGCCAGAGGATATATAGTATTGAACAGCAGGCCATTCTGGAGAATACTCTTTTATTAATTTACCTTACTCATTCTGTTCTCTATGGGAAACTTCTCCTCATCCTTTGAAACCCATTTAAAATGTTTCTTCCTATGGGTAGCCTTACTCAATGCCCCAAATCCAAAATGTGCACTCTACTGATTGCCATGCTTTATTTCAATTTTTATGCATGTATCTCTCATCCACTACACGGTTTACCATGAAAAGGTGGGAACTATCTCTTACTCATATTGATAACACTGGTACAGTATTAGAATAAATATGACACCTAATAAATATTTTAAAAATTGTAATTGGAAGTAGATATTTTATTATAGTAGAAAATTCTTGATGAGAGGAAATATTTAATTTTGTTACCTCAAATACTATTCTCTAAATGATTCTATGCTTTAAATATCATCTCTTAAGTTAATCAAACATTCCATTCCAGTAGATTGCATTTTATTGTTCTGAAGGAAAAATGCTAGACTTAAGTTCATGGGGTCTTTTTAAAGAATATCCCTCTTTTCTATGTTTTTTTTTTCTTGCAAGTTTGATTTTGTTTATATACCATATTATTTAGAAATAAATTTAGAAGTGAGCTTGCTACAGTAAAATACCACAAGAGCCTACATGGGAAAATTACTATTCTAAGAAAATAAATCTCATAATAATGTAGTATTCATTATTATAATGGATACTTCAGTGAACACTTCAATTTTAGCACTTTACTAATGACCTGTGTGCTCCCAGCCTTTCTCAAGAGCTTTCGTTTTTTGAGTAAAGACTAAACATAGATTACCTCCCAGCGAGATAAAGTCCCCCCAGGAAGATCCAAATGATCAGAAATAGTTCATAATAATGCAAATATTTTAAGATGCAGATATTTGTGATTACCAAGGGTTTCTGTAACATATTTCATATTTTAAAATGAAAGAAAAAAACATTTGATATTATCCATCAAACCTAAGTAAATGTCTTTTTTTTTTTTGTCAAGAAACTCAACAAATGACTAAAAATTTAATAATGCAATTCTGAACATCCATTTCAGCCAAGGAAATGGTATTTCACACTTTGCTTGCTCTTTAAAATAACCTGAGGAGTTTTTAAAAAATGCTCCACCTTCAAAGATTGCTTTTAATCTGTATGAGGCATGTCCAGTGGGCATTATTCAGAAGGTCTCAGGTAACTCTAAAGTGCAGCACAATAGAGAATCCTTGGAATGTTATTCCTAGGGTGCATCTCTTGAAAATGTATGTGTTAGCTGAATTAGTCACAGGACTTGACTAAAAATGGATACTACTTAGCCTGTTGCTGATAATTACATTAATAGCAACAAGTATTCTTTATGTTGAGCAACGATGTCATGATATATGCAAGAACAAATGCTATTTAAAACAAAAAGCACTGATTGGATCTTGTGATTCACAGATTAGGTAATAAAATTTTTATTCTAATATAAAAATATTAGGTTACAATTTGTGCCACAGTCTGGCTGGGCATAAATAACCGGGAGGTCACGAGCCACTTGTAGGTTCAAACAGGAACTACTTTATTGCCAGAACCTAACGGGAACTCTTCAGAACTCCACAGAAACTCTGTGAGAACCAACGGGAATGCCAAGAGAACTCAAAAGTATCGGGCACCTGAGGTAGCAGGAACCACCTTATTGCAGGACAGCAGAGGTTTATATACACAACTGAATACACAGCTTGTTTCAATTTAGCATCATCCAGTTACAGCAATCAGTCATTATCTTAATAATTATACACAGCTTAACTTAATTACCATCATCTTAATGGCTTGCTGGCTTTACTTCTCAACCACTCCTTCTGGCAAAATGCCAGGCGCCATCTTGACTTGATTGTGGCTCTCAACAAATTTGACTAAAAGGGATTACAAGATTTTGTGTTGATTGTCTAGATTATTTTTGACTGAAAATTCGTCATTTTATCCACTATGCTAAAAATAGGAAGGAAAATAATTTTCAGCACCTATTAATGCCTTAATTGATAATCACACTATTAGCTATGATTGATGGTATATCATGTCACATTCAATGAAAATGGAAGTCATAAGGCATAAACATCTTTATTTAAAGTGATTACTTAGATACTTCCTGGTTCTTTTAATGTATTTTTTCTCCAACTGACACTTTACTAATTCTAATATAGTTCTCAAGTAACATTGGTTGATTTTGTAATCAAACTAATGTTCTAAACAAAAACAATCATGATATTTCACTTATCAAAAACAAACTAAGTCATGAGAAATATGTACACTACTAAGAATGTAATTGATACTAAATTAAAAAAGAAAGAAACAAATATTTAGTATTCAGCAGTAAATGTCTTTTAATAAAGAGAGTTCAAAGAGGAAAATACAAATCTTTACCAATATTTATAATGTACAGTGGGACCTCTAACATTGTGTGGGATTTTTTGATGGGTTAATATTTCTGAAACATAATGATGAATATTTTGAATAGGGGAATTCTAAAATAAAGAAAGTATTTTATCCAGGATGCATTGAATATGCAGGATGCCCAACTGAAAATATCTAAAGCAAAATGAAGAAATATGGGATCTCATAATTGAGAAATTAGGTGGGTTTTGGTCTATTTCTGTTTCTATAACAAAATACTGTAGGCTGAGTATTTTATAAAGAAATTTATTTCTCATACTTTTAGAGGCTTAGAAGTCCCACATCAAGGTCCTAGCCTCTGGGGAGGGCCTTTCTGCTCATCATCCCATGGCAAAGGGCAAGAGGGAGAGAGAGCAAAAACGAGCACAAGGGGACCAAACTTGATTTTATAATAAATCCCCACTCTTTGAGTAACTAACCATTCCTGTGGTAATAATGTTGATCTATTTATGAAGGCCAAGCTCTTATGATCTAATCACTTCTTACCAAGCTCCACCCCCAAAACTGTTGCCTTGGGGATTAGGTTTCCAACACATGGCCTTTAGGGGAGAAATTCAACCCAAAGCAAGTGGGGGAAGATCAAGTCTGGCTTATTTCAGATTTATTTTCAGGATCAGGCCCAGGAGCCTGCCGGTGTGGTACACACACCACCCTAATTGGAGTAGGGGCAGAGCAGAGTCGCCGCCCGTGCCAGGAACAGGCCCAGCGACCTGCAGGCGGGGTAGTCACGACACCCCAATTGGAGTAGGGGCAGAGCAGAGCCGCCACCCGTGCCCGAAAGGTGGGCAGATCTGC